>NW_028278020.1:0-315874 GCF_059751315.1 Micrasema longulum
TTTTTGCTTAGTTTAGAGCGATAAAGATTAAATGACCTGATAAAACAGAGGAAAGGCAGTATTTTCCGATTATTGGCCCCATGGAATATTTTCCGAACGTGAGCGAATTGGAATTACACTGCAATATAACCGGAAACCACCAAACTATTCATCCGATTTGTTTGCCGGAAAACAATTTTCATTTAATGTTAACATCGATAAATGTTAGGTGAAAAAACAAACAATCTATTACAACTATTAAAGTAGAACATAATATTATTTGACAACATTGGGAGCCGCCAATATCGATATATTACAATAGATATAGAGAATATTTTAGAGAAGGGAATTTCAAAGTCTAGGCATCTATAGGGCTTATGACCTGTTAGTTTAAGGCTAGTTTGAGTGGACAATTTACGCACTGCGTAACATTAAAATATCTTTACGAACATGAAATAATTGAGGAAATATAAATGTTCAAATGTAGGCAGAATGGTGAATGTTACACAGTGTGTAAAATGGCCACTTAAACAAGATATTTTTTTAAATAAATTTAATTAACGGATACTTTTTTATCTTTGATGATCATAACTAAGTTTTAAGAATTGATATAATAATTAAGCTTCATTCCCATTTTTTCTATATACTAAAAACCTACTTTTTATCAAAACATTAACTGGTTTTATTGAGTGTGGAACCATTAAATAATAATTAGTCCATAAAAAGATGGATGAAAAAATCTTCTTAAGCGTTTTGCTTTTAATTAAAAAAAGCAATAAAAAAAATATACGAGTACATATTTATTGCTTTATCTAACCACTAACAAACAGCTGAATTCAATAAGTATAATCTGAAAATATCTGCTCTGAAATCATTGAGCGTTAGTTTGACGTTATTCAATCAATATATTCATTTTTTTTATATTTTCTCTCCCCGGTGGAGGTTGAAAATCAGCGTAGCAATTCTCACTCTATTTGAAGCTGCCCTGAACAAGGACTGAGTGCTGCAATGGAACCAGTTGCGCAAGTTCTTTAGCCAAGAGATGCGCCTTCTACCTGCACTGCGTCTTACTTCAATTCACCCCTCTAGAATGTCTTGTAAAATGTTATATTTTTCACCCATCATCACATACCCAAAGATTCAAGTTTTTTTTCTTTATGGTCTTCAGTACCTCTATATATTTTTTTCCGTCGAAGAACGTCATCGTTTCGGATTAAATTCACCCAGGAGATATTTTATATCCTCCTATAGCACTACATTTAGGATTCGATTTTTTGAAAAGTTTTTTGAGTGAGTGTTCACGTTTCGATGCCGTAAAAAAGTACCAAGAAGACGACATTATATCGTACAATGCGCATTGGTAGGACTAAGAGAAGGTCACGCATCTTAAAAAAGCAGTCTCGCGCCATCTGTATTCTGGCTTTAATCTATTTTTATTTTTTACTGCAAATTCAAATAAAACAAAAAAGTGTTTAAAATTTAACGTCGTATTTAATTTCCCGCAGTTTCTACATTCCTGAATCCGGTACAAGAATCTTTCAACTCGACAGCTCAGGGAAAAATCCAAACAAAGAAAATCGAGTGTCCATCTCAAAGTCTACTGGTTAGCTCGTTGCATACCATGCCAGAGGATCCAGAGTCGACAAGAAATGGTTAAGTATTAGGCGGTCTTATACTGCTACGTTTATTAATTTATTTGTTTTCAGATTTTATATAAATATACAATATAAATATACATATAGGGGCGGGCATATAACCTGAGTGCAATTTCTTCACACCGACTCAAATCGTTCAGTTTGAGAAAATTACAAGTACATAGACATATCCTAAGGATTTTTACTGAATCTTTTAATATTCTGTAAAATTAAAAATTGAAATGAACTAAATAAAAAAATAACACTATACTATGATGAGAGGAGAAGAGATTGGAAGGAAAAAAAGGAGAAAGGAAAAACTCTTAAATTTAGATAGTGATATTTCACTCTTGATTTAAATGGAAATAAAGAAGGGGCGTCTCTAACATTAGTAGGTAGATTTTTTCTCAGTCGAGCAGCTACTAATGTGAAAGAGGAGGTAAGAAAATTACAGCGGTTAAAGGATATTAAAAGGGTTCATTCATCTGTCATCTACATCTGACATCGGTCTTTATTATTTACATCAGTGTTTTTCAACTTATGGGTCGCGCTTTCAATGTATTGTGGGCTCTACCCAACGGATGCAAACTCCAAGTTACTGAGTACAAAAGTGTCGTAGAAAGTCTTCAATGTATTTGGTTTTGGAAATTCTTAAAATAAAGTCCAGAATTTGGTAAGCTTTTTCAACAATAGAATTTATGTGAGACCCAAACAGCAATCTACTGTCGAATATAACTCCTAAGTTTCTAATCTTGCTGGACCGCGATATGGAATTATCTTTGATCGTATAATTGTGGGAGTTAAAATTTTTACTTTTAATAAATGTCATTCAATAACATTTTGAGATATAAATGTACAACTGATTTTTATTAAAGTAATCAATTAGACAATCAAGATCTTCTTGGATATTTAGGCAGTGCGATATATCATTGACATTGGCAAAGATCTTTGCGAAAATCATCAGAATCACCAGAAAAGATCATCAGCAAAAAATATAAATTGAAAAAATTTAAAGCACTGATTTATATCACTAATAAAGAAAAAAAAAATGCTGTCGTTAAATTGGCAGACATGCGGGTATTACATATAATTAAATTAAGGTTCTGGGGGTCATATGATTTTTTTTACTCGTCGCGGGGTCGCGTATTTAAAAATATTGACTAACACTGATTTAGATGTATCGGGGAAGAGAATACATAAATTTTGTTTGAAGACACAAAGATTTAGTTAACTTAGTGAGAGTAAGTAAACGGATTTATTGCCCTACTTAATGTATTCCACATACTAACTTGTGAGTGATATATGCCTGAGTCATTACCATAAAATAATTGAATTTATTACAACAGAAAATTTGGCAAGGCGACAGAAATAAATGGAGGCTATTTTTGACAATAAAACCGTTTTCATATTGGAATTAAAAGCATAGAAATTATGCTCCAAATGATTCAAGGGTTTCTTTCAGACGTAAATGTTTGACTTGAGCGTATTTATTTTATTTGTAATATTATTATTTAGTATTTTTTCAACTTAGTAGAATGTATAAAAACGAGGATATTCTGAATCAGGTAGAATAATTTGTGTATCTGGGAAGTATTTTAACTAGAGATGGAAAGACCGAGAAAGATACAAAAAGGAGGGTGAGTGTCGGGAACAGGGTAAATGGTGCACTGAAATCTACTTTGGCAAACAAATGTTTATCGCGGGAGGCTAAACTAGCAGTTAACAATGGAGTTCTAATGCCAACTCTTATGTATGGGAGCGAAGTATGGAATTGGAAAAGTGATGATGAAAATAAGTTAAATGCTGTCGAAATGCGATCCTTCAGGCAAATGAGTGGTAAAACGATGTATGATAGGTGCACTTACGTCGAGATCCGTGAACGGTGTAGAGCTGAGACATGCATTATCGACAGAATCAAGAAAGGGGTGCTGCGTTGGTTTGGACATATAGAGCGAATGGTCAGCAAAAGAACGGCTAAAAGGATCTACGATGCGATGTTGATGGATGCAGAAAACGAGGAAGACTGAGAAAGACATGGCAAGATCAAGTCCATTAAATACTTGACATAAATATTAAATATAAACATTAAATACATGGACATGCTAAGCGTAGGAATAATCAGCGTGCGTGCATGAGAAGATGTATGAATGTAGAGGAAGTGAGGTCTGTATGCAAAGATAGAGTGATATGGCGTTCTATCCTTTCTGCCTACCTCTAAGGGAAAACGTCGTGATGGTACAAATTATTTTAATCTAACAGTAAGTTTAAGGTGAATAAAATACAACCAACAAAAAAAGACAAAATAAACAAAATTCCTAAGCAATTTAGAAGAGGTACTTAATATTTATTTATTTATTTATTTATTTATTTATTCACACTTATTATCAAAATACAATTCCATATTCACTTTGCCCAGCTAACAAGGGTACATACCCCGTTCCAAGCTAGGCAATTACATTTTAATATATTATAATACTTAACAAATTAATATAGAGCACAGACAAACAAAATATAAACTTATTCGGATACACATTTTGTTTCATATACATACAGACATACACATATATACACACATGTATATATAAATATACACATATATACATATGTACATACACACACACGTACATACACGCATGCGCATACACATACATACATTCATAAAAACATAGACTATTTATTTATGCGAAACTTCATGGTTGTCATCTATAAATATATATTTTTTAAATTATTCTTTATTTTTTATATTTTATTTTTGACATCCAGTAAGGTTCTCCAATCCGTGGCATGCATCAACTTTTCTGACTCCCTACGACCAATGTCATGAAAGAGCGAGGTCAACACCTTCCGTAACTTGACAACACTCCCGTCTTTCCACGATTCTGGCAAAAGGTTATGAACCTTTTTGCCTACGTTATAGTGTTGTCTCGATGCCAGAACAGTGTTGACCCCTTCACTTGGTATCAGATCCCTATTAGAGTATCTTGTATTATGGTTGTGGTTGACGCTTGGGTAAATGTCTCTCTTTATGTGTGTAACCACTACCGTTCTCAATATATACTGTTGAATAATATTCAGTACTCTGAATTCTTTGAAGAGCAAGTCACTTGGATAGCGAAATGTTTTTTTTAAGATGACTCGGATTAAAGATTTCTGTGCAATTGCTACAGGTTCAAGGGCGGTTTTTGTGCAAGCTCCCCAACCAATTAGACCGTAAGTCAACACAGAATTTGCCAGTGCATGGTATAGGTGTTTCAAGTCCGGGACTTTAAGTATATTTCTAAGTGGGATGAAAAAATGTATTAAGCGCTTAATTTTTGCAGTAATAGTTTCAATTTGTTCATTCCATCTCAAATACTGGTCTATAATTATTCCAAGATATTATAACATATAACTGATTATTAGATAAATAAAATAATTGACACTCATGAGAAATAAAACGTTACAAGTAATACTTATTTGTACCTATTCGAACCGGGGTGTGGTCCCGTGGTAATGTTTTGGGTTCACGGATCCTAGCACAGAATATCAAATCTCCCTTTACCACAAATTGTTTCTTATTTGTCCCCATGAGTTAGCGGCCCACGGGTTGAAAAACATTATTAATTAATAAAGACATTCCGGGACAGAGTTGTGTAGAGACACTTTTACATAAGCCAACCGAGTTTGTATTGCACCACCTGTGGATAACGTAGCCAGTGTAATTCCCAAATAAAAAATACATATTTATTGGTTAACCTGAGATAGAGGAAATAATGTATTATTTGTAATCTTCTTAGTTTACTAATTTAGTTCATTATACATTCGAAATAACAATATCAAAAGTAATAATAATATTAAAAATTAAACATAATATACATATCTTAAATGAAAAGAAGTGTCAAAAAAGTTTTGAGTATATCCAAATGTTCGCAGACAGGCTGGATGAAAGGTCATAAAACCTGTAAATGCCTTGACTTCTATATTCCCTTCTCAAAAATGTTTTTCCTCTCTGTTGCAACAAATTTAGAAAAGTAGTGTTTTTTGTGATAATTATTTGAACAGGATATTATGTTTCAATGACCCCAAGCCGTTAGATTTAAGTTGGAAAATAAACAATGATGAATGAATGTTGATTGAGGTAATGAACTGAATATACTTTAAAAAGATATTCTAAGAATGGCACATTATAGGATTATTAAGTAATGATAGAGAATAATTATTGTCGTTACTCACACAACTTTATCAGATCCTTCGAAGAGTCATTATATCATAGATCTTTCAGAAAAACATCAAAGGATCAAACGAGTTCGGGACGTGACGGATGGAAATAATCTTTCTTGGGGCCACAATCATTCGTAAAGATTCGTGAGGTCTTATTGAGCAGAACGTTTTTGTTAGCCAATGCTAAGTAAAGATGGCACACCGGGGGATTGGGTCTTCTGGTGATGCCTTAGGCCGTTCTCATTCTTGTAAAATTCCTTAAAAAACATTTCAGAGAACCCATTTCAAAACCAATCGACGGTCCTTGTTTTATATGGCGTAACTAAGATCAAATACGAAAACTGAAATGATAAATGAAATTTGAAATTCATGGGAGGAATTTATCAAGGCTTAAAAAAGAAAGATATATTATTTTAACATGTCGGTACAAAGGACCCGTTTTTAAAAGCAAAATTTTAATTACTTTCTCGTTTAAAAATATAATAGTTAATAACACTTTTGTAAAACAATGCAAACATTTTCGGCCTTCTATCAACAATCGCCGACGATGTGTACGCTCATGTTGGTAAATATGTTTAACCCTTTCAGACCTGAATGTATTCTATCATAATTTCCTTTCCGCACCTATTTATCCATAGGGCATTGCATTGGTATACTAATCGCAGCTTATCTTAATCATTTTTGTTAAATGATTCGTTCTACGCTTCAAGTGCCAGTCCAGGGACTATGACTGGGGACTCATACTATAGTGTAGAAACACATTTTCTAATTCAAATTTCTTGTCACCATGATGTACGCAAATTGATATAAAACAAACAAACAACCATAACGCCGTTTCCCCGTAAGGGTAGGCAGAGAGAGAAAAAACGCAATATCATTCTGTCTTTGCATACAGACCTCGCTTCCTCTACATTCATATATCTTTTCATGCACGCACGCCGATTATTCGTACTCTTGATATGTCCATCTTCAAGTATTTGATGGACTTGATCGTGTCATGTCTTTCTCGATTTTTCTCGTCTTCTGCATCCATCAACTTTTGCATCGTAGATCCTTTTAGCAGTTCTTTCGCTGTCCATTCGCTCTACATGTCCAAACCAACGAAGCACCACTTTCTTGATTCTGTTGATATCGTACGTCTGCGCCTAACAGTTCATGGATCTTGATCTATGTGCACTTTTTTTTTTCTTTTTTTTACACGCCTCCACTCGTTTGCTAATTATTTTTTAAATTATTTTTCCAATTCCATACTTTGTACCCATAAGGGAGTTAGCACTCGAACTCTATTGTGAACTGCTAGTCTTGCCTCCTTTTTTGTATAACGTATGTACATACTTAAAATGTACTAGAAAAGATTCAATATTTTTTAATATGTTCTTTATGTTTAATACATGTGAACGTTAATTTGTACTAATTGAAAAATGGGCTCTTAAACTTATGGAAAAAATTTGTTCATAAAACACGTGTATATTCTTTTAAATGTTTACTTGATCAAACCAGTTTTATTTAACGAAAAAACAAACTTTTCTGTCTAATGCCGACCACCAACGCAAGCAGAAAAAATATAGAGACGTATTTAAGAATGCCCAGTAGTAAAAAAATAAAAAGAACTTGTCACTTTTTAATTTCGGTAGGTACGGAAGCTAATAAACCGTAATAACATACCCGGGATGCAAGGGTTTAACTATGAAATATCAGTTTAAACATTTTGCCGTAGGGTTTTCACACATGTATAAAAGGTTTATGACGGTGAGGCTTAGTTCACTATACCTACGCAAACTCATGAATTAAATTGAAGTTTATTTTGTCGAGTGTACAGTTTACCCACAAGCCTGGTGAACAAATCGCATAAATTACATCAAAATGTGACGAGCACAGAAGGCTTGAGAGGACTGCTCACACGGGAAAGTTATGTTCCAGAGTTATACTTTAATTACAGGAAAAGTGGATAATGGTTGCAGCGGTTGGGAATGAAATGGTGATAAGGCACGTTACCCTGTGTACAGAGTATAATAAAATATGCGAAATACACCCGAAATGGAAAACCAGTATGACATTTTAAACAGCTAGATATCAGAATAATATACGGGTATGAGTACGTCCTGATCCGTAGTAGTTTTATCTATTATAATAATTCAACTCAATATGATTAATGATGTACGTGACAAAAAAAAGAGATGCTAAACAGTCGAAAAAAATTATTAGCAATTTTACGTAATTTAACAGATTCACGTCTCTACAAGAATTAACTATTGTTAAGTAACCAACTTTAAAGATTAAATATAAAAAATCAGATGATGTACAATTCGTTAAAGAGAACGTTCTTTCGTCTAATATATCTTTTCGTATAAATAAATGAGAAGTTGAAATGTTTTATTCCATCGTGTTTTTTATGAGACCTTAAAAAAAAGTCGCCTGATTCATAAGTAGATGTTGGCTTTAAAATGGCTTATTTTCAATAAACAAAAAAATTATCGGCAATTTACTATATGATTAAACAAAAGAGAGTGCCCCTTCCTTGATCATTCTTAAACGCAATTTTCTTTATGATTATTTTTTTTTCGATTTAAGAGTCTTCTTTTGTAGATAATATTATTTTAAGTTTTATAACGCAACCAAAAAAAAGTTTATGGAAAATCTATGAAGAAGTTCCGTGGTTTATGCAATTTTTTAAATATTTATTTAAGACATTTAAAAAAAAAAAGTTTGGTGCTTTTAAATTTCTCTTTTTTTCTCTTTCCCTTCTTCTCAATGAGTTCTGCTGATTAGTCAGTTGACTAACCGTAAACCGAAAATCTATCACAACTCTCGTATAATGGTCGATTCGGAAGAACTGGTAACGTCACGCAAAGTAGTTCGTTTTTATTTTATTTAAAAAAATTCATTTTCAAGAAACTTTACCGCACAATTTAGTGTTTTTATTTTAACCACGCGTTATAATACATTTTTATATCGAATTTCTCGTAGAGGTGAACTTCCTCATTATCGTTTTTGTTATCTTTTATTTTGTAATCTTTTATTATCTCTTAATATGTAGCGAACATACTACCATCCCCTGACATAAGACAAAAGTATTATCTACATTTACCTTTCCACAACCAGTGGTGCAGAGGGCACTGCATTAGTATACCAAATGTAGCGTATTTCGATCGTTTGTTACTTTTTAGTTATATTTTATTTAGGAAAATATAATTTATATAATTTTAGAGCATACAAAATTAACTTATTTTTAATGGACCAGTTAAGTTCATAATTGGATTACATGCAAATTAACTTTATTTATTACTACTTTAAAATTACAAAAATTATATAACTGAGAAAAAACAGTATTGGAAGTAATTTTGATAAATAATTAAAAACATGCTTAATTAATAACAAGAGAAAAAAATATTTGAAGTAATCCAAAAATAACAGGTAAAAAGTTATTTTAAGAGTAATAAAAAAAATAATTAAAGTTTATTGAGAAGGAAAAGAAGAACTTCCTATAAGTAATTTAAAAATAAGAATTGAAATATATAAGAAAAAAACACAGGCTCAAATGTCAAAAAAAAACATTTTCAAAATTAAAAAGCGTATGTTTTAAGCAATCAAAAATATAACAGTCAAAAAGCAATACTAACAGAAAATAAAAGACAAGAAGTAAAGTGAGTTTTTAAAAACAACAATACAAAAAATAATAATAAATTACAGTACGACAAATTATAGTTACCAAAAGTCGTTCCTTAAAAACATACTAAAAGTAATTTAAAGAAAACATAATTTAAATCATTTTTTTGAAATTTTATATGAAAAGAAATATTAAAATAGGGTTGTATGAGGGTAGGGTGATTAGTCTTACGCTTCAGGTGCCAGTTTAGAAAAAATGAAATTTTCTAGTTTGATTAACCTTTGAAATCAAAATTTCACGTCCACCTTGCAAGAAATCGAAGCCAGGACCTAAAAACTGGTAAGCGAATGCGTAAACCACTTCACAACCTGGCGGACTTATCTCCACTCGATTTCCTTATTCAGGGTTTTAATCTGAGAGCAGCCATTCAGAACCCTGGATTTTGACTCGATGGCTAATAAGAAACGGGGCGTTAACCAAAATATTTTACAAATACTAAACAATATTTTTGGACCTGAATGAAATTTGTTAAGTATCAAAATTAAAAGTAACCCATCACAAATTTAAGTAATAAATATCAAAATATTATTTCCGAAAAAAAAAATTGGTAAGATATGTAATCATTTTTAAAAGTTTCAAGTAAATATTGGTTCTAACAATTTACCCATATCGCTACGGTTCTCCGTACATTTTACTTCGATCGGGTGTCTTCGGTAATATTGTCTATCAATTCTTTGAGACAAGTTGAATGATAGCCATTGTCTTTTGGGAAATGTACCTACTTTCATAAATAATAGCTTTCGCTCTTAAAGAGATAAAAAATAGGCAACCTGGAGGATAGGACTGGCAAACATATGCGAGAAGAATGGAGTGAAAAATGAGTGGAATCGAGACAAATGTATGAGCACAAAAAACTATTAATGAGAATTTTTCCTTTCTTGTGTCCTTCGAACATTTCTTCGGTGGAGCGCAGATTTTATTAAAGATTTAAAATATGAAAAGAAAACCCTTGCTAACAGATTACGCTAAGTTGAGATTTAAAAACAATAGTTTGAAAGTATCTCTGTGTTCAGCATTATTCATCATTTCACAATGAATCAAATAACAGTTTTTATAGCTTTAGTGTTTTTAAACAGTTTCAAGCAATTAAGGACCTTTAGCATAGAAAAAAGTATAGTTATAGTTCAATGCTCAAAGTTTGCAAAGGCAACACGTTTTACGAAAGCGTAACCATTACCTAACTTGAACATAAGCTTAACATAACTTTCTGTGCGACTGGTACTAAAAATGAGTGATATAACTATATACATGGGGGGAATGGTGAATGTTATACAGTGTGTAAAATGGCTCTGTAAATGCCTAGAATTCCGGATTACCTTCTCAAAAATGTTTTCCTGCCTGTTGCAACAAATTAAGATAAAACTGTCATCTGACTTTTGTAAGCTGATGATACCGTGCTTCTTGCTAGCAGCAAAGAAGACCTGCTGATGGTAACAAAAATTTACGATGTATGCAAGAAAAGCGATTTGTTAATGAATGTTGATAAATCGAAAGAAATGGTTTTTGAAAGGGATGAAAGCATAACTAAATGTGAGATCAGTGTGAAAGGAGATATTCTGAAACAGGTAGAAGAATTTGTGTATCTGAGAAGTATGTTTACTAGACTGGAAAGACTGAGAAGATATTGAAAGGAGGGTGAGTGCCAGGAACAGGGTGAACGGTGCACTGAAATCTACTTTGGCAAACAAATGTTTGTCGCAGGAGGCAAAACGAGCAGCTCAAAATGGAGTTCTACTGCCAACCCTTATGTATATGAGCGAAGTATGGAATTGGAAAAATGATGATGAAAGTCGGTTGAATGCTATCGAAATGCGATCTGTCAGGAGAATATGTGGAAAAACTATGTATGATGGGTACACAAATGTAGAGATCCGTGAAAGAAATGGCACGATCAAATTCATCAAATACTTGGAGATGGACATGTCAAGAGGAATAATCGGCGTGCGTGCATGAGAAGATGGATGAATGTAAAGGAAGTGAGGTCTGTAAACAAAGACAGAGTAACGTAATCTACGGGAAATCTACGGGTTGTTTGTTGTTGGTTTTGTTTTTAACCCTAAGTTATGTGAAATTCATCATTAAACATTTTCATGATAATATTCATAAAAAAGTATATGCATTTATTTTAGATGCGAGTTGCTTATTTTTTTCAGCATATAATGAACAAGGCTGATACTTACTTCAGGAAGTATAGTCTTTCTAACTGTTCTAACCAGGTACATAATTTAAGTGTAAGAATCTGGCTGATAATTAACTTCTTGGCATTTGCTTTATTAAGAAGAAACAAAATTAACGTCATTCAGGAGAAGCCGAACTATTGACAGACATCACCAGACCTTTCGTTCCACTTAAGACATTGTTCTGTGTCTTTCTTTTGTTTAATTCAACAATTGCTTTTACTATTTTTACCATAACGTTCCACTCGTGATAAGTTTCAATATATACTCAATAACTCAATGACTTATTATTTAAAAAATAGCACTCTACGAAGAATACAGATTACCTATAATGACAGTTATAGTGACATCGACATACTACATTGTAAATACCATATTTTTATCAGATCAGTTGAAGACATTTTAAATATATCTCCTGCTTGACTTTTAACTTTTAATTTGATTTTTAATTTTGTCTTTCAATTTTAACTTTTTAATTTTAATTCTTAATTTTAACTTTTAATTTAAACTTTTAACTTAATTTTAATTTAAACTTTTCATTTTAATTTTAAATATTTGATTTCAACTCTTAACTTATACTTACCTACATCTACTAAATGCATCAAATGATTTATTGTTGGTTGTGATTTTTTACAATTAAATTGAAATTTTCATGGAAGCAGGGAGAGAGGGAGGAAAGTAGAGTAGCTTTACAATGTTTTCTCCTTTTTATGAACTATTTATGTAATATTTTTATTTTTACTTTTTTAGAATTAAATTATTTTTCCCCTCTCCTCCTGCATTCATTAGTGTGAAATCTGTAATTGGTCTTACTTTTTTAAATTGTTCTTTTGTACCTTGTTTTATATAAAGACTGTATGATTTCATTAATAAATAAATAAATATTACGACCACGATATTTGCCATTCTTCATCCAGCCTCTGCTGCATTATCTCTAAATTGAAAGATGGACAATGCATCGACAAATGAGGAACATCTTGAGATCTCATCATTACATAGACAGCTGTGGATTTTTAATCAATCAAATATGTACATTTAAAGTACAATACTGAAAAACGACGTATTTTTATTTATTTTCGATATTATAAATATTCGGCTGTAAATCTTCATATATATTTGTGAATTATTACCGGTCAAATATAAAACCGCAATCCATCTAAAACGTAAGTACTGAAAGAAAAAATACATTAAAAGAAACAGAGTCAGCATCGTTTTGTTCTCGTAAATACATAGTCTAGTCTCGTGTGCTAAAGAAAGCGTTTCCAGAAGCTCAGTTTGCCAGCGCTTAGTTCCGACATCACGTGTAAACACCAGAACGTGACGTAGAGGACAGTACGGAGAATAATGTTGTTTGGTAATAATATCTCTCGCAGTTGCGAATGGCCTCACGTATTTAGTATGTCGTGTATGCAAATAAGTTATTTTCCCCTTGAACGTTGATTCACGTAGGGAGGAAGTGGCCAGGGGATGAATTAGTAACAATTGTCCGACGAGGCGAGCCTTGCGGCGAAATCTGTTCACGTAAAACGGGCGTGACTCGCTTTTTCAATTTATAAATGCACCGCACAGCGTGGCTGTTACTTCGCACCAGCAAAGGCATCATCAATTTACGTCATATTTTCCCCGGGATTGTGCTTTATTGGGTTAAATAACAATACCACTACAGTAACGGATATTCAAATGGAATTTAAACGAGTATGTATCGGTGATTCATAATCTCAGGAATGAACCAATAATTTTATCATTTGATGAAAACTTGATTTGCTCACTTATATTTAAAGATTCATTACTTTGCGTTGCTGACTCCGCAAATTTTATTTCCTTTGGGAGAGATAAATGATTCGTTCCAATACCCGATTAGGTTGCGATCGAGGATTATTGAAATTTCAACAGAAGATTTGCGAGTTCTGGATTCTTAAAAATCGTAGCGGACAGTCATTATTATTATTACTCTAAAAGCCGCATAAAAGGGGAGAAGAAACCCTTGTCTCGTGATCCGAGCCTAATGCTGACCTGAACGTAAACCAGATCCACAGAAACTTCGGGAAGGTATTGTAATGTATGGGTAAAGGCCACCTCAGGAGGCATTATCGGTCCATCATTGACTTAATGTCTGACATTTATTGATTTGGCTTCTTTTATTCGTACTAAATTTAAACCAAAGTTTTTCCAATCTTTTATTGATCTTCTTTACTTAATATTAAACGCACAAAAATCAACAAACTGCCATATGAATTTTAATGAACTCATAAATTTAGCATAGTTTTAAAAAATATATGAAACCAGAATTCTAGTACTTTAAAATATTGCATAAAATAAAAAAAAAACGTCGCAGGCTTAAAATATTGAAAAATTACATGGCATCACGTTATTTGAGGAATTTGTGATTTTAGATATTAGGAAATTATATATTTTTAGAATAATAATGTTTGTGAAAGCAAATTATTCTACCAAATCCCAAAAGAAATATTCCCACATTACCAGGAGTCAAACTAGAGGATGGGTCATGGAGTCTATCACAAACTCTGAATTCGGGCAAAGAAATTTTAGGTTTCTGGGCCCCAAAATATTTAGTATGTTATCCGAATATTGTAAAACCATGACCCGGATTAAATTTTAAAAAATTGTAAAAAATTGGTTACTGGGTTTAGGACGAGAAAAATCGGAAAATTTATTAAAAACACATTCTTAAATAATAAATGGTATAAATTGATATAGTATAACTGTATAGATAATTACTAGTAGGTAGTAATGTTATTGTTCATTTTTGCATAAAAATGTCTGTCTTAAAACATGTTGTACCTAGTTAGGCAGACTAGACATGATCCAGAGAAATCTATTACCTAAATGTATATGTAGTAGATAAAGTAATTGTTATTTTGTTAATAAACTATGATTACTACGATTCTTCTTTATATTTTTATCAGCACGGATAGTGGAAGATAAGATAAGCTCAAAGTTTTAGGTCTTTTGTTTTTTTGAATATATTGTATACAATTATTGTTTTGCCCTTGTTTGTCTTTGCTGAATAGTTTTATGTTCTTTTTGTTCAGTTTCTTGCATTTATGTTTCTTTATGTAACTGTTGTAATTGGCTAAGGCCGTATATATCATAAATAAATAAAATAAAATAACTACATATTTACGTTCGGTTTTCAGCAAAATGTATATCTGTGACATAAGCATATTTATAGCTGAATTCTTCATTTTATTATGTTTGAATAAAGTTGGGAGCCTAAATGTTTTCTCATTGTTTACCGGCTGCATTCACTGAGAATGTTCATACAAAAAAATGGGAAGATTTTTTTTTGTGTATAAAAACGGTGTGTTTTTGAATATTTACAAACAATATTCGTTTTTTATGGATCCCAATCAAATTATTTATTTAAATTCCTTATAATTTCCACCCATTTACTCCTTTTAACTGGATTTTTGGTAAAACTAAAATAGTATTAACTGACATTCAATGCATTTTTGAAAATTGCATTCCTTAATAAAGTGCACCACTGTTGGTAAAAAAGAACAGAGTTTGACATTAGCAAAAAAGTTTTTTAAAAATGAATTATTTTATGTTTTGGAATTCAAACATAAACAAGTTTCTAGGTTCCTACTTATCAACAAAAAGATACACGACCTTTTTTCCCTTTTCAATTTGGGTTTTAAGTAAAATCTCAAGCTCACGTCAAAACTATCTGGCGGTTGCAGAACGACAAAATACGTGTTGGCCATGAGTTAAGTGTCATAATTTTAGAGGGCTCAAGGTGCTAATAGGTCAATGGTTATATGTAAGAAAACTTTTCTTCGTTACGTAAAAGCACTGTAAAGCAAACTTTGTAAGTTTACTTAATATTTTTTTATCTCGAGGGAAAACGCGGTTTGACTTTTCTTCATACAAACGGATTGTCATATTTTCACCCTAGATTATGGTACTATAAATATTTTTCATTAGCGTGTCTCAACAGTTTTGTTTTATTGATGAATAGTGTATAATGGGAACTAGAACCACCCAAAAACCCATAAAAATGTCCAGTTTTATATACGGTCTTCGGCCACACGGTATACAAATAAAATAATTATTTTTAGAAAAATACTAAATGTACAGATACAGAAAATTTTAGTCTTAAACTTTATTTTAAAAAAAAAACAAAATCAGTTCAGTTTTAAGGTACGGAAAATAGGATAATGAAACGTCGATTTTGTCCATTTTAGTTAGTTAGAAATACAATTGTCTTTTTCGCATAGCATCGAAGAGGCGTTTTCAAGACTGTGACAGCAAAACCGAATTCAAATACCTATTTATCAACATTCTCTTTCACCGCATATTCTTACAATTTATGTAATCCGAAACTCATAAATAATAATGTAAATGTACCTATCTAATTTTAATTAAACACACTTATTGATATCAAACCATTGATTGTGTCAATTTAATATATATACGTGTCTGTACTCACATCTAGAAATAGCAAAGCATTGCCACGTTTAGCTCGCGATGAATAAAATTAAATATCGTTTTAAGAACTTACTTTCTTTCTTAACCCATACTATGCAACCTAATATTATCTACTTTCAGCCTCATTTTGGGCCCGAAATGGCGTTTATGAAGGGTTCAGCAAATAAAATTATTTCTTTAAAAAAATTAGAGTTTATTTTTTTAAATTTTATTTTATGATTACGATTAAACCACGGAGACCACTAACATGATCAGTTTAAGGCTCCAGATATTATATTTTGAATATCTAAAAATAACACGTTGTTAACCTTGTCAAGTATCGTACCCAGGACCTCGCTACACTAAGTGAATTAAATTTATTACATAATGGAATTTAATTATGATTCACACATTGATGGTTCTGCTCTCAAATTATAATGTTTAATAATCTAAACTCAACCCAGTAAGTTGCATGCACGAGTATACTACATGCTATTTAAATAACAGCCTCTTTCGTTCAAAAATAATTATTAATTTATGCATTGGAGGACACTTATACAATTCAGCGGCTCCTAAAAAGCGCACTCTGTGTTGTAAATTAATTATGAATGTGATTTGTTTCCATATAGTTTGGTTATGTTTCAAGTATCCTGAACCAATCAGTGTAAACTGCCCCAATTCACCCGCTCGGGTTTCAATGCGCTAATTTAACCCTTCTGTGTATTTTCGCACATAATCCGATTACTGTTTTGATTCCTGGTTTATCAAGTAACAAGATAACTTATAAATCAGATTAACTTAAACAAATGTGACCCTTTTGAGGACTTGCTTTGTTTGATTAGAGAAATAGCTATCGAGAGAATTTAATGCATCTCCACAAGTATTTATGCAAATATTTAAACAAAGAAAGCAGTATCCATAAAATGAAAAATGATTATTTGAAAATTTGTGTTTTTTTTGCATATTACAATAAGAAAAATATTACGTGTGCCTAAATATTTAAACAAGTATCAATTTATACAAAAAATTAAATGCCTACAGTCTGTATTGAATGCCGCAGCGAGACTTATTTTTGGAATCTCTAAGTTCAGTCATATCACTCCACTACTTCGGGAATTACACTGGCTACGTTTTCTACAGAGGGTCACTGCACAACTCCACTCCAGAATATCTAAGGGAACTCTGCATTCCAGATGAACTAGCTGACAGACGTCTTACGCTTAGATCAGCTTCATCTACGTCGAAAGGAAAAGTTATTATACCTCTACGCAAACATCGCACTAAATTCGGCGAACGCGTATTTGCGGTCGCAGGCCCTACGGCATGGAATGCTCTCCCAGCAGAAATCCGAAACTGCGAGAGTGAAGTGGTGTTTCGGAAGAAACTTAAAACCCACTTGTTCTTAAAATCATTCGAATAAATTCTTAGCATGTGGTGACAAAGTACATTATTTTTCTTAAATTCAAAAGTTTAAATTAAATTTATATCTTTATATAATCGCTTTGTAAAGCGCCTTTGAGGTATAATATTACGAAAATGGCGCTATATAAGTTATCCATTAAAATAATAATAATAAAAATTTTAAAAACTTAATTTCTCTTCAATGATTGTAAAAATAATGCCCTGCTCGTATAAACATGCAACAGGAAACCCGTAATCCAAAAGTACGAAGTTTTTGCCTAGTGTCAAACATGATATTAAAATGTTGTATATTTTAAATATATAGATACAATTTGCAGAAAGGGGAAATATATAATAAATAACATATCAGTATTTTAAGACAAAGAAATGTATTATTTTATGATTACTGAACCTTTTTGATTTCCTCCATCAGTATGTGATGTAGAAAATGAAATGATAAATAATCCACTTAACAGGGGCCTCATCAGCACACAAAGAAAACAGTATATATCAAAAGCATTGTTTCTTTAGAAATTTCACAACAACGACCGATGTGTTCACAACTCAAACAGGTACAAAACGATTAAAAAATATAATCATTCGGTAAATTTCAATGAAATGGAAAAAAAAATGTTTTTTTAAAAAAAGTACGAGAGATAAAGACAAGGGAATTGGAACTTTCAGGCCTAATGTATGAAACAGATACTTCTTAACTTAATTAGCTAATGGAAGAACAAAATGTACCGAAAGTGTTTCACTCCAGAAAAACACTCCAGGAATATTTAATAAATTTTCGAGAACTTTTTTCATAAATAACTTCGGTACCACGACCACGAGTGATGTTCGAAACACGTGCGCGAGTCGTTACTGGGAAATATTGGCGAAGGATCATAGGAGATTCGCGCGGTACGAAGGCTTGCGTGAGACTGAGGCTTGCGCGAGATCCCTTCACCCCGCATTGTCCCCGCCTAAACAGGGTAGAACGACTTCCCCATAGAAATGGACAACTCCTGTCCGAATATCGAAGAACCGAAATAACTGCCCCCGAGAAATTATTTCACCTTGGATGTTCTCGGGAACTCGAGATTACGGACTAAGTTTCCTCAAACGTTCTATCGAGAAAAAGGTCAATAAATATTTTGAGCAATATTGACGGTGTTAAGAGATATTCTCAATTATAAGTCTGAGAGAAGAGTTTTAGGAAATTAAGTTACAAAATATCAATAAAGAAAAGATTTAGGCAATATATTTTTAAAGATATTATATTTTTTCCGGGAAGGATTTTTGACTTAAAAACGGTTTTAATAATAACTAGCGGATATTTTTCAAATCATGAAATCAATAACATGATATTTTATTGCTCGGTATTCGTTTTCAAAAACTTTTATGAAAATATAATAAAAATCATAATTACCATATATTATATTATGTTAAAAAATAACCAGAAAAAAAACGTTACATGCACAATATAGTGAATTGTGAGTAGAAACGTTTTATTAATTTTGCCATTTTATTTACGTAAATTTCGAAAAAGAAAAATTGCTACAAAATAAACACTCAATAATAATAAAGATATTATTTTCTTTCCAATACAGGAAAATACAAAATAATTCTAGCTAAAGCGAAAAATATTTTTGTGCGTAATATTTCGAAAAGATATCATGAATTCAAATGAATTATAGAAATGTTGAGATTTTAAGTAAAGCAGTTCGGTAATGAATTGGAGCGATTTGGGTGTTTACATTATTTAAGCAAAGAAGATCGTCGGATAGTTTGCGGGTTGAGTTTGGGGAGATAATGACGGGCGTGATTGGAAGGCTGCCAGGTCTACTGGGAAGAATGAGAGGGCGAAAAGTGAATATTTCCAGATACCGAAATGTAAAGAGAATACCTTGAGATTGAAACCAATTAATTTTATTCCATATTTGACCCGATTTTTGTATTTTTAGGCATCTTTGTAAATATTAACAGAGTACAAAATGTATACTAAAACCATACGCAACAAGATCACGCTTTAGTGAACCCAAATATTTTGAGGTTACCCGTGTAATTTTGATTAAATTGTGTTTGGCGCATGATTGGTCCAGTGTAATATATTAATATTGACTTAATGTCAATATTGATGTTTTAATATCAGAATAACAATTAGAGGGGTGTTTATATACAAAACAATGTTTAAAAATAAAGCACAGATTAGTAATAGGGTGAATTTTGCAGTTTTATATGAGTATGCAAGAAAGAATTTTGAAATCAAGTTATCTAATTAAAGCATTTATCGACACGAAAATTGTTATTTATCTATCGAAATCATTCAGAAAACCACAACAAGGTCACGTAAGCAGTAAGGTTTTATACATCATCATCATCATAATTCCTTTTCCGCACCTAATGGTACATAGGGCGGTGCATTGGTACACCAATCGCAGCGTAAAATGTGTTTATATTAAGGTAGTATTTGTCGAACTGAATTCACAACAGAATTTTTAATACATATTTCCATTTCCAAAGGAAAACTTTAAATATTGCAATACGTGCATTTAAATTCGATAATACTTGTTTTTCTAAAGCAAACACAAAAACCACGTATCACGTTATTGACTCTTCTAAAAGTCACATTACACATTTTACCCTTAAGAATACAACGAAGCAACTGTTTTTGGAAATCATTCATATTATTTGGCTTAAAAGATTTTTATAAAAAACAATTTTATGTTTTCGTCCCAAGAAATCTCGATCATTTTGCTTTCATGTCCAAAAGTGAACATAAAATAAACAAAATACACTAAAGTGATTGAAGATGCGGAAAAAGTTTGACGGTAAGCATACAAAAAAGGCATGTGTTTCATAATGTTTGATTTTTTCTGTATGATCGGGAAAATAGGCATATAATTCACAATTTTCCAATACAAAAGACGGAAAAAATGTAAAGATTTTACAATTATATACGAGTGTTTAACAAATACAATCAATGTCTAGATTCCACAACGATATCCAAACTTTCATCAACTTTGTACAAAGGATTGAATGTTCGTTGAATTCTTGATGGTGGGGGTGAGTGGCAACCGATATTTGATCTGTAAATTGGTTAAAAAATGGTTGGTAATGTTGTGTTGCTCTATTCAATGCTGAAAAAATAGTTATCGTTATGTTTAGTGCGTCTACGGATAAATGTTTTATTTTATGTAGATACATTATGTCTGATAATTATAATTTCCACCGGTTAGACAAAGTAAATGTAAATATTTTATTATATAATTATAGGTGTGAAAACTCGAAGTAACTTTTTTTGGTAGCTTCAATTCCATTTTATAATTTAAAAACCAAATAAAAGAGGAAAACTATAAAATGCTTCGGCAGAGCGATAAAAATTAGTGGACTTTTTAAGCATTTTGTTATTCTTAGAATACAACCTGATAACTTTGAGGCGCGTCTCACATTGTTTTCAACGTAACAGTTAAATTTCTAACGTTAATAATTGAGATATATTTTTTTTTAATTTCCAAATAGTTCATAAATAAAACGCAAGAAAATCAAAAAAAAAAATAAGCGATTGTTCAAATTAAGTAAGTAAATGTTTAAATTATTGATTTTAGTAAATCTCTACTAAAGACATGTCGTGTAAAAAAGTAACATAATGGGAAAGTGTCTACTACTTAGAATAATAATACGCCACCGGCTAATGGTCGCCTATATGGACTAGAACCATTCTGTGATTATAAACTACGAAGTTAGCTATAGTTTACAGCAATAAAACGGACCGATATCGATATTTATTTTTTATTCACAAAGCATTGAGAATAAGGAAGTTAAGAGCTACGGAAATTGGATATAAAAAAATGTATTTTAACGCACGAAAATAATTAGGGCATAAAATTGTACAGCGAAGTTTCATGAAAATTGATTAAAAATAATATATATTTTTTAATCTTATTATTTCTTCTTCCGAATTAACCGATGATAAGCGAGTTGTGATTGATTTTCGGTTTAAACTGAATAATCGGCAGAACTCATCGAGAAGAAGGGGAAGGAACTTGAAACGTCACACGCGAAGAAATTAAAAAACTACAAAACTTTAAAAAAATACATTACAACGCTGATAATGTGATCAAAAAAAGTAATGAAAATTGTCAGAGTTTAAAAGTTTTTTTTTTTTTTTTAAAAACCACTCCTCATTTGAAACGATAATAAATGACCTCAGCAGTTAAAAAACTAGGTAGTGGAAGATATTATCATTATCAAACCGTAGTCTGCACCTGATGATGCATAGGGTCCTGCACTAGAAAAGTACATGTAGTATATCTCGCCCACGTGTTACAGGAAGGTGAGGTGATCAGTCTTACGATTCAAGTGCCAATGCAGGGACAGTAAAATATTTCAGTATAAAATCACCTTAAAATAACTTTCTCTTCCTTAATCTACCCTCTTTTCCCATTTATTTATTTATCGCATTGAGTCTTTTGATTTTAGGAAATTTAAATACCAATACAGTTATTTCTAGTTTTGTGCATCTATAGCTATTTATTTTATTTTCTATTGAATACGTTTTGTTATTAAAATAACAAAAATAAAACTTTCATTTTACTGGCTGGATGGAAAAAATTGTCATTTGGCAATAAGCCAATGTACAATTTACATTATATAAGAAAGTTGAATAAATTAAAATGTTTTTTCACGTTGACCCTGCGAAGAATTGAACTCAGAACTTCAGGCGTAGTAGGCAAACACTTCACCAAGAGCCGGACTTTTCTCCACTCGATTTTCTTTTCAGAAATTTTACCCGAAAGTAGCATTCGAGTCCAGGATTCTAGATATGTACTCTTCATCCACCCGAATACAGAATAAGATATACAATGTTTATTATATCAATACCTATATTGGTAACCAACGAATATAACGACCTCCAGTAAGAGAAATATTCAAAGGCTTTGTATAAGTAGCATTCTTTAATATATACTATAATGTAAAGGAGTGCCATGCCTCGCACGGATGCATTGGGAGTAGAATGTGAACCCTCCCAACTACCCCGAAACTGACTCGGAAATGGAAAAATTTACAAGAACCTTCCAGCACTGCTCGAGGATACTCAAACTAGAGAAAATAATAAGATAAGATAAAAATTTTCCCCCAACTGAAGAAATCGGGTATATCAAATATTAGTTTAATGTAATAAAGAAAATTCATTATATAATTTCGCGATTTCAGTTTGGCACTGCTGTAGATTTCACCAAAGTTGACGAGTAAATATAAATATTATTACAATAATGTTTTTAAAAAATGTATTCTAAACTACGTATGACTTAGAAATTTTCAGTCTGTATTCAGGCGGATAAAGAATACAGTTATATGTGTTGGTTTAATTTAGTTTAGTATATTCTTTTCATAGGATTCATTGAATCAATTATTAAAGTCAATAAATTCAAACATTTAATACAATTCAAAAATTAAAATAACAACACGATTAAAATCAACAAGACGAATCTAATGCCAAGCTGTCTTGTCCTGCAAACAGCCTGTGCTCGATAAAATCTTTAATTTTTTTCTAGGCAAAACTTAACTTTCAAGAGGTACATTTGTTGCAAAGTCGGATGCAGTTTGAGGCAAAATAATTATTATTTTTTGCAGTCTAGTAGTGGAAGTTAACATGAAGATGAACCATGGACGAGTGTTTTTGACTCGATTGCTTCTCACAGGTTAAAATCCTTCAAAAGGAAATCGAGCTGTTTTTAGTCCACCTTGTAATGTAGTGGTTGGAGCATTTGCCTACCATGCTTGAATTCTTGGACAGGTGGCATCTACCAGATTTATTTTTTAGACATTTTTAGACATTTTAGGCGTTTACCAGACTTTACCTTAACTTCATGTAACAGATTAACGAAATAATATGCATTTGGTGTGTCAATGCAGTGCCCTATGTATCATCGGGTGCGCATACGAGTATGTTGATGATGACTCATTTGGAATTGATTTAAAGTAGCTGGCTCCTTTATAACAGCATTGTTTTGATGTTCCTGAAAATTATTCTGATATACAGGACTAACTAAAAGGCTATCGCTATGCTGAACATCATCGCTCTGGATAACCGGATCGCCATGAATCTAAAGGGGTTTCCCGGAGCAGGATTCTCTTACTTTATGTATTTTTTGCCGTTTTATACTATTTTCTATGGTTCACAAATAATAAACAATACATATGAAATTAGTAAAATAATCACAATTTGCTATGTAAAGATACTATTCATTAAATATATGTGAACACAACATGCACAAATAAGCATTTGAAATAATCCCTTATAAACCACTCTTTAGGGGGTGGAGAAGATTCAGAATACCACCACAGGACAGGTATTCTGAACGGAACTGCGCACGAAGATATCGCTCTGTTAACGTGTATTTAGTGCGTAAATACGCCTTAAATATGCGTTTTTGCGTTCAGAATACCATCCCAGGTGTTCCATCATTTATTGCCCATCAGCAGCTGGCCCAGGAAAGAACTTTTAAATCCCGCACTACGACAACTTGATTCCCGTTTTCGTATAGCGAGTTATTTACAAATCGTTGAAAATGGTCCCAAAATCAAATTGTATGGGTAAATCATAAGAATTCCCATAATATTATAAAAGACCGCTTTATTTATTTTATTTTTTATTTTTTTTATTTTATTTTATTTGGGATTTTTACAGCTATTAGATAAGCAAAATAAGTAGAAAAATATTAACAATACTAGAGCCAATAAAAAAATCCACTGTAAATCTAATGACACATAATATATATGAAAAGAGTTTACGTAATTGTATGCGTGTGACGTTTGTATTCATGTGTATGTGAATGTGTGTATGCCTGAATGAATGAGGGAGAGGGTGCGTGTGTGTGGGTGCGTAAGTATAAAAAATAATTGTTTAAAACTTGTAATTATTAAAATTTAAATTAAGAAATGTTATAAATTGTATTTTTTTTAAATATGTTAAATTTCAAAACCGTATTCTGAAAAAAAGCATTTTATTTTAATATTTAACTGATACACACCGAATGAATAATGTGCGACGAGTCCCATACAATACGAGTATGGTAGGTAACCACAAAATGCAGTAAATACGATATAATGTCAACAATAAAATAAGGTTTGACAATACGCGAACGTTGATTCAAAACGAACATACAAATACATATTAAATGCAAATTGAATTAAAAAATATTCGTAAATACAAAATTTTTTATGTCATGTTATGTACATATTTATCAGATGTAAAGAATTTACCAGTTCAAACTATGCTTAAATTATTAAAGTAATTTTTTTATCGGAATGCTACGACGTTTTTTCTGAAGATGAACATCGGTATCGAGTTCCGTCACAAGATTCAGAATTCTGAGGGGTCAGGAATTGCAGACTGTCGCAGTTATCTTATCGTAGTTGCATGTATTACTTGTACACGTATCCCCTCGTATCTCTTGTCGAGGGTACATTTAGTCCCGAGCGAGGGAAAAGGTTGCGGCCGAAACAATGTGAAGGATTTAATATGAGATAACGTTAAAACCCTGTTTACATACATAATTACTTACAGCGCGTATATTTTCAGTCATAAATCAAAATACTATAGAGTAAACAAAAATTCTAACACAAAAAATGTTTTTAAATATCCCGCGTTGCTACTTTGCTTTTGAGAAAAAATCACCGGAAGAACCGACTCAGATCACGGACGGCTGCTTTGAGATATTGGACTGTTTAATGGTGTATGAAATATATTCTTTGCGAAGAATATGCACACTCTTCACTGATCGCCTTAAATCCCACTTCCATAATAGCTGCTAGCGCCTTCGTACACTCAAAAGTAAAAGTCTAGTACATTATATTATATTACATAGCGCCACTTACCCCATCAAAAGTTGAAATGCTGAGAATAATCCCACTCGGTGCTTACCTATAAAAGAGAAAAAATAAAATTAATACACAAAAACAAAAGTTTTGATGCGTTACTAAACTAACTAGATATTAAATTAACTTGTTTAAAGTAAATTCACACAGAAGGTTAAAAAACATGTGTTAAACAACTTATAAATGAAATATATGTACATTGTTATTATTACAGCGTAAATAAGAATATGTTTATGTGTGCCCTGCCCTACTTTAAGATTCAAAATAAAAAAAGGCTTTTGAAAATAATTTAAAATTGTTCATAAATATGTTGAAATTATTTTGTATTGAAATGTAGAGTTTTTTAAAGACTTTAA
The DNA here is from genome assembly GCF_059751315.1 of Micrasema longulum. Taxonomy (NCBI): domain Eukaryota; kingdom Metazoa; phylum Arthropoda; class Insecta; order Trichoptera; family Brachycentridae; genus Micrasema; species Micrasema longulum. The sequence continues at coordinate 25,715 of NW_028278020.1, forward strand.
ATATTTTTAGGTAAATATTGAAGTTCCAAAATCCACTAATTGGCATAAAGAACTGCCATATTATGTAAATTGGGCGTTATTTATTATTGCTGTGAAGTGCATTGAACTGCTATTGTCGTTAATATAAAAACATTTGTAGAATAATAAATCTAGGTTCACCGGGATTCACCAGAATGAATGTCAAAACAATCGATACAATCAATATACAAATAAAATCATTCAAAACGTTACGATACTTCTTTATTCCTTGATTTCAATCCCTTCAAAAAATATTGACGCTATTATTCAGAGATGCCACAATAGGAAAAAACGTCTATGGCGCATGTCGGCAGGCTTCGCTCGGAAGAAGATGTAAATTTGTTTGCATGTCGACTAAACAGACAGGCGAACGATGAATATTCATGGAAGATACCCAGCTAGACAGATACCGCTAGCTGGAGAGAGAATTAAGACGGGCGGAACATCGATGCTGGACTTCAATAAGTCTCAATTATTCCTAGAGGCATGTTACAGAGTAACTGTAGAACCAGAGTCGGGAGGAGATTTGAGACAAAATAGATTCAATTTATACGGCTCTACTTCGCAGTAGTATTTATTCAATCAATTTGCCAAAAAAGTAATTTATTCGTTAATTGTCATTGAGCTTTGTGACTTCTTTGTAATTTTGTTGATTGCAATAAGTTGTATAGAGATAATAATCTTTTTTAGGATGTAAATTATACGTTATCATAACGATCAAGATTATTCGCGTTCAACAATACAATATATTATATTTTTAAGGCATGCAAATTTAATTTAACCATATTTTTAATTTATTTTATTAATTTGCCCTCTTAAGTACAACTCCAATATAAAAATGAATTAAGAAGTAAACAGAATTACCAAAATGTTCACCTTAAATAGCGCAGTGCACAACATCAAGCTTAATGAGTACAAAGCGGGGGTTTGTGATTCATTAAAGGGTTGCAAAAATATAGCGGAAAGAAAAAAGCATGAAAAATATACTTCAGGAAATTAAGGAGTGCCATTAACCGTAATTATGAGGAAGGAAGAAACTCATGTTTTAATATGGGAATTTTAAAATGTTTTAAAGTGAAACTCTCTTCAATTGGATTATTTAAAAGGAAAAAGTGGATGCTAAATGGAATAATACCCAAAATTTGGGAGAGAAAAAATACGAAGAAAGACATTTAAAGGAAACCGTGTATAATCAAATTATGTTTGTAGTAAAAAAAAAAGCGGTTTTTCATGAATTAATAGGTTTAAAAATTAAAACATCGAGAAAAGCTTCTTAAGGTTTTACTCTAGATCTTGCTTCCCAATATAATGATTCTCCAACAACTACGCGCTGACATAAAATTTATTCTAGGTACCTAATAAAAATATATAAGTTTTAAATAATAATACATAAATATTTTTATTTTTTTTTTCATGTTATTCAAAATTGTTTTCTTAGTTTTTTTTAACTGGTTTAAAGTATTTCTAATACCAAATTATCTTTTTTTTATCGATAATTGTATAACTCTTACTTCTAAATAGTTTATTTTTTTTAGACTTTCTTAATTTGTTAATTGATAATATTGTTTTAAATGCTCTGTATTACTTATGCTTACATGTATGTATATTTAATTGTATTTTTAAATAATATGTAAAAGGTACTGAGTGCCGTTTATTTCAATAAAAATAAAATAAAAAATAATAGCCAGTAAAAAATAAAAGGAACTGAACGAAAAATTGCTTTGGTTATCCATATTGAACAGGTTCCCCAAAATCATAATACGGTGGTACAAAAATAATGTTGTTAATGACACTACTGTAAGTTTATTTAAAATATTTATTCTTAAGACAGTTAAGATTCGAAGAGAATCAGATACAAATCAGCAATGAAAAATAAAGTGCTTCTCCAAAAAGTTGTTATCAGTTCGCGTCTCGCAACTTGCCGAGGAAGTGTTTTCAAGGACGAAATAGCAATTCCGGAGTGCCGCCATAGTTGAATTGACTTTCGCAGAGTATGATAAGGCACATATTGGTATTTCTAGAAACCTTTGTCGGCCATTGTACGAGTTCTGCGGTCTTAACTATGGGGGAAACTTCATTAGCGCTCGTAACTGGTAGCGGAAATTGAAACTGCCCTATGAAATGCGGCGGGAAAATGCTGTCGGATTGAAAACATTGAATGCGGCAATGATGCAAAAATTACACAAACAGATGTATACATATAGTGTAGAGCCTGAGTACTTGCACGAAGGCAAATCAATACTTCAAACGACAAATATTCCGACTAAAAATACGCCAACGTTATCCACATGTAATTAGAAACAGACATAAATCAACAAGTATTTATAAGAAAGAAGTACAAAACAATTATCGATAGGTACGATTATGTAAAAATAATATTTTGACGGATATAACAATATCTTACTGGTATTTGTTATGTTACGTGTCAAAAGTCATTGAAAACCGTTATTATGTTACCCAAGAAAAAAGTTTTTTTTTACCCAAATTTCATTTTGTATATCAGAGTTATTTTGCTATCTTAATTGTTAAAAATAGTTTTATAAGCAGTGAAATAAATCATCGTAAAAATAAATTACGTATTTAAAAAATAATTATTCCGGTCAAATAATGATCGCAACTAATGAGAGTGTCGTTGACGAATCTAAAACATTTACTGGTAAAAAAATTTTGGTCGAAAAACCGGACTTGTTTTGACATTTTTTGTGTGGAAAAACAAAATTGTTAGGTATCAACCGCCACTTGACTATAAAGTTTGTGTACTACAGTCGTAAAAGTATCGTAAAATTAATAAAATGTACCTCATACCATTATTTAAATTATTATGTATGAAAAGAAGAAAAACAAATTATGATATAAAAATGAAACCCCAACGTTTAACGATGCTTAGAGAGAAGAATGCTTTATTTTATTAAATATTTTCTCTATCGCGTATATAAAACGGGCTTTTTGTGTTCAAAATATTTGCAAATAACGTCAAGATATTTTCATAACATAATAAAAGTAAAATTTTAATAAAAATATGTCAATATTGGTATTTCGTTTCCGGAGTTTCCTTTATAGTATCGACTGAATAATGTTATGAATGCAATGAAGGCGAGTCTGCAGAAGGGCCTCAGTGCATCTCGTATACGGATATCAAAAGATTTTATTTACTAACGTACCTTACCTTGTGTAGCGATGCACTATTAATGCAACTTAAGATCTAAGACGAGGTAAAATATTTAAGGAGGTTGTTTTAGAGGTAGGTATTGTGAAATTAGGGTATTTATAATGATTGAAAACTCGCTAGTTTTGAGACCAATTAGTGCATTTTTTTTATGGAATACTAAACATAGTAGGTACATCGTGTTTTTAATGAAAAAGTGAGTAATACGTAACGAATCATTAACTATCGGAAAACTGCAAATATGTTTAAAACGCAACGACATGTGATTTTAATAAAACATTTGAGAGAAAAATATACAACCGTTTTTATAAGTAACCAATGATTATAAAGTTTCTCTGAAAAATAGCAAAATAAAAATACATTTCCGTAATGTTTTCAACAAGTGGGCTGTACACACCCACAAAAAACGATCAAGTATCCGCAGAACATTAAAATCTAATAAAAACGAAACTCTATGGACGTTATGTCAGTTAAGGCTTGAATACAAATGAAGAATTTTCCCTCGATAGAGCGGCTTATCAAATGATTATTTCTTCGAATCAGAATCGAGGGATAATCCGCAGTTTGACATTATCAAAAAGGATTGAACAATAATATTATTTGTGTATGTGTAGGCAATACGTGTCTGCGTATTGCTATCGTGAATTTCAACAATGTCTTCTCTGTGAGCTGATCACAAATGCATACCCGGATTAATGCTGGGAACATACATACAACATACGAATATGCAACACAAAGAGATATTCCAGTTCAATATAGCACACTGTGTATACTCGTATGTGGGTAGCGCACATACGAACTCCACCGTCACTTCTGTTTATTGTCCCGGTTTTCGCCAACTAAAACAACTGAGTGACATTAAACCGCAGATACAACCGCTGTAAAATTGTGAAGCTCCCTCTTACAACGTGCATTGATGGACCCTATTTACAGTTTTATCGCAAAAACCATTCTAACAGATTGATAAGAAACAAAAATAAGATAAAAATAAGTACAATGTCTCCACAATAAAAACGATTTCATCCCTTCAAAAGATAAAACGTATCGCGTGTAATTAAAATAATATACGACTCAATTAATATCGTAAGTCCAGATGGGCGACTCGATACGACAAACGTATACAAAAACAAGAAAATATGTTCATTTTTATACATATTTGGGTATAATTTTAGTTGAAATCAGGGTTGGCATAAAAATCTCCAAATACGTATTCATTTAAGTGAATTTAAAATAAGAATTGGTAATCAAAATTAATAATTACTATGTTTCAAAAATTACTGATCTAAAATGATTTCAATATAAATTTTAATAACTAACTAACTTACTAACTAACCATCACGCCATTTCCCCGGAGGGGTAGGCAGAGAGGATAGAACGCCACACCACTCTGTCCTGGCACACTTCCTTTGCTTCCTTCACATTCATACTCATTAAATTTTAATAAGTATGTATTAATAAGTATGTATTAAGTATGTATGTATTTAATAAGTATCTATCACTGGTTTTAATATACGTATATTTTTTACCTGTATTAGTGTTGATTTCCGCAATAAAAAAAACAAATATTCGATTACATTCTTACCGATCCCGGTAAAACGATGAAAAAAATATCATAATTGTCCTAACATTAAGACTTCAATATTTTGGTACACAATAAAAAAGCCACTTTCATAACAACAGTAATAAAAATAAATTAAAACTTCCGTGGCCAAAATAATCATTTATACAACGAGGACTCTTATAGATGACATTTTTTTTTTAATTAGCTTCCCAAAAAATTAAGGTAATATTTTTTTTTTAAAAATACTACAGTGTTAAAATTGCTTCAAATACATATTTGGAAGACGCAATTAAAAAAAAAAAAAATGTAAATAATGTAAGCAATAGACACCATAAGTAATATAATGTTATACCTGTTTGTGTTTTTCTCAACTATTTATTCATTTATTCTTTTTTATTAAAATATTTATTTCAGTTTTTATTTGTTTTTTGTCAGACTGTTAGAAATTGCTAGTGGCAATAATTCCACCATTAAATTGTGCATACATTTGTTTTTTTAATTTATTTTTCAGATTGTATAGTAAAAAATTAATACTATTTTTATTATTGTTTTTCCTTTTTTTACTCGATTGATTTCAAAGAATACTGAAGATTGTGGTATGTCTCCACCAAAAAGAAAAACCGTAGAGATACGTAAGTATTCTGTTAAGAGAAAAAAACTTTTGGGTTAACTTAAATCATAACTCAAAGCGGATTAATTTAGACATACGACAGTGTATTTCTGGGGGTTCGAAGTAATACGGTGCTTTCGTCAATTTATCGTGAACATTTGTTAGAGGATACGCGGCAGGTAAGAATTTTGAGGAATAAAGTATTTGGACATTGTCTTTCTGTCGCTCTCTCGCAGATGCCTCCCCGATACAGTGAGAAAAAGACGACTGCAAGATGGACTAATTTAAAAAAATCAAAATCGACGTTTTACTGTCCCGTTTCTGCATTTCAAAACTGAAGCGATTTTTTCGTTTATTTTTTTAGAAAGAGTATCAGAATAAAGTTTCTTGCGTCTGTGTCTTTTGTGTTTTTCAAAATCATTTATCATATTTGTTAACGTTCGAAGACGGCAGATAAAATTGGGTGTTTTTGGATTGTTCTAGCTCCCATAAGAAACAATTTATCCAAAAAGGAAAACGATAGAGACACGCCAACGTTACTTATTTATAGTGTGCTAAAATCATTGCTCAGTGCCTAATATGGGACTACCTTTGTATGAAGAAAAGTAAAGCGTTTCCTCTTAAAGGGGAGTTTTAGATCCCAATGTGAAAAACCATTAAAAATAAATGACAGCGTATAAAAATGTGTTTTACATTATGAAGAGTGTGTTTTAATGCTCTCTTCATTTCGCGGTGAGTATACAAATTAGCACAATGCGGTTTAAATCAAGTTTGTATTTATATTTCCCAGCTGACGTAACTGGCCACTGTTCCACCATACTACTGTAGTACCATACGATCCCGGTCCGCATGCAAGTTGCGGCTTTACCGGATATCCGAACTTCTCCTCCCAAGAGTATTCGGACTTCACCTAGCAATAATCCTCGACGTAAAATGCTCAGCGCGTAGAGCGCCGTACTGATGGCGATTATTGCTAATTTGATTTAATCTCAATAGCATGTGAAATTAATTAGCTTATTATATAAAATGCTTTTCTAAATCGCTATATTTTCACATCAAAGCTAAGGTATGAGATTCTTCAATTCATCAAGATATTTCCTGCTGTGCCAAGTTGGTGTTTCTTTAGATATCGATTTTTTTTATCTCGTTTTTAGTTAAAGGTATTTTTTTTGAGATTTTGCGAAAGTTTTTACGATAATTTCATATATTCATTCCTTTTATATGAGCGGATTGTAAATAAGAGAGTTATGACATTTTAAAAAAAGAGGTAGAAATGCGACAAAATTAGAAATTTAAAAAAAAAATCAAATGAAAACTTTCGGATGTGGACGTTGATATGGCTTGGCTGTATGCAGCGCCCAGCGCATTCCTGATGGGACTGTCACATGACAGCCACTCAGCTTCGCAGTAGCGAGTAGCGAGTAGCGAGGGATGCTAAATAACGAAATGTATTGACACAGATAGTGGCACAGATGGTATCTACTCTCACTTGCTATATTAAATGGACAAAACGTATGGCAACAAGCAAAGATTTATTTGATGCAGGCAAAAAAAACGAATTCTTAAATTTAAAAAATAAAAACAAAAGTCACGTGATAATCAATGCATTTATTGATTCATGAGGAATGTTGGGTCAAAAACACCTGTTACAAAAACATTTTTTAAATTCGGTAGGTACCTACTTTAAAAAAAAAAAACTTAAATTGAAGGGGATTATTTGTCCATTAATTAATCAACACATTTTATAATGTTTAAAAGCTGTACATTCAACTGTACGAAATATCTTTCCACAGAACCCCAAACAAAACTGCTCTTCTTCCAACCATTTCCCTGCACCCGTTTTCCATACTTCCTATATCTATTATTGTGAAATGTTGTGTATTCAGTTTAGATGCGTAGGAACTTTAGATCAATAAGCCCGCTACTGACAATACTATTTTTTTTTGTAAACATAACTGGCGATTGTCAAATCTAAAGGTTGGCAACACCACAACTTTGAAAGATTCAAGCTGTCGATCGACAACGCGAGAAGAAGTTACAAAATTCTCACGCACGTGTTGAGTTGAAATTTAAGACTAAAAATGTAGTCCAAACGATCTCATGGAAGCGTATGGTACCCAGACGTGAGTATTAATATTTTATTCGTAACATCGCGATCTCCAATACCGATTTTGTGACAAATCTTGTATTTCTTTTTGTACTAGGCTTCCATTTTATGACCTATCCACCTGACAAAACTTCCTACCACCCATATATTCCTTTTCAACAATGTGAAATCACAAAATAAGTACATTGACTCATTGGATTACATTCCACGCGTCAATTTGACGAGTTAACTATCGATATCATCGTACGGCGCACATGTCAATATTGGAGTCGTTCAATGTTAACTGATTCCAACCTCAAGTTCTGCAAATTGCAAATATGGTTATTACATAAGGTCGCAAAAATCTCAAAGATGTTTCACTCTGAAAGCTGGAGAGAAGTTGCGAGACGAATTCCCCGAGATAGCACCAAGGAACGTGGATCAGACATCAGCAAACATGTGATTTTATCATTTAACGAGATAGAGAACGCCATATCCTCCACCTTGACTATATGTTGTATCAGATTCTTTTAAAACTTAAATTCGGGTAAATTTGTAGAAATTCTTGTGTTAAAATAAGTGTTTATTTGATAAAATCGTTTTACATTATTTTGTAGTCTCCATTTTGGTTGAGACGAATGCTATTAAATATTTCGCAAATGCAATAATTACATATTTTTAACAGGTCAAATCACTATTTATATGCAGATCATGTTACTGAAGGTAGATAATATTTTTGTGAGATGAACTAGTCTTGATGGGAATCCATTAATTTTTTTTTTTATCCATCCGCTAGCATGTCTGAGGGTGTCTCAACTGACTAGCTAAATATTCTACCATTTATTATTATTATTATTTAATATACGTCTTGTTTATTGTTTATTTTTTAATTATATGTGTATAGTTATTTTCCAGTGTTCATTTTACTTCCTATTGGGATCTAAGCATCGTGTACTAAATCCATGTTTCTCAGTGATTTGAAATCCACACCTATCAGCAGTTTGCTGTTGGTGAATTAAACATTTTGACAATCTATTTTTTTGCATACAGGAATTGAATGATTCACCTTAATGTCTCACATTATTTTTAACCGCATTATAAAAATGCCATATTTTATATGTGACAATAAACAGCCAGACTAAAATAGTGAGTTGTTCAATTATTAAGTCATTCGATTCAGTTCAGTGCCAAGAATCAGGGATTATTTTTTTATTTTGAATCTTAAAGTAGGGCACACATAAATATTTTCTTATGTATGCTCTAATAATAACAATACACATGTATTTCATTTACAAGTTGCTTAAAACATATAACTTAACCTTTGGTTTGAATTTGGATTTTTTATCTTCATAAATGTTTTTTCCCATAGCATAATATTAACTATGGTAAATAATACAATATGTTATGTTTGCAAGACAGTGAAAAAGGTATCTAATACAATTAAATCAAATTAAGTTATTAGCTAACATGTCAGAAGCCATAAGCACAAAGGCATTTTTTTGTCAAAAATCACAAAACTAGCTAAATATGAGGAAAAAGATTTCGAACTATTTGATATACCTACTATATATGGCAATGACCCATAAAAAAATATTTCAGTACGAAAAACGATGTAATATATTTTAAGTTTTTTAATCAACGACACAGTATTTAGAGATTTATATACAAAAACACAGAGTAGATACGACACACAGCTTTTATGCTTTAGAAACAATTTGGATACTGCGTTTTTACTTAAATTTATTAACAGTTTTTTTTAGATTTGCTTAATAAAATCTTAAAAGAAGTGAAATAATAATTGTATATAAAAATATACGAAAATCTTACGAAAATGATGGAACTAAATAAAACTGAAAGTGAGAAAGTGCATGAAACTGAAAAAAATATATTGAAAACAATAAGGAGAAAAAACTCTAAAAAGCTACAACTGATAGAAAATAATAGAATCTAGTGAAATTAAGCATGAAATTTGATAAAATATATATTTTTTAAATATGTCAGACAAAAAATGCATCACACGCAAACTCTTAATTAACTCTTAAGATTGCAATTATCATTTCCCTATCAGCACTCAGTGTCACCTGGGTAAACTAATTGTAACGTATCTTGTTCATTTTTGTTACATAGAAGGATTGGTGATCAGTCTCGCGCTGCAGATACCAGTTCAAGAATAATGAAATATTTTAATGTAAAGCACCTTTAAAACCAATATTTCATGTTCACCTTTCTAGAAATCGAAATCAGGACCTTAAGCATGGCAGGTGAACGTACTAACCATCACACTAGGAGGTGGACTTCTCTATTGGATTTTTTTTTCAGGATATAAACCTGAATGTAGCCACCGAGTCCAAAGCACTCGTCCAGGGTTTTAGTTCTATTTTACATACTGAGCAGTATTCTTCATATGACCGGATACAAAATAGCTATAACGATGGTAGCACCGTTAAACTTCCCATGTCTGTACTAAAGTCAATATGATTTATTCTTCAAAAATACAGAATTCATCATATAAGTACATCTGTCTCAAAATTTTTACACGATACCTTTGTAACAAAGAATTAATGAATACAATACTTAGTTCAATCTGCGTTCGTCTAAACAACTTACAGATTCATCAATAAAAAAACCAAAGAATATTTTTTTACTGACTGATTTGGTGTTTATTTTGTAGAACTCCATATTTAAACTTATAATATTAGAAATCAAAGAGTGATTTGAGTCTACTGAACACTTTATTTTATTTTTACATATATAAAAAATTTCAAAACAAAAATTTCGTGACAGTTGTTTCGCCTTGTTACGGCATTTTGTATTATTATACATTTATATTTATAAACATTTCTTCATAATATTTCAATCATGTTTTAAAATAAAAATAAACAGCAACCTATTATAATATTATTGATATTTTTTCGACGACAATTATCTAAAGTTATAAAACTATAAAGCTTCATTAATTATTTCACAATACGTACGTGTATATCAATAAATACTAAATTTGTTATATTTTTCCCGAAATTCAAATATAAATACCTAAATTCCCCATTACCTATTAAACACCACAAACGCCTCGCCCTTAACCATTGGTGTTTCCCTCAATTATGATTAATGTACATGCTTTAGTTCATAAGATTTTTTTATTTTCTACTTAAGTACCTCGAATTATATAACTATATTATTTAATATTTTTCAGTGTTGTATTTTCTCAATTTTTAAAAATTGTTTAATTTTTTATTTATTTTATTATTTTGTTTCGCGGTTTTTGTTTCTTTTTTATGTTATTTTGTAAACTTGCTAAACACAAGAGCCAGACTTCTTTTTGGCAAGTTCAACCTTAAGTGTTCCATTTTTTTTACTGAATGATTTGTTTAATTGTTTATTTATGCTAATAAAGGTTTTTATTAAAAAAAAAAAAACAATAAGGACATTTAATCCATCTAATCTTCACATTCGTTTGAAAATGCCTTAACAAGACGAAGCAATTGTCACGATATTTTTGTTTTTATTTTTGTTGTAAAAATAAAATAAAGTGTTTAGTAGACTCAAATCAGTGTTTGATTTCTAATATAACAAGTTTTAATAATTATTTACTTTTTATTTCGTACCTGTAATTTCAATTAGGTACGCGTCTAATTGGTCGGTTGGATTTCTGGAAAAAATATTAATAGAACATTATCATAAACGGTGTCCCTGTACTGGAGACTAGGTTGTGGAAAGTTTGTTCGACGTTGTTAAAAGTTAGTTGCCTAGTTCGCTAAGATGATGGGGTAATAGGGTCCAAGATGCAAAACGTCAACTATAGACCCCGAACTATATCCGCTTGTAGGAACAGTCAAATTGGATCAATGTAGCAGAATCTGCTTATTCCGTTTATAAACTAGTTATATTTGACATGCTAAGTTTTAGATTTCACGCGAAGACCAACGTTAAAAGAAATATGAATATTTACTATAGTCTATCATTATTTTTTTAAACAAAAGAAAACATTATTTTTCTTCAGTTGAACAAAACACAGGTAAGATAAATAAAAAAATATTTCAAAGTTATAAATCCTTTATCGTTATCATAAGAAACAAGTAATAAAGGCATTAAAATTATTGATAATTTTTACATAGCTTTTGGGTATCAGAATCTAAAAACATAAAATCATTAAAACGAAAAAAGTTTCGTATGTATGACATACAAACATTGTATGTATAACAAAGGCAAAAACAGGTTAAGGATATAATAAAAAAAATAAAGAAAAAAGTCATCATCATTCCATGTCCGCTCCCTAGTTGAAGCATATGGTATCCACAAAGAGCCTCCATGCATCTCTATCGGCTGCCAACTCCTTTGCGTCCTTCCAAGTCATGTTCTAGACCCTGTGCTGACATAAACTGCCGACGAACAGTCAGCAGTGGACATCCAGGACGTCGAGAATCTGATGCCTTGTAAAATAGACAAGCGTGGTTAAGGCTATCAGAAGGCATCCGCAGTACATGGCCAAGCCAACCGTATCGCCTCCGCTTGATGACAATTGTCACCAGAGTTTACTGCGTCCGTTCTCTTATTACTTCATTTCACACTAAATTAAACCACCGCACACCCAAGGTTCTTCTGAGACACCTATTCTTAAAACTCAGTATTTTGCTGTTTTGGGCCCTAGTGAGGTGCCACGATGCGCATCCGCAGAGGAGAATAGCTGGTATGCATGCGTTATATAGGCGGCATTTGGTTTTCACTGAGTAAATATCTAACCCCTAGACAGCCTTCATACTGTTGCATGTGGCGCCTGCTCTCCTAACCATACTCCTAGTTCTTTTTTAATGTTGCCATTTCTAAAATAAAAAAAAAAGAAACGAAGAGCGAGGCTCGTCAAAAAGATTTGGCATGATCAGATAAACCGAAGTGAATGATTTTAGAAGTGCATGTTTAAATATCCACGTGTGGCGTTCTGTCATCTTTGGAATGTCACCTCTAATGAGAGATAGCGAATGTCAAAGAGGTAACATCAAGTTCTAACAGGTGTTTTTTCGTATTCATTTCCTGAACGTAATTGAAATAAAGTGTATTATTTAATACGGTAAAGGCAGACGAATATTGTAAAACACAATGATGTGTTTTCATTATCCTCTTCACAAGATATTTTCATGAACATCGGAGAGCGAGGATTTAGTGGGCTGTAATTCTATTCACATGGCTGAGAGTTTTGAAGACCGGTCAGCAGAGGGCTGAGGGATCTCCGAGGAATTGGAAGTGCTGGATAGTACTGGGGTGTTAACTTCAATAAACTTCGTGAAAGTTAAACTACGTGTGGCGAGTTCGCTTCGCTACACACGATTTAACTTGTAAACAGTGTAACAGAACTTAAACAAGACGCAATCATATTAATAACGCGAATGTGTCTACACATGTACCGGCTAAATATTCTCCCAAGAAGTGAGTAAGAATATTACAATGCCGCGATATAATTTCAGCGAGTTTCCTACACGAGTGTAATGGTTCCAAGTCTTTAGAGAAAACAAGACTACGGTGTACATAGCAGGTGGTTGTCTCGTTTAGTTGGTTTGATTGTAAGTACAGTGGATCTAAATCACATAACAGCAACGTTAAGTCCTCACCTTGTTTACGCTTCGCTACAGTACTTTTTTACGTTCATCGAAAGTTTCATGGCGAAGTTGGTGAATTTTGTTTGGATAAACAGGCTGTAAAATATAACATTCTAGTTCAGAATTAGAAACTTTCTTTAGTTTACTTCTATAATACATTACTTTAGTTAGTTTTGCTATTAAAACAATGAAACGGAATTCGATTTATCTTCATATTTTTGTTTTAAAACTAGAGGAATATTTCATTATTAAGTTACGCCGAAATTAAATTCTACCTATCTTGCATCACGATCGATAATGACGCAGTAAGCTATAATTTGATAGTGTTCAATAATATGTACATTAAATAGAGGACAAGCTAAAAGAAAACAATGTTCGTAAATAAATAATAATTATTATTATGGATAACTTATAAAGCGCCATTTTCGTAATATAATACCTCAAGGGCGCTTTACAAAGTGATTATATAAAGATATAAATTTAATGTTAACTTTTAACATTAAGAAAAATAATGTACTTTGTCACCACATGCTAAGAATTTATTCAAATGCTTGATAAATTGATGATTGATTGAAATTATGAAAACGAGAAACAGAAACGTTATTCCTTAATATATTTTTCATATATTTGAAAAAACATTCTATAGAGATCATATTTCGCAAGAATGTTAAGACTCTACAGTAAAAATAGAAAAAAAGTTAACATGGACATTTATGATAGAGCAAATGATTATAAAAAAATAAAACTATGATTCTTAAATCAAATGCCTAATCTTTATTTTTGTGAATGTAAATTAATTTTAGGTTATTTTATTACATCTTATATGTTCTTATCTTCTCTTTTCTTTTCTTTATAAAAAAGTTTCTTATTAACATAAGAAAGTTTCTTATTAACATAACAAAGTTAACACTTCAATTTTATTTCTTTAACTCAATCTTTATTCTTATCTTTCACTTTATCTTTATAATAATTTAAATTGATTTAATTAAGCTACACACTTATTAAAAATAATTTATAAAAGATGGCGGAGTTATATAATTGAAGATATGTATTTTATGTATCCTTGTCGAACTTCCAAATAAATAAATACCTAGTTTTTAACAGAATATAGAGTATCGACTCATTTATAGCCGGCTTTAGTTTGATGCGCGAACGCGGTTTCTGAACTATTGTGATTCTATGCTCCCATCTCTAAGAATACGAATATGAATTATGCCACTATTGAAAACTAGTGCTTAAAATATTAACTCAAGTGGTTTAATAACAGTTTAATTAATCGATCCAAAATGAATTACCTAACATTTGACAACTAGTTGTGCTTAGTAGATCGTTTCATCTGATGAGGAAAATCGTGCCATTCTATTGTTGAATAGTACCTAATAAAATAAACACGAATAACAATAATAACAGTGCTTAAGTAGAATTATTGGCAAATGCGTACACAATAATAAGGTAGACCAATCAGTTTACGACCAATTACCTCACATAATGAGACGGTTTCTAGCTCGTGTGACAAACGCAGATGACTACCGGTTCATTGGTTAGGTATATAGGCTTCAAACATCCCTGTGCATGTACGTAATATCAGTAATAGCAGGACATGTACAATATACATTAAATTATATAGATATACAGGGAAATGTGGAGCGCACGTAACGCACTCGGTACAATTTCATTAAATATCAAAGTTTACGAGAAATAAACATGATACGCATTTGTACTTAGAACTAGGCAAACAGATAAATTACCCGGTAATAAAATGGTAGTATTTAACGACAATAAGAGAAAATTTTCAACCACGTACTAGATTTTCAATTAAACAAGCGTTTCAATTAATCAACACGCGAGATTTTAAATTATTAAAAATATATTAAGATACCGTTTTTCTTACATTTGCTAATTTCAAAACGCTCACTTTAGGAGGCGAACAAAATAAACTAACTAACTAAAGTAGTCATATAAACATAGCAGTTATATATTTTGAAAGGGATTTTTTTAGGGTGATAAATTTGGAGGAGTCAAATTCGAGTATTTTAATTTCATTCACAGAAAATACAGACGAAACAAGGAGGTACTGGAAGGGAAATAATGTACCTATACGGCAATGAGTGGTAGAGGATGAATAAAGGAAAGTGGGAGTGTAAAATTGGATTTAACTAACGAAAATAGTGAAAATAATGATGACGAGTAATAAAGAACAAAAGAAAACAAAACGTCCATTGTCCGAATCAAATGAGTTTTTTGTACCTGCGATATGGAGTGTTAAATAAACCTAGACTATTGAAATTCTAGTTGAATGTTTCGCAAATACACGGGATAGTGGAATGTTATTTATTTATATCTACTGTTTTTCGAGTTGACCAACCCAAAACCGAACAAATGAATTTGACAGCGTGCTATTTCTAGCTTTTAATGATTAAATACCTAGTTTTAACGAATAAATATAGGTACCATTATGAACATTACAATTACCATTAATTTTAAATAAAGCTCTTTTGAACGTTGTTAAATTTGTCGTTTACGTGGGTAGGCATAAACAATAGAAAATGTGTCATAAGTCATTTAGCCATTATATTCCATATAGTTCCGAAATGAGTAACTACGTTTTATATGAATATAAAATACTGTTACGTAAAATACTGTTTCCGAAAATTGCAACACAATTTTGTCCCGCAGTATTGAGTGGATATCCTTTAGCGTAGAAAATTATATTTGATGGGAGAAATGACACGGGAAATTGGAGTTAAATCAGAAAGTAGAAGGTGAGTTGAGGGTGAATATTATCCCCGGAGATAAGATTAATTTCAAAGGTGGGTGTAGCTTAAACACTAGAGCGCGTGTGTTAAGATATCAAATATAGTAACTTAGTTGTTTTACTAGCGGATCCGCTCGCATTGTATTAAGGAGAAATTAGTGAGGTAATTAATTAGTTTTGTCGTTTAGCATTAAGAATTTTCCCTATGGAATAATATATTTATTCGAGATAGAAAGTAAGTAGTATCGATTGCCGGTCCTCTTACAATAACTATGAAAAACTATGACGGTCCGTTAGCCTATGGCGACGTAGCATAGTTATTCTGTTCACAAATCCAATTACAAAACTAAAACGAAAAGCAAACCAAACTAACCATAGATATAGCAAGTTAACGATAGAAAATTTAAATTGATTCTTTTTGACATACCAACTTACCGCCTATTTATTTTCAAATAATGTTGCTCATTGTTAATGTATAATATTTTATTTTTTTATCGTCCTTTTTAATTTGGGATAAGAGTAACAATCCTATTTTACTTCTCAAAATTCTCTAGCTTTCCCTATACAAAAAAAATGACAACCGGTCGCTCCGCTGAGACGAGAAGGAAACACAAACAAACACACTTTCGCATTTGTAATATTAGTTTGGATTTTTTTCATTGTACTTTTTTGATGCGGGATGAAAAACAAGTATCTTATTTTACTTCTCACATCTTTGGCTATCGCTAAGCAAACAAAATTAACCGGTCGCTCCGTTGAGACGTGAAAAAAAACACATTTTCGAATTTATAATATTAGTATGGAGTATAGATTATTGACTCAACTATTACAATATAGTACATACGGTAGAGTATTGGCACATTTAAGCAGCGTATCTTGATCGTCTGCTACACGAACCTAAAGTAATCGGACATAAAATTTAGATGCCCGTCCAGGTATTTGAAAATAATGCATTACTAAAACCTAAAAACCATAAAAATAAAAATAAATATATTTCAAGAGAATTTAATTTTTTAAATTTTTTATATGGGAGTTGCTTTTTTATTTACCTTGCTTATAATATACAAGGTTTATATTTCAAAAGTGAATTTTTCTGCAATTAAATTTATCTAAACTGTTGGGATCAGGAGGTATATACTAATGTGGGCTAATCAGGAACTTCTCAGCATTTGCTCACGTGGAGAGGAAACCACATAAAATTCTTCAGGAGAAACCGGCCTGTTGGCAGTAGTCAACAGGGCTTCCGTTCCATTAGAGGAGTGTTCGGCATTTTGTTCCCTATATCCAGAGAATACTCATAGAGTAGGAAACACGCGTCCAAGATTCTGGTTGTATATAACACACGGAACTGTATTCTTTATCCGCCCGGACACGGATAGTCACATTTTTTACTCAGTTTGTGTACAGAAAGAACGAAAAAGCGATTAAAATAGAACCTCATTGTGAAGAATTCATGTAAGGCATTTACGATTCTATCGAACAGTCGTTGACTTGTTTAATCCGTCATTTTACAGTTTTACACTGGAATATTCACCATTCAGACATGAATGTCCTGTTGTGATGTGATACAAATGTGGATTAATAATAATTACAAAGGACGTAAAGGAACTGCTGACAATTGCATCCTTGCAATTCAACAGGACTGTAAGTAGAAGATTATTTGTAAAATAAATAATAAAAAAATAAAAATAAACGCCAGAAGAAGCTGTTATATTGTATCTTTGCGTTTAAAAAACCAATTAAATACGTCACATGCGCAACTGGTTTAAATTGAAACCAAGTAGCAAAAAGCGCGAAGCTTTTACGAATTTCCTCATACCCATTTAAATTACTTTTAATCCACTGCTTTTATACATATTTGAAAACTAACAGGATGTGCTTCAGGTTGCTAAAAATATTAAATTAAATTTTGGATTAAAATTTTATATAAGCATCATTTCAGTGAGAACAAAAAAGCAACTTAAAGATATAGGTACCTTATAGGATATTGATTAATTTGGTAGTTAGAAAATAATAAATAAAAAAAACAGATAATTCCTAGAGTAATAATTCTCTAGAGATCATAGAAAGGTATTTTTCGTATGGGGGACTCTAGAAATTTATTTCTCTTAGAGATAATTACAAAATATGATAACTTCAAATACGTGTTAATGTTGGGTTTTTTGCTATTATTATTTTCTTATGTATTTTATAAAATAACAAAATGAATGAATGAGAGACAAACGTGTTGTCATAATAATCATCATCATCATTATTTTATTCGCAGTTCAGAGCTAATGATACACATACTTCACAGCTAATGATGCATATAGTATCTCTCCGAACTCAAGTGGCTTCATTTTATCTGTCCACGTACTTTCAATCTCTCTCACTTTTTTATGATATTATTCACAAGCCTTGCGCTCCAAAATATCTTGCTGAGAATTTCATTCACTTTTCTGATCGTGGTCTTTCGCTTCGCCCTTCTCAGGAGAGAACACTTTCCATTCCTCGACATAGTTTATCATTTTCAGCTATTTCTTTTCGGTCCAAGCTGCTAGACTTTGGAAAGAGCTACCTCTTCCTATAAACATTGCACCTTCTCTAGCCACCTTCAAAAAACGCCTGAAACATAATGATATATCTCCAGAATTCTGAACTCTTTTTACTGCTTTTTTTCTTCTCAAATATATATTTTGATCCCTTTTTCTTTCCTTGGTTCCTCTTTCTCTCTCCTTCCAAACTCATTATCTGATCCCGCATTCCTCATTATTTAATATGTATAACATAATTTACTTTATTTTTGTTATTTAGTGTTAATATGTGCAAGTCTTATCTCCCAATTGAAAAACAGCTGTTATTTTTTATAAATAATATTTTTATTATTTTAACTTTAATATGTATCTTTTTAAATATATTGATGGTTTTTTAGTACAAGATTTTCACTAATCTCTTCTTTTGACCAGTCTGTTTATTGGTTGGCTGGAAGATATTGCTTTTAGCAATAAGTCCGCCAATTATTATTATTATGGATAACTTATGTAGAGCCATTTTCGTAATATAATACCTCGAGGGCGCTTTACATAGTGATTCTATAGTTTTTTTTTTTATTGAAGCTTTTAAATTTGTAATTAAATTCAAACAATTTATTTTGTTGACACATGCTTCGGACTTATTTAAATGATTCAAAGTACTTATTCTTTGTAATTGAAGTATTTTTTAATTAGCAAAATAAATGAATAAATAGTATTGCATTATTACTCCAATCGAGGCCTAAAGTCTCAAAAATACTGAGTATGGCTTAAATATTTTTATTATTTCTCCTGTGAGGTAGATTCCCAGCTGTTCTTTCATCTTTTGGGAGATTTTCCACGAAGACGACTCCCGTGAGACTGATAAAGCGGTGCAACATAAGGGAGTCTGGTGTTGTCCATTCTTCGAACATGACCGTTCCAGTCCCTCCTTTGCCGTCTATTTTATTTTACGATGTTCTCATCCTCACATATCTCTCAAAGAAGTTAATTTTGACGAATGTTTTCGTACATTTTATACGAATTTCACGATACAATTAAATGCTCTAATTTTTACGGAGTGTAAAAAAACATTTTTTATATCAAATTTTTTGTAGCACTGAACTTCCTTATTATACATTATTCGCACCAACACCCATAGGACAATTAAGAAATAAAGAGTAAATTCATATTTTAGAAATTGACTTGAGGTCACCCAATTTAAATTTCTACCATTACATAATCAAACGCGACGTACTTATGAAAATCAGAAATTGGATGTTCCATCACGTCGCTTATTAAAGTGATTTATGCGAAGTCACTGCGAAGAGAAAACACCGCGGTTGCCATTATTAGGTAAAAAAATAGTGTCTATTGGTTTCTTCTTTGGTGTTCCTAATATCAAGGAATTTTAACTGAAAAAAGATTTGCATGGCTGATTTTATCGATTGCTCTGTACGGTGCGTTCGAATTCAGTCTTTATTAACCTAGCTGGATCGAATAAGAAAGTCGAATCTCCCACAGATCAACTTTAATTCGATTACTCGAGAATTATTTAAGCTGTTTAACAGAAACAAATATTTTCATATTTTTGTTTTTAAATTTTCAAATCGTTTAGCACAAAAAAAAACATAAATACGGTCGATATCACGTATGTGCATTAGCATTCGGCGAGCTAAATAAAATACAGAAATGAATAAAAAATGTGTACGTTTTAACTTGAATTAATTATTGCACGATCATACAGACATCCAACTTTACTCACTTTTTTTTTTATAAGTAAGTGGGCGCTGTTCGGATCATGAGTAATTTTTAGATGCTTAGTATGGAAATAACCAAGTAAAAATACCAATTTTGTTAGTGTTAGGTAGTAGAATAGAATATTTGATTTAAAACTTAAACTTGTAAATACAAAATAATATAAACTCTAATAAATAAACAACTATTATAGTGTAAGCCACTCTCCAAGCACAAGAGTTAGTCTCTTTTTTTGGAGAGTTACAGTTATAACATTTACTAGATGTATAAAAGTAGATTTGCATAGAATAAAAAAAAACATATACCATTTGTTAAATTTATTAATAAAAAAATAAAAGAAAACGTTCTGTCACAGACACATAATCAAAGCTAATAGAATATTTCAAGTTCATTTGTTTATTCAATACACAATCAAAATTAGAGATACGTTTTTTTTTTGTAATATGTATGTATTTGTTTGAATAAATAAACAAATATTTTTTTAAAATTAAAACTTTGAAAAAAATTAAAGTGTCAAATCTGCCGGCGGACACCTATATATCGTTCATCGTAAATTAAAAAGTGAAAAAAATGTTTTATTAATAAATTATACAAAACGTATTTTTTCTAACGTAATCAAGGCTTTGTTACAAAAAAAAATTAAATCAATGGATGATAAAACTTTTTATGGATTAATCTAATAATCTTCAATCTTCAAAGTACTTTAGAGATAAAACAAATTATATTTGTGTTTGGAAATCTTCTATTACCTGGAACCAAACAATAGTGACGTGTGTACCCGAGTGCGAAGGAATAGACCTCGATTAATTTTTTTCCAGATAAAATAAAAGAAAGAAAAATTGCCACTAGGAGCATTATGGCTGGTCTTTGTTTTCTTAACATACAATGTGTAAGATCCCTGAAAACGATTTGACTATCTATCAAGAAATATACAAATTTTCCTGTGAAAGAAACAGAAGGGTATTTTCACAAATTGTGATAAATATGTTAAATATTTATAGCGGGTTTTTACGATTCTAATGATGCCACTATCGTGTATAAAAAAAACTAATTTTATTTTTTGGATTAAAATGAGCACATACAACACGGGTCGCAGTTGGCGTCACGTCATTTTGACGTCACACGTCATGCCCGCCGAGTGCGCTGCTAACAAACATTGCGAATAAGTATAGTGCGGTAACGGTTTTTCACAGTCAATATATTGTTAAAGCACTTTCTCATCATATAACTAAACATCGTATTACGATTAACGTCCGTTAGAGAATAAATAAGCAAACCAATCTTCCACGAATAAAAATGGCCTTTTCATCGCGCTTGTAACGCTGATATTTAATTACACGTCTACGAATAAAATTACATAACTTATATTTTTTTCAGTTCCGTTATGATAAAATCATTTTTGACTTAAAAAATGTAAAGAAATTAAATACTATGTAAACACTATTTGTATCGAATATTACATATCAAAAGTGTCCGTTCCCTTCACGGATCCTTCAACAACCACTATTTATTAATCAAATGCAAAAAGTGCATATTTTCGCCACAGCATATCTAATAGTGAGTGTGATTTTCTACCATTCGAGAGGTCTCAGGTTTCATTCCCGAAGTGGTTGACATGACATATTTATTTTCAAAGGTGTTTTTACAAAAAAATATTTTTATTTCCAGTAGCGTCTTGCACTTAATGCGTTAGTCTGATCATCTTACCTTCATAGAGCAAAAATCATCAAGATACTCCGCGGTTGTTGTACCAATGCAGTGCCTTGTGCATATTAGATGCGGAAAGGAAATGAGGATGATGATATATGTAGCAAAACTGCCCACGTTATAAAATATTGATGTGAATAATACTGGGTACGTTTTGAAACAGGTGGATATTAAAAAGTTAGTAAGTGGCAGTTTGCTTATATTTACTGCCATTAATTGATTCCAAAAATATTGAATTTAACTCTTAAAAGACAGCTAAAAATGGGTGTGTTAAAGCTGCATGTCCCTCTAGAGACAATGCTATAACAAAGTGTTACACTAAATAAAATATGACAGATTTTGAAATACGGATATCAAAAAACAAAACTTTATTTAAAAAACATATTATTTTGTTAAACTACCTGTTTTTCATAATTTGCGTAAAATAACCATATAGTTGAAGCCATATTTATACCATTATACCATAATTTAACATTATTATTTGAAAAAATATGAGAAATATATCAAGTTTTGCATTCAATGTGACATCAGAACAAGGGTTTAAATTGAATAATAAATAGAGAGAGATTTAAAACAATCAAATACTATAGACGTTTTTCAATAAAGTGTACGGCACACTACTTTTAAACATTTTCTTTTTAGACATAAATAGTATTGGAGAGAGTTCTTGAATTCCCAAATGGGTAGAACACGTGTGCTTTATTTTGTAAAAAATGTAAAGAAAAGGTAAACAGAGAAAACAGTTTCAATTTCGAGGGTTGTTCTTTTTCTGATTGTTTGGAAATAAAACAGACTGCGAAAATACGTTTGCAAGGACATAAGTTTTACGAAAATATAAAAAGGCTTTTTTCGTAAAAGCTCAATACATGTTATAATTAAGAACCAAGGGAAATGAAATTGTATCAAAACTTTATACTTAATCGAAAAAGCATATAGCATTTTTGTTTAATAATATAAGTAAGTCTTCAGTTTGCGTAAAATTATTTTAATAAATTTAAAATGCAGACCGGTTTTGAAACACGATTGATTATTTGTCAAGGCCGAAAAATAAAACAAAGAAACTGCATAACAGGTTTATTTTTTTTTAATGGGAAATCATATTATTTATAAAGAACATCAGAAGGTTAATGTTTCTTGTACTAATTTTATCCGTTTTTAAGTCGTCTTTCATTACAAAAATATTGAAAAAAAAAGTAAATTAATTGGTAATTTTTAAAATCATTTTATTCCTGCTGGATTGGTGGGTAATGCAATACTAAACCAGCGCCAAATTATAAAAGAAACAAATTTTTAGACTAGAAAAAAACAAAAAAGAAAATCAGCTGAAATGATACCCAATTTTAAAATTGACAAAAAAAAACAAAAACTGAGTCAAAAAATAATGAAGGATTTTTTGACTTTATTTTTCATTAAAACCATCAAAACATCGTTACCCTTAGTTGTTAAACTCAATCCAATAATATAAAAATAACCATTATATTTTGGCATTGTCGTCAGTTAATAATAATCTATAATATGACTGTAAAACTCGCATATTTGTACAATTGGCTTTTATTTTAAATCTTGAAAAAAACCAACACTACGATTCGCCACCTACTGTTTAAATCTCACCAGAATAAAAGTACGTTTGGGATTTACAAGTTTGGATTTTACTATAATGTCAGTATTTAATTGAACAATAATTATTTGTAGATATTTCCTATGTTGAAGCGTTGTACAGTTAAAATTTTAAAATGTTCATTTTGAAGTAGGTAGAATTGACGAAATAAGTTAAAATTATGAGACCAAAGCAAAAAAGCTTCTTGTTTCAAATATCATAAATTAAAATCGATATTTGATTGTCACAATTTGTCACAAATTTGTTGTTTGTATTTTATATTACAAAATTTCAAGTATTTTGGAAGGAAATTGAAACATTGTGTTCGCAGTGTTTTGACAGGTAACGATCCAGTTTGTTCAGAAAATACGAGAAAACCAACGTCACAACAAATATTTTCATGTTTCTAACAAAATGAGCCCAACGCGAAGTGTTCTCTCAGTAACGTGTTTCCGTCAACATTAAAAACTGCGACCGTATTTTTCAGCTTTTATTACATAACACAAATTTACAAGTTAACTGAAAGAACAAACGTAACTAAAAGCTTTAGAGTTTTTTGCAGTAAAAAAGACTTCTTTAATTTTTTCAAAGATAATTTCCCGCGTTTTACTCGCACTAACGCAAGAAAAAAATATTTTTAATATATCACCGTTGCACCGGCAATATCTGTTTGATAACATTGTGAAATTTGTTAAGGAAATTAATAAAACAATGAACTTTTTGATGGTGGATTTTTTTACTGATAACAAAAGAGATAAAATACGTAATTTCATTTTGAAATAATATTTAAGTTTAAAAATCATCATCATCATGGAACTACCTATGAGTACAATATACCGTTTACAGAAGGTCAGAGCATGTGCACTTGCTAAACTTACTACTTTTCTCGATGCATTTTTTCTTGTACACTCTTTTTTGTACTTTTTAAAATAATTTTTAAGTAGCTAGAATTACATTTAACCGCGGGTTTCGTAGCTGCAAAACGTTTGATTATATAAGATTTTATAATATGAAAATTAAATTTACGATAAAATTATTTTTAACTTAAAAGTTAAATCGTAAACAGGGTCTTGATTTCCAACTATCCGTGTGCTATGTACTCGTAGTTGCAGAACGTATTGAGATGTTAATTGTTCAGCACGCTTGAGGTGACTTTTACAAATGGCGAAAGTAATATTATCCAGAATAAATAAATACATAAAATAACCTTCCCTATTCTGTTCTGTACTTAAAGGTAAAGTCTTAAGTTGCAGGTGTCGGTTCAGAGAAGATGAAATATTGTTTAAATATGTATGGTGTTTAAATATATTTTAGTATTTCCTTCTAGAAAATGTTTTCCATCTGTTGTATTTTCATTTATTTTGTTACTGTTGCGCAGTTTAGGCCAAGTAACAGAAAAGTAATTTCATTGCTGACAGACCGACTGTTTTATTTAGCTTTTTACTTTGGAGCCATTTAAACACCTGCAGATTGACTCCGGCACGTATCAACAATAAAAAATGGCGATGCGTGCTCAGCATTTAGCGCGAAAATAAAATAAAATTCTTGTTGCCATTCTCCATTCGGCGATAAGTATAAAATAACGAATTCCGCCGTAGAAAATACAGAAGAAGTGACGCATTTTTTACCCATACATAAATCTTACAAAACCAAATTCGAATAAGTTCCCTTTTTACCAAAGACACATATTTAGATGAAAATCATAACGTACCCTTTATTCTCCAAATTGAAAAGGTCTCATAATTGTTTCAGCATAAATTTCATTACACTACTATAAAAGAGTGATGTTTTACATTTATATATAAATGGCTTAATTAAAATATTCAATGTTGTATTCATGAGCAGATTGGTCAAGATAACTTGAACTCAAAGAAACAATTATTCATTCTCTATAAATAGTGTGAACGTACCTTTGTTTTATGATACTGCAATATGAAAGATGTAAATAATTCTCGTGTTCAACGTACCTGAAAAAGAAAAAAAGAAAATAATTAGTTTACGAACGTATTTAATATGGACAATAATAGAATTACACCTT
Organism: Micrasema longulum; assembly: GCF_059751315.1. NCBI lineage: Eukaryota > Metazoa > Arthropoda > Insecta > Trichoptera > Brachycentridae > Micrasema > Micrasema longulum. The sequence continues at coordinate 51,091 of NW_028278020.1, forward strand.
TTACATATTTATTATTAACTCATTTACATATATTCTTGATTAAACCAACTGGTCCAAGACGATGTATAAATATTGAAAAGTGAAATGATTTTGATGAATCTTGTCGATATAATGAAAATGATAGCGCGCGCTATCTTCCACACGTCCAAAAGCCCGAGGGTCTTTATATTGGTTTCGCTCATACTTCAAACAAATATTAAAATACGAAAAATTTCAGAAACATTAAAGTTCAACTTTGATAACTCCCCGGGGTTTTTTTAAATATTTTTTATTGATAAATGACAAAAAACACAACAGAAATTAACTTGGAAGTCATTTACAGAGCTAAAGCGATAACTTAAACATTGTATAACATTTACTATTCTTCATATGGGTTGTTAATTTCCACATTCACGTACATTTTATGATTCTCAATTAATTTTGAAAATTTTTATTTGGAAGTTCAAAAAGGATACATAAAATACGTACAAATTGTAAGTAAGTAATGGTATCATTTGTCATAAATATATATCCCCAATTATAAGATTCTCACCATCTTTCATATATTATATAAAATAAGCGTGTAGCTAGATTGAGTTGAAGATAAGACTTATTAAAGAGAAAATAAAAAGGGATAAAAGAAACTAAAATTAATTGACATACACAGAACTAATGATTAGATAAATATAAAGTAGATATTTTTGTGTGTTTCGAATATTACATTTACTTACGAAAATTAGAATACAGAAAAAACTAGCGACATCTATTGTTGGAAAATGGTTAGTTTTTTTTAGAGACCAGAAGAATTGCGTTAGATTATATAGATTAAAAAACAATGCATTTTATGCTTGGTAGTTACTAGAACTCAATTTGGGACTGAAAAAATATATTTATGTCGTTCGTTAAAAACGGTAGACGACAAATGGACAAACAAGTTTGACCTGTTCGTAAAAAAACTAAACATAAAACAAAATCAAACTAACACCTTCAAATTTAATTGCCACTTCTTATATCCAGTGCTTGTTTTAAAAAATTCGTTAACTAAAAACAGTGTGTATTTTATCACAAAACAAGGATCACAAAGATCTCAAAATGGCAGAGAAATTATTGCAAGAAGACTTTTTAAACCTGCAAAAATGGTCCCATGACGCAGGTTTAATAATTAACTCAAAGAAAACCAAACTTATGCACATATGATCACCGAGTTATAAAACTCACAACACCGTCAATTTTATCACAACATGTATTCAAAGTGATATTATGCAACCGTGCATGTGTGAACATATTGAGCAGTATGTTTATTAAGGTTTAACTATGGATTGTAATTTTAATGGGAAGTACATATTAGAAAATTCTGTACGCGATTAAGAGCAATAAGTAATAGAATGTATATATAAAAATCTTATGTCCCTGTTAATACTTTACGAATTATTTATTTATCTCTCTCTGAATCAATTATACGATACGCTATAACTTCCTGGGGGTTATAAGGTGAAATTGATATTAATTTTATTAAAACTTTGCAAAACTCTATGATCAAATTGCTACTACATAAAGATGTATACCGCCAGAGACACAATATTTCAATATCATTGATGTATAAATCTGTAAATAAATTATCTGTAAGGGCTCTACTTTTGTATAAATTAATTTGTCAGCATGCTTCGCATTTCGAGTATAAACACAAATTGGTACATGATTACAACACCAGGTTTACTAGTAAGGAAGGGCTAGTTGTTCCTAGATATTGCAGTAAATATGGCAAAAGGACACTGCAATACAGTATACCTAAAATATTTAACATGTTACCAAACAATATTAATAATACTGAGTTAAATACAGGTGTGAGACATTTGGTCAAATTATGGTTAATAGAAAAAAGTTTTTTGTATAAGTGATAGTTTTTAATTTTTGATAATGTAATATGTAATGTTTTTCTAGTAAAATTATTGTTAACTCTTGTGTGGCTGTGATGTCACACAAGTCGACATAGGACACAAGACTTGATATATCTCTCTTATTTTTTTGAGTGATGAGTTCGTATTTTTTGTAATCTTCAAATGGACATTTTTAAACCCGACTTGGAAAGTAAAATTTGTATAACTATGCTAAATGTTTATTCAAAAAATATTTATCCTTGCTACGCGAAGAATGAATGTCCGCTAATTTAGCAACACATCTATACATATACCTTATACAAGAGAGAGCACGAAGATATAAGTCATAACAGGAAAGACAGAGACGCTGTTCTGCGTCGGGTGTCGTCTAAAACAGATTTAGCCTTCAGTTGGTTAATGAAAATGATAGGGGGCGCACGCGCGTAACATGAGCGGCGTTTTTGTGATTTTTAATTTATTTGCTATAACGGGGCTAAATTATATGTTTATTCGCATAAATTATGGAAAACGAATTATTAAACAGTATGTTTCCACGTTTTTCATTTTTTTCAAATGTCTAAACTTCAGAATATTCCGTCTTTTACTAGTGGTAACACGATGTTACATCACCGCGCGCAAAGGGATTATTTACCACAGTCTTTTAAGAGTTAATGTAGGTTAAGTGTGAATAATCGATGCAATTTATAAGAACCTGCTGAAGAGTTGTATGTTTGCAACTCAGCAGAACTTTAATTTAAGACTATTTTGTAAATATTTTTGAAAAAATAAATAAAAAAATAAAAAAACGAATTTGTAAAAAACACGTAACCGAGATGAATCCAATAGTTTGATTGGGTTCGGGGAACGTCACCCAACGGAGAGTGGACTAACGCAATAAACTGGGGATAGGAAATATTGGAAAAGTACTTCAGGTCTTACTTGGCAGGATATATTTCAAATCTATTTAAGATGAGGGCGCGGGGCTTTGAGGCAAATTAAATAAAGTTATTCTCATAAATTAAAATAAATAATAATTATATTTCTAGTACCGGGAAATAACGTTTAACGCAATTCTAAGCTTTCTGTCGTTAGAATAGATTATTTTGAGTAATAATTTTAAAATACCACCAAAAAACATTGTGTAATTTTTTTTATTTATTTATTTTTTTTTATTTTTTTTTTTACATTTTTATATTTATTTATTTATTTATTTATTTATTTATTTATTCACACTCTTTATCAAAATACAATTCCATATTCACTTTGCCCAGCTAACAAGGGTACATACCCCGTTCCAAGCTAGGCAATTACATTTTAATATATTATAATACTTAACAAATTAATATAGAGCACAGACAAATAAAATATAAACTTATTCGGATACACATTTTGATTCATATACATACAGACATACACATATATACACACATGTATATATAAATATACACATATATACACATGTACATACACACACACGTACATACACCCATGCGCATACACATACATACATTCATAAAAACATAGACCAAAAATATTCAGCTCCATAGCTAATCGATGAATATAATTTTTACAAAATGGCATTCTGAATATTATGATCGCACTAGAGCATAAAAACCGAATTATAGATGAGCACATAATTTTGCTAAATACGTATATTTTTGATTTTAGATTGACGTGTTGAACACAAACAATTAATAAACTAAACGTTTAAGAATGAATATTGAGTTTAAAAATAATGCTACTTGTGGTTTACTTAGTTCATAACATTATTTGTCTAAGTATTTCTTAACCACCAAAGGATTCGCGCGTACTTTCTACCCTTAAGTTTTAAGGCATGAAGTCTGGTTAAAGGTAAAACACTCACTAAAATTTAGATATAAAAATCAAATAAAATTTTGAAAATTAAAATTTTGATTGAAATTTATCAAAAGAGTCTTAAAAATATCAATTCTTTATAATGTCATTGCTGTAAAAACCGAATAAAATCTAGTTTCAATAGTAATTAAATGAGTTTCCAATAAATTTTCTGATAAAAACATTTATCTAAGAATACATTTTGAAGATCAACATTATCAGATCTAGAAATCAAGGAAGGTGCATTCATGCACAAGGAAGGTTTGGGGTACACAACTGGTAAATTTGTTGCAACAGAGAGGTAAGACGTTTATGAGAAACGAAAATGGAAGTCTAGGAATTTACAGGGATTATGAACTTTACACAATGTGTAACATTCACGATTCTGCCTATGTTATAATATCCACATTTCCTTAACTTATCCATCTGTTGACTTTTGTAAAGTAAAAGAGCTGAAACCTTTATCATGTGAGTGAGATTCATCCGGCTGAACCATTTCATCTACTAGGCAACGCCTGAAAACAATTTTCTAATTTTATACTTCTTCTTTTACCAGTTAGTTATCGCAACAATGTTTCGATTGTGTTCAAATGTTTGCAGACTGCCTGGATCAAAACATTGTTGAATTTTGCCATAAGTAATAAAAGTAAGCATAATATCACAGACGCTTCCAATTTCCTTAAGTACGAAGTGACGAAGGCACAAGATAAATACTTAATTATTACCTTAGAAATTCACCAAGTCAGAGTGCGATAAGTTTTATTTAAATTCGTATGTACAATCTACGTTTAGTATTACATTATAATTACAAAAATGAAATACAATAAAAAAGCTATATTTTTGCCTGTTATTTAATTGTAAGCTAGTGAATTTAAAATTGCTAAAATCAATGCATAAAAATAAATCATAAAAGATTACATGGTTTTGGTAAATAATAAAAGTAACCAAATAGGTAATAGTATAGTTACGGGTAATTGAAAAGGATTAAAATTAAACAAAACAGCCATTAAAATGTGTATTGGCTGAACGAACAATACATAATAAAAACTATAGTATAAATAAATTCTTTAAAAAAATATACGAAACGAAACTATATTGTAAAGTATAATACTAAGTTGAATTTAAATTCAATGCGTAAACAAGTGTTAAAATATTAAAAACAAACAAAACCATCACGCCGTCTTCCCGTGGAGGAAGACAGGGAGGATAGAACGCCACTTTATTATCTTTTTGCATATAGACCTCGCTTCCTTGAATATATATTCTCGCGCAAGCACGGCGATTCAACCGACATTTGACTTTTCTTTTATCAATCTGTGAGGAACGGACACTAATTTTACTAAAAATAGAACATACCTTTTTTATTGTCCAAGAAAAAAAAAGCTTTTGTAAATATATCACGTTTTTGCTTCAGTAGGCAAACATAGTTCAAGCCTGCGAAAAGCAGTTACTACGAAAACTTCTGATAAAGAGGTACTAAATTTATCGAACAAATAACAATATATGATATAGTTTTAGTAGTTTATAGTAATGAGCCCTTGAAGTAAATTACTGTGAAAATGAGAAGAATTCGTAGTTTAATAGAAGATATCGTTTATTGGAAATAATTTTCCAACATTCGTAACAGTGATCATAATAAACTATTGATAGTAAAAACAGAGATTTTATTCGTCGGTTGCTACGCCGTTAAGATCAACGTTTCGTACAATAATACAGCCTACATCATCTGGGCAATAGACAGGTGGTAAAAACACTGCGTAACAACTCGGAATAACATAATAATAAGAACAATATTTTTTTCAAAAACGAAAAATAAGGAAAAAAATTAGGTCATTTGTTTTGAGATCGTTTTTTATAAAAATCCCTTACGTAATTAACATTTATCATTAAAACGGAGTTTTTAATCCGCCACGAAGCTTATGTCAAAAGTAATTAGGAAAATAACAGAAACCTTTTAGGGCAACTTGTGGTCTGTCGTAAATCAGGAAAACGTTAACACTTTTTATTATCACTTATACTCATTAATGGCACATCCCACAGAAAATACAACTGTTTATAAAGCCTATGACATATTGCCGAGCATGGTTCTCTGCAAACGCTGAACGTTAATTGCACGGAACAACAATATCGTCGGTCTGATTGTCCGAAGTCGCTGTACTGTAGCACGATATGACTATACAGTAATTCTATTAAGATACTTTATTAGGGAAAACGGTATTTTCAAACAATTTAAGTTTTTATAAAGCATGCTAAACGTACAGTAGAAATGAAGTATTAATTGTTTGAGTCAATTGTATCACAAAAATGAAGTAATTCTTGAGTTTTCATGAAATTAAGCAAAATGCGTTGCTGCATATAACTTTTTTTTATGCTAACAACTACAAGCTAGAATACATGTATCATCATTATTGGCCCTACAGCCCGCTGTGGGCCTTGTCCTCCTCTTAAACTCGTCTTTAACTTCCTCTATCCTGGCATGAATTGCTCCAGTCCCCGATGTCCATAACATTCACACCCCACTGCACTTCAACTGGCCATGTAAGAGTTTGGATCTATCAACGCTACGTCTATCTTAGGACTTTGTTTGAAGTATCTTATTAGGCACTACTCTATCTTGACTCATTCTTTCAATGTGCCCTGCTTATCGGAGCCATCCAATTTTTTTTAAATTGCAATATGTTGGGCACAGATATTGTAGACTTCTCCTTTATTATCCAAACTCTCAGCTCCATATTCATTTCTTAGTATAAGAAATGCCGATATACACTAGTAAAGGAATACGTGTATATTACACCTTAATCTGTAAAAAAATGCTTTTTGGTAACCTAATTATTGATCGAAAGCTAGAAAAAATAAAATAATATGTAATGCAACGATATGATTGAAATAAACGAAATTCGTAATATTGAAAAAAATCAGAGAAAACTAGTTAAAAAACACGTGTGAAGGTATAAAAATAAACTTTAACTGTTTTGCAAGAAATAAGCATAGTTTTTTTATATATTTCAAATGAAAGTAAAGTTAAACTTTTCTAACGAATTCCCACGGAATCTGAATTATTTTTAAAGCTAATCGCAGAACCTACACTTAAAATAATTCACACAAGTAGAGCAAGATTTCGTTTTTCTATAGTGACATTGTTGCAAATACGAGTAGTACTTGTATGTGTGTGAATTATAGTTTCAATACACTGTACATTATAACACTGAGCTACACTATGTAAACGTTGTTCCTTCTTGCACCGTTGCCTAATGTTCTTTTAACGATCATCTGAACAATAATCCCGCAATATGAAGAATTTGCAACCCCATTTCCCCTCCAAAGTTCCAACAGGATTCGTGAAGACAAAGATGGCTGTCGTAAGTTCTGTATTTTAAACCTTAAAAGAACAATGGGAGCACCGTATTGCAATGTTATTTTTTTCACAAAATTTAAACTGATTAACATGTCTTCATACTACCCGAATATTATAAAATTAAATATAGAATCATAAATCCGCATAAGTCTAACATATGGATTTGTATATATATTAAAGAAAATTCGTGACAAAATAAGTATAAAATAACAAAATGGTTAGTTTAAACATCATTAATAATAACGTTTATACCTCTCTAATATAGTAAAAACTCGTGTTTAGAAAGGGTCTCATTTTAAATTTATTTTTACACACGTTTACAATATAAAGTATCCATACACATACGTTTTATATTTTATTTACGCTAAATTTTTACTATGTAAACCAGATTCCTAAAAATTAGATATAATATTCTAAAAGATACACAATTTTCCACTGTATGGAGTTCAGGCTAGAGTAGGTCTCATGTGTTTTTAAAATTAAGAAGAAAATGTTTTATTATTTGGTATTGATTTGAAGATTTATGAAAGATTATTAAAGTTTTTTTTTCCAACATTTAAATAATAATTTAAACCTGCAGTTGTATTGCATCTGCGAAAAGTTAAATTATTTAAAAATCTATAGTTTCGAGATTTTGTAAATGAGTGGGTTTTTTTCTTTTAAAGTTTGTATAGTAGATGCTTTTTTGTACATCGTAATTAAAGTTTAAAACTGATGAGCACAGACACAGGTCTGCATAATGCAATACACAACGGTTAACGAATATTGTCTGGAAGATATGGTGGTTGACTTCAAGGTATTGATTTTAGCAATAAGTCCGCCAAAGTGCATTTATTATTGTGTACTTAAAGGTTATATAAAATAGATAACTAAAAATTATGAAAAAAAAAAAAAATATTTAATATTTTTTTGTTTTTTTTTCATAAAAAGTATCATAACCTTTCTAATTATTTAAAACAATAAAACAAATGGTTCAAAAAGAAAAACAGATTTATAACTGAAAAATCGTATCTCATTTTCAGAAAATCACATTTCAAATTGCAATCGACCACATTTGTTCAGACACAATGTCTTTCTAACGGATTTCTTTGTTTGAAAGATATTAACATATTTTAGTAGGAAAGAAGCAAGCGGGTATATAAACATGCAAAAATTTAAATATAAAAGTACAATAAGGGTTTTCTATTTACATTTCCAAGTAGTTGGGTACATTCTTGTTTATTGGAAAGTCCAGACATCTTTACATTTTCCACGTATAATCTCTCCTCGGGCCAAACTATCTCTCCTCGCACATGGACGTGGGCACATAATATATGTTTTACTCGTATAAGCGTTAAAGAATAGTTTCCTAAGCGCGAGAGACGCAGGATCATCCCAAATCCCGAAAAAGCCCTCTTGAACCTAATTTTATTTCGTACACGCGTGATATAAATTTACTAGTAAACCTAAGTCGTTCTATTTACTTAACTATGCCTCTTCCACAAAACGGTTTAGTTCATCTTCTTTAAGGATAATTCAGACTGCTAAAAAGGTACGACATGTAACATACACTGGAACCTTTTTACACGGGGTATACGTTCCGCGCAGTACCGCGTAAAAACAGAATACTTAAAAAGGGGAAGGGTATTTAGATAGGTTTGCTCGCATTAAAAAAATTTTGGGAATTTTTATGACTCACGTGAGTTTTCGTGAAATTATTAAAAAACCTTTGTAAAGCCTGTAATATCATTAAGAATTTAAGACATTCAATTTTTTTTCTTCTAAAATTTTTGCTTGAATTCGAGGTTTTACTCATTCAGATGCATAATTTGTCAGATAAATTTAAATATCAAAAATACAAAAAACATTAAACAATATTTGTCAATATTTATTTATTTAATGAAATACATACTTAATCCACATGATAGAACGAAGCTACGGAGGTAGTATTTCGTAATTTTTTTGTAGAAACATGCAATTTTATTTTGATGTAACGTATCACATACATACATAATATACTTACATAAAACAGTTCTACTTAAACTTCTTTATTTGTAGTTCTTTAGTAGGTATTAAAATAAAATATTTTAAGAAATAAATGCCATTGACAAGAGTTATTTTGCATGTAAGGATAGTAATAAGAATATCAAACGTTTAGAGTAAACAGAGAGCGAAAAAATACCACACACAAATATTAAATTACGTAAAATCGTACCAAGTATATTAATATAAAAAAAACAAATAATTTCAACTAACACGAAACAAAGAGGGCGTATTTAGTATTTTTGTCTCAGAAAAAATATTTACACTACGAGGCTTAGACATAATGTATAACTGTGCATAAAACTTAAACGATATAATAATTCACTCGAGTCTAGAATCCTTTAAATGCCTCTATCATTAGACTAATTCTAAAAATCACTGCACCATAAGCCGCTATTTCACTAACGACTACGATGCTATTTCGCCCTAACACGCTGACCCGTCTACTGAATATTTTATAAGACCGGGGAGTGTTAGTCGGTCTGCTAGAAGCCCGCTAGCACAACAGGAAATAATTATAGTTCGGACCGTACTTACTGTGCGAACTATTCTCGGAGAAACGTAATCAAAGGCAATATCTATTACGAAACTTGTATACAATATTACATACCCTACGTGAGCTAGTAAAAAGTTTTCTTAAAAAAACAAGCGTTTCTTTGATAAAATACCAATCTCGCGAATGTTGCCCAAGTGCATAATATTATGAATAAATACATTCGTGTACGTAGGTACTGTAACTCACGAGACACTTTAATATATTTATGAACCCAGTGTTGGCTGATTTATGTCGCTTTAAAAATATAAGAAAGCTACTTTTCCCAGCAAACCATAAAATATTAATAAAATGATTTGATGTTGCGTAAAAAACAAATAACATAATTTCGTGGATAGTCAATTCAAAGCATGGAATAAAAAAAACATGAAATATTTCTAGTAGTTTTACATAGTCTGGAGTCTAGACGAACATATAAAAATATTAATATTACACGATTCGGCCGAATTTCATACGAGTAAATTACTAAAATATTTCGATCATTTTAACAGTATTTTTTTTAAGAGGTTGTAAATATGAGCACGAAGATGAATAATCTAAGAGTTAGAAAATTTTTGTGTACGTACCTACATACCTACATAATTATGATATATGAGATAGCTAAAAGATATTATCATTTGTTTTTATATTTTTTACAGTCTAGAAAGATCACAAAGTAGAAAAAGTTTTAATTAAAAATATTTTTTATGAAAAATATATTTATACAATAAATATTACATTTTATTTAGATTTAAAGGTTAATCAAATGTCTTAAGCAGTACTGCAATTAGAAGTAATCAAAAGTTTAAAATCAACATTTGATAAAATGCAAAACGATTAAGTAAATGAAAACATCAAAGCAGCTTCTGATTATTTCCTATATAAATCACTTGCAAGATTTTTAATATGTACAGATATTTAATTATTTATTTATTATACGGCACAAGTGAAATTAACAATATAAAATATAACAATATAATGAATTCATTTATACCAAAATCGAAAAAATAAACGGAAATCGGTTTTAAAGTAAAATATTACTTTTTAGATAATTATTCAGTGACTTTAACCAATTCTTGTTATTAAATATGAGAAAATAAAATGTATGAGATAAAATGTATGTTGAGATGAAAGAAAAAACTTATTTCCTAAAAGAATAAGAAAAAACAAAATTATGTCAGAAGCTAAACAAAAATATTCTGACTGGGAACTTAGAATAAATATTCTAATAAATATACTGGTCGTGTTAAGGCGAGATCGTATTTTCGGGAAAATTAAAGTGGAAATTCACAGAAAAGCAAAAAGTGTATTTGGTATGTTTACATAAAATTGATTTACAACTGGAAAAAAATATTTTTATCATATTATGTTACGATATCAATAAATATTGAAACTGCATAATTTTAACAGAAATATGTTACCTATCACGTGTTTTTTAGAGGATTTCAAAGTATATATAAAGGAAGGTTGGTAAGGACATATTTGATTGAACCATCAATCTATCCAACTATTTAAGATAATTATCATTTTTTGTTGTTGTAAAGTCAATCAAGAGAATAAACATATTCAAATCATAATTTCATTTTTTTAATTCGTCAAAACGAAAATAGGGAAAAACCACATTTTAAAAAAAGTTGTTTCAAAGTGTTTTTCATTCATTGTAACATAATCTTTATTTTATTTCTACGATAAATTATATTTTTTCCTGACTTTTTTAAGCTTTATTGCATTTTATTTTACCAAAAAAGAATATATGATGTATTTCTAAACAAAATAAAAAAATGCGATACTAGCGGTACAACTGATATTACTTCGTATTCCAGCAATGAAATTTTATGAAATACCTAGGCTGTATTTATGAAAAAAATTAAACAAAAAAGAAAGTCAAACCTTGAGTCACGTAAAAGACTTACGTTTTTTATTGAGTGAAACAAAATCTAAAATTTATGTTTGTGTTTCATTTATATTGCCAGATGTTTGAGCCTAAATCAAGGAAAGCTCGTGCATTTTGATAAAAAATAGCATCTACTCTTTTTTTATAGAAATTGCAATTGAAGAAAAGATAAAAACATGTTTATTTTATTGGGGATAAAAGTAAGGTTTAAGTTGAAATAGAACTAGCTATCCAACTATTTTTAACTGAAAGCTTGTCTCTAACAAACAATTCCTTGTGTGCAATCAGCAGTGATTCTATTACAGTATCCATGTTCTTGTACTAACTGTTTGACGTATCATACGCTAGGTTGCTTTACGTGCCCGGGTATTCGATCATTTCGTCCTTCGGAATCTCCCGACGAACAAACAAGGATAACGGACTCGAATTGTCTTAAATAAAACAGTTTGTAGTATCGATAAATACTTAGCACGTGCGATGTAGTTCTAGCAAATCAAAAGAGAAAATGCATTATGACAGTATGGATCAATTACTTTACGGGTATGTTTAGTTTCGCCTGGTAGTTTATTGTATTATTTCAGACCCTGAGCCTGTATTCCGATGGGAAGTTACCATTTATCTTCAATGATATAAGTAACCTGTATTTTAATATAAGTTACAAATTAAAAATACTTGGTACACTTCCACTTATTTATTTGACCAATCAGCGGTTTCCAAGGAATTCCATTAAGAATTGTCAATAAATAACTTAAATACATTTATCTTCAATTTTATATACGAAGAAATATTATGTTTTCTGTGTGAAAAGTAAAACAAGTAGATACTTTTTTTCTAAACATGTTCAGATACAGTTTCTTTTTTTTTTAAATAAATATTTGAGTTCTTATGATTTACTCAAATATTTGATTTTTTGAGGGCCATTTTCAACAAGTTGTAACTAACTCACTATTAGAAAATGGGAATCAAGTTGGGGTAGAGTGGGATTCGAACCACGGACCTTTGGTCTGTAAGTCGGAGACACTAGCCACAGGACCACAACCCGATGAAGATATCTTAAATTTATACTTTTTATACAAATATAGGCATCTTTATACATCAATATTAATTTTACTTTTTACCGTCTCGATAGGTACGTATGTGATATTGTTCTAATATTCTCGTATTGTCAATGTCTGTATTTTTTTTTGTTAGTTATAGTTCTTTGTCTGTAATTACACAAGAGGCTGCTAATTTATGGATGCGTTTCAAAGACTCTAGTTGAAAATGTACAGTAACATTTAATTGTTTAGCATTTTTAAATAGTTTTATCATTGGTGTTAGAGAAGGAACATTAATATTGAGTTTTTCTGTCGTTGTAGTCTATTTATGTCATTTTGGTTTCCTGTTTCCTATACTTAAAAGTTATGTTTTTAGGGTAATCATATTATTAGTATGAATTGTACATGTTAGTTGTCAGTCTATTGTTAGTCCTACGTATTTTAAATTGTCAATTTCATTACGTCGTTCTTTATTTATGTAGGCATATATTTCATGGCTTTTTTCTGCATTCAAAATGTGAAATAGTTTTATAGTGCACTATAAACATGTTCTTTTATATACGTTGCGGTATGAATAAAGCATTTTCTTACCATAAACTATGGGATTGGCGTACTTAGCGCCACCTCTCATTATGATGAAAATCCGTTGGAGAACGGAACAGGGAAGACTTCGTGCTTGTGAATTAAAGTATGCGCTATTGTTTTGGCTGTTAAATAAGCCACAAAGATACAGTATTCGCAATGCGATACAATTTATTGAAAATAGTATTGTGAACTCACAGAAAAGTTTAGTAATGACGCATATTGGATTGGTCCACGGTATCTAACATTAGATCCAGAATGCAGATACCCGAGTTGAAAGCTTCCATTAGACTCGAACACAATGCCACGAGTTGCCTGGCTTTTAGGGAAAGTTAAGCCGTATTTATTTTGCGTTCGAAGCATTGTAAGGAAACGTACATTCCCTTTCGACTAAAAAATATGTACGGGGATTTTTCTGGATTGGATTTGAGATGTCTCCGCATTCAAAACACGGGTCGAGCACTAGCGGCGGAAATGGCGGGCAGGCGGAAAGTTTGCGAGCAATACATGCGATGCACCGAGACGGGGACGTGACACAAATATTGCTCTGAATATTGCGCGTTCTTTGAAAACTCACTAATTCTTCCATCATATCTAAAGCAAAGACAAAACTATTTAATAATTCCAAGAATTTTTAAAACGGAAAACATCTTATGATTTCCGTTTACTGTTAAATGTGAAAGAGGTCCTTATAAAACGAAGTTAAGTGAATATCAAAAAAGCTAGGAGTAACCGCCGGCATATTGAACTGATCGAAACAAGATACCATAAATCACGGGTTCCCAATCAGTTTGGCGTGCCTAACTTGGGTGGCGTAGAGTAGCCGACACGGAGGCGCGACGGCTCCAAAAATAAACTGCATATTAAATTTATCCTATTGTCGGCAGAAAAATGCAGCGTGTCCTTTTCCCGTTCTCAACTACCTGACTTTGTGAACGTGTTTTTTTTACCCTGATAGGAATAAATACAAAATAAATAAATATACTACACGTTGAAAATGATCTCCGCTATGCACTGACTACTATGAAGCCAAAGATTCACCAATTGGTTAATAAAGTGCAGCCTCGGTGCGCTCACTGATTACAATGATTTTTTTTTGTAAGTTGATTATTTATTTGACATTTGATTAACAATATTTAAAAAAAACCTAGTAAACTTAAATAGTTTTTTTAACTTATTTCAAATTGAGAGTGATGACGGGGAACCCAGGCGAAGTGATTTTAGGAAAAAGTTGTAAGAAGCGCGCATTGTAAACGGTTGGGAACCGCTGCACTAAATACATATGACATTTAAAATTAAATGGAAAAACTATATTTTAAACACTTATTAAATAAGTAGGCAGAAGAGGTTTTTTTTTAAAAATATTTTAATTACAATTAACAACTACAAAGCAAGTGCTTCAAATATTTAAAAAAATAATTTTTAACGTATTTTATAAATAAACACGTGGACGCTGAATAAAGCGCAATTATTAGGATAATACTGAAAAATGCAAAAATATATCAATTTAATTATATTTAATAATGTAAAACTTCTTGGTTTAACTAACGTTATGTTTATTCGACAATATTTTAAATACGCTAAATGTTTGTTGGCACGTAGTGGATTTTACCCCCTAGGGTGTAATTTAGATTGACAGATAGAGAAAATGTTTTCGAAGGAAAATAGAAGTCAACGTAATTACGAGGTTTATGACCTATCATTGGCAATTTTTATGTGATCACATTATAAAATATCATTATCAACTATTAAATCAAAATCTTTCCGAGCTTAACGATATATTTACGTCTGAGTCAAGTTGTGTATATTTTATGTCTATTCTTGACTTTCTAGTTTTTTATTGTTTTTCTTATTTTTGTAAGAAAAATTGGGTATTTTTCTTATGACTTACAAACACGTATGTATTATAATTACAATTAGTTTCCTTATTGGCTTGTAGTGTCATATTTAATGTTTGTAAAAAGAAAAAAAGAATGGCCCACGGTCAGACGTTGAACACTTGGTGGGCATTTTTCAAATTGAATGTCGTGATGTGTATTTTTTTTTTTGTTGTTGATAATATTATATTGTCGAAAATGAAAAATTCAATTCTATGGAAAAAAAGACAAACACAATTTAAAAAGGTTGCCCAACATAAATTTGTATATATGTAAAACAAATAACGCAAATAATAATTTTACAAATTAATCATTTTTGTACAATTAAGAATAATATCAAGAATAATTACTGCAGCATTTAATAAAAATATGCTGCCTTACTTTAATACCGGAAGTGTTTTTTCTCTAAATAAAAGTAAACTAGATGTACATATCTCTTTAAATAATCACAAAAGCGAATTAAATCATGTAAAAAGGGAAGAAGTTTAGACGAGGAAAAACAAAATGATAAAGTAGAGGCGTAGTTTTTTCAGCAGTTGGAATTAAGTCCACGATAGCTGAGATAAAAACGGAATATTTAATTAAATGGGAATAATTTCAGAGTTTCATGGTTCAGCGCTCAAAAGCAAATGGCTTCAACTTTATACCAGGATATCGACTACAGATTAACTCTGTCTTTGTTGGTTAAGCTGAATTTAAACAAAAAAATAAGCTATATTTTATAAAAGAGGCTACACTATTTTAAATTGATAATAATTTTGCTATACATATATGTTTTTTCTATTATATATTTTTATTTATTGTCGCTGACTTTGTAAAAAAACTGAATTTTTTTGAATTATTCAACTGGATATTTAAATTGCACAATGCAAAAAAAATGTTCATGATAATCGTCTGTCCAGAAATATGTATACTTAAGTTATAGTTTTTTTTAATTTGGTTGTAAAGTTTTTATACATTTTCTTAGGTCTAGTTACTTATCAAAATGTGTAAATACATGAATAAGATACATGCGACGCAGTAAAACCAAATTTCTAAAATTTCTAATGTAACCCTAACGGGTTTTTTAAAATTATAAATAAATAAATAAATAAAAACTTCTTTAGAAGTAGGTACAATCATGCACAGAAGAGGTTATATTTTTTGTATTATTTACAATTTATATCGATTGATTTTAACACTGGAGTACTCGCGTGTACTACTAAAGTAATCTAGGGAGACACTTTTATCGTCATTTTTTACCTGTAGGCATTTGCGAGTTAAGCGTCCGTGTATTCTTCAAGGACAAATTTACATTAACCCTCTACCGCATGGAATTTTTAAATCTCTTGAAATAAATATATGTCATTTGAGCATCAAATGAAACCAAGGAAAAATATAAAAATTAAACATTTGTTTTAAGAAAAACTATACTGAAACAACAATTTGTTCCAAATTTTGAACAACATGCGGTAAGGATTATAATTATCTAATGGCCGAATTTGGAATAGTAAGCAGTGGTGTCTCAAATAACTATTTTTCTTCTTCTTCTAAATTTTGCTAACACAATAAAATCAAAATAAGTCATTATTACGAAATATTTGTTTATTATTCATCATGATATTTTTGTGAATAACATTTAAGTGTGAAAGTTTTTAAAACAATTGCGATCCTAGGTGAGGCATAAATAGCATTTGGACTTCTATCACATTATTTGGGATTTTTGTGAGCATCCCAATATTTTGCATCTTTGCCGATCTGACTGGCCAGTGATTAAAACTATCTTCAGCTACTTCGATTGGAGGCAGCTCAGTACGTCGTCTTTTTCCTTGTAAAATGTAACTAATGACTCTTCATATTCAATGTCCTTATCAGACCACACCAAGTTGACTATTTTATTTCTTTTTCTCATTTTTGAGAAACGTATTTCTGATGAAGAAAGCTGGTTGTTGATATCACCTTCATGCGACCACTTCACCTTCGAGCTTCACTTCTTCTTCGTAATTGCTAACTTCGCTGTAAGAATTAGTACTACTATAGTCTCCTTCAGTTTTTGGGATACATATTTTTGTGGGGTTGTGGTGCGGAATCTCGTAATCATCATCGTTGGATATGTTTTCATCCTCGCTGGTTTCAGGAATGTTGATAACAGGGCGATCCCGAGTCACCATTTTAAGTAAAATATAATATGTAATACTGCAGGGTGTTACAAATTTGACAAAGTATAAATATCAACCAAACTGAATAGTGTTCCAGATTTGGTCGGCCAAAAAGGACAAGACTGCATAATGTTCCAAATATGTCACAAAGTTTGGTTGATGAATTAAATATGATATAAATATTGTCGGCCTCGTGGTGTAATGGTCAGCGCGTTAGCCTGCCATGCAAGAGGTCGTGGGTTCGATTCCCGACATGGAATATTTATTTAAAAGGGTGTTTTCACACTAGAATATTTCATAGTCCTTGGACTGGTACCTGAAGCGTAAAACTGATCATCTTACCTTCACGATACAAAAATGATCAAGATACACTGCGATTGGTGTACGAATGCAGTGCCCTATGCACCATTAGGTGCGGAAAGGGAATGATGATGATGATGATAAATATTGTAGCTTTCTTTTTTGTTATAAAAGTGTAAAGGATCTAATTCAAATTTTAAAAAAAGGTTTTTAATTAAAAAAAAAAAAAATTATGGAAAAAAACTTATAAAATCACGCAAAGAAAAACCAAAAGCGCCGTCGCTAGCAAAATGACGGATCCGACAGCTTATCAACGTTTTGTAGCTACCAGAATGGTCCACAATAGCGTAACTGAATGATTTATGGTAAAACAGAGTCAACAGTAAAAAATCATCTTAAAACATGACACACAGGGAGCGGTTGTAGTTATCTTTGATGAGAAAAGTCGAATTTTCTAAATTTGGAACGACATATATATGTAGATGGTTAGAAATCAGTACCACGCAGAAGCTGAGTATGAGCAGTTGATTATGAAATTTGGCGTTAAATCGCAGGAAATGCCATAGTAGTCTACACGAGCATTGAAATGTGGGAAAAGGCTATGATGATCCAACATCACGGTGTAATATTTACTCAATATTATGAAGCGAATGATTTCTAAGTTATTTTATTGTGTAAATTTAGTTATAAAGATGGCTGATCTCTCACAAATCCAAAAAATGTTATTTAACGATGTTCCTACAATTTGAAGTTTTGTTTAATTTTTCTTGGTATTTAATCCTTTTTTTTATTTCTATCTTTAAATAAAGGTATATTTCTGATGAGTATCTTTTTTATAAAAAAATACGTCGAACAATATAAATGTTTGTACTTTTATGGCCTACAATAGCAGGCCACGTGAGTTACAGAGTGTGTAAAGTGGCAACTTAAATCTTCCAATGGCAGGACATAAGCCTCCGTATTCTTTTGTCAAAAATGTTTTTCCTGCTTGTTGCAATTTTTTTTATCTAAATAACTTCCTAGGAAATAAATCGAGCCTGTTTACAAATATTTGGACATACTCAAAGCTTTGGTTATATAATTATGCCATTCGTTATTGAAATCCCCTACATCGCTATTTTACTAACTTAGCTTACATTATAAAGACGCTGGAAATGAAAAAGTTACCAAGCGACACGTAGCAACTTTACAGAAGAACCAATTAGACTTTTTTTTTGTTTTTTTTCAATAAATGAAAAATCGCACACATACGTATTACGTTGGCGTGATTCGTACATAATTTAAAAAATAAAAATAAAATAAGATATTCATTTGAAATATACTTATTTTACACGGCACTGTGTAGAACGTATCTCTCGTGTAAAAAGAGGTTCCAGTGTACTATATTTTGATTGCGCTATTGCTGGGTTTCTCTAGTCCGTCCTTTTTTTTTGCACGAATTACTTATTCCGAATCTTAAACGAAGTCTTGAAGTTAACGTCACAGGGGAGAAAATGGTCGCATAGAAAAAAGGTTTGAAACTTTGATGCTTTTAAGATTCATTTGAACTGCGTGTCTTAGCCAGTCAAGCCACCCATCCTGACTGAACTTATACATTATATCTTGCATGCTGTTAAGACTTTCGGATCACATATTTTCCTCAGTGTTCGTGGGTTTCCTTAGACTGTTTCAAAAGTCGATTAAATAGCATTAAACTCTTTTATAAATCAAGAATTCGATAAAATATTATTGTGACACAAGTTCGAACGGAATAAATGAATAAATGAATTGAGACTGCAAACTCATTACCCTCACATGATTTAATCCGTTGGAAGATATATTGATTTGAGATTAGTTACAGCTATTTTTAATTATAAAATACGCAATGAAGATTACTTACATAATATTTATTTTTCGACGAGTTTACAAAGTAAGCATAATAGCTTTACATATTACGAATCGAGTTGTGGTCCCGTGGCTAGTGTTACGGACTCACGGATCAAAGGTCCGAGGTTCGAACCCTCCTCTCTACCCCACCCTTCCATTTTCTAATAGTTATTTACAACTCATTGAAAATGGCAATCAAAATTGAAATATTTGGGTAAATTATAAAAACGCTAATATTTCTTATTCAATATTTTTTTTAAAATAAAAAATGGAACGTATTCGATGGGGACTGTCGATCGTGGATAAGAGAGCGATGTGTCTGGTGTTCTTTGTTTTTTAATGTTAGACAGCGCCCTCTGTCGACTGGTCGTGCATTAAGTATGATGCCCAGTTACAATTTTGGCACGTGACACCGAAATTCAGTTGTTTTTTATCAGTGTAATTTATGAAAACAGTATATTTAAGTGTCGCGTCACATCGCATCGCCTCACATCGCCTTATTTTAACAGAAGCGATATTACTGATGATTGAACTATTAATAATTCTGCAAGTAAAAACACGCAAAAATGCATTTTCTGCCATGCTTTGTGCGCCTGTTACGGTAATTTTAATACGAGTATAAAATCCTTTCAAAATCCCCGAAAAAATAAGTTAAATAATATTCCGATGCATTAAAACTACTTCCAACGAATAAAATTTTATTGTAATTCAATCACACTTTAGGAATATTTTAAAGTGCTAGAGTAGCCTGTCTTAATGTTTAAATATTCACGCACGACGTTTTAAATAAATAGAACCAATGTATTAATTCGTTTGTCGGTTTTCTTTTGTGCTTACGACTGAGAAATGCCTAGAAGACAAATTATACTCTTTTTTGGAACGTTTTAATTCACGTTAAATAAATATATCGTTATTATTTTTGGTGTAAGTATTGAACAATGTGATAGTTAATAATATTTATATATAGAACAAAGACTACTAAACGTCTTGCAGCTATAGAGTGCATGCACGAATGAAATTCCATAAATTAAAAATAAACATACTCGTACATTGAGCAGATTAGTAAGTTTGTCAAGTGTTCATGACAAAATATCAACATAAAAAATGTACTAATGCGATGCCCAGTAAAATGACAGATGTGAAAAGGGGAACGTTGATAGTGAAGATATCTGAGAAAATGTATACATGTTTGATTTTCACAGATTCATTATCTAGAAGGGTGTACTTATAGCTTTGTTTAGTACATAAGGAAGTTGGGAAGGGTAAAGCTGGACAAGGAACAGGAAATCTGATCTGGCACTGATCTGAAGAGGTTTATTCTAGCCGACTAATCAATTATTGATTGAGGTCATCCTTTATTCCGATGTATTATATGTGAATTTACTTGAATAGAGGGTTTATACAACTCTGTTTCTGGATACTGAGATAAAAAATATTTTTTTAAATTTCTAGTGAACTAATAAATTTATTAACAATATTTTGAGTTTAATTATAAATCCGACTGGAGTAAGAAATATGAAAAATGTGTAATGTGGGCACTTAAACCATCTGTTGACAGTTTTCTATATTCCCTTCTCTAAAATAATATATATCTCTGTTGTAATATTTTAATCTTAATAATACCCCGTTAAAAAGAACTCACAGAAGCTCAAACAGCCATGGCGAGTGTATGTACGATTATGGAATAATCTACCAACTAATGTCAGAGACGCCCCTTCGACATTTACATTTAAATCAAAACTGAAATATCACTATCTAAATATGTAGGTTGTTCTTTTCTCCTTGTTCTTTCATTCCCGTCTTCTCTCTTCTCTTCATAGTAAAGTGCAGTTTTTTTATTTTTTTTATTTTTTATATTTTGTATATAATTATAAGGTTTTGTATAATTATACTAAAAATATGTCAATATACTTCTTATTTTCTCAAACTAAAAGGTTTGGGTAGGTGGGGAAAAATTGTCTCATAGCTTATGGGAATAATTACTTGTATGTACATAAGATGTACGTGTATATAAAGTGTAAAATAAATAAATAAATGTACAGAATGATATATGAAAATAAAAGGAAAGAAAACTTAAGTGCTGATTGTGGGCCGTAATGAGCAGCTAATGAATGTCGTAATGTCAGGAGCAATATTGAAAACGCAAAAGAGTCTGTGTACCTTGGAAGCAGGATCACCGGGGATGATAGAATAAAAGAGAAGTCGACAGCCACATACATTAAGCTAGACTTGCGTTTAGCAAAAACTCAGAGATTTTCGAGCCAAACAACATAGACCTAAAGCCTTGCTAGCAACTTACCAAGACACAATGTATGGAGCATATTGATATGTGGCTGTGAGACATAGTCCCTTACTGAAATAGATAGAAAAATACTAGAAGCTTTTGAGGTGCAGTGCTACAAAATAAGATAACAAATTTCCCGGAGACACCACATCACTAATAACGAGGCTCTCAGTGGAACTGAAAAGGGGCGGCTACTTATTAAAACCATCTCAGAGAGGTGAGTCAAATGAATAGGCCACATTATGCGCCATGAGGGTCTCCTGAATGTTAAAACAGCACGGAATATCTGAGGGAATAAATCACCGAGGGCGCCCCCGACAAACGCATTTGGAACAAGTGTGCGAGGATTTGAACGGCGCCTCATATGTTGAACTGAAGAGGGCTGCAGAGAATAGAGCGCAGTAGAGGTCAAGACGGGACTTCACTGCAAACCAATCCCGAAGACTGAGACTGCGAAGAAAAACACCCTAATGTAAACCAATAATTGTCTAAAAACATTTGGATAAACAAAAAATATTGTTGATAAAACCATCTGGTTCAGGAAGAAGAATAATTTATTTCTTTAAATTCAGGCTTACCTGGTATGTAAATTAGTGAAATAATTCAGTCAGATGAGTCTCACTGGCATCAATAAAGGTTTTAGCTTTTTAACTTCACAAAAATAAATAAAAAATCAACAAATGGAAAAATAGAGATATGGATGTTTCAATATTGACAAAATGTTAAATGTTTTACAGTACGTAAAGTGGCCAATTAAATCAGCTAATGAAAGTCTTGCACATTCACTTCGTCTAAGAGATTGCGTTTCGACCACGTCCATTCTGTCTTCCTCTGCCAGTTTCATGTTTTATTTCAATACATAAGTGGTAAGACCAAAACTCCGTTGTGCATTGCCAGTCTAGCTTCAATTGACGTATTTTTATTAGGAATTAGTGTGCTTAGTGCGCCGCTCATTTTGTTGCCCGCATTCATTATTTTTTCTTATATACTAAAAAATATTTAAAAATATATATAATCATAGTTCTACAATAAAAATAATGTAAGCATCCTTTTTTATTCTACCGTAATGTGCAAAAACTAAACTTGGTTTTTCGTCGTTCAGAAAGTGGTTGAGATTCATTAAGCAATGATATTTTCTACAAGAGCAATATTAAAGAACTTCAATAAATCATATTTCCCCTCGCAAAAGGATTATAATATGAAATGAAAGGAGAAAATATGAAGCTCTTCATGGGGGCATGAAAATGCATAACGGTGCAATGAAACCTTTTAGCTTTGGAAAAAGTTGAATGTGGAGATAGAACACTCGAGAATAGGAAGAATAAGAATTGATTTATGCCGAGGCACTTAGCTCACGATGGTTTCGATATATGTTCAGAAAGACATGTTCGCCGGATTTAGATCATGAGATCTTACTTTTCTATTTCAAATCATGAAATATTACATGGCTTAAGATTAGTGGATTTCGGTATCGGTTTCGGCTAGTTTCGGCTAAAAATTGGCAGAAACTTCGGCTCAGCCGAAAACTACGGTCGAGATGTGTCGAATTACGATCAGCTGTACTCGGGTGCATCTTATGGCTCATGACTATAAGTTCTCGTGAATTCTAAGATCGTTTATAAATGGAATATTAATAGAATCGTAAGTGTTCAAAAAAAAATCCTGAAACAAGTAGAATACAAATTTCATTTTCAATTTCCAAATGATGTAGCTTCTTTAAAATTTCATAACCTTGATTCATCAGAAGGGATATTTTCGATCGAATCCTTCTTTACAAAATTGTAAATAATCAATTTGATTCCCCAGAACTAATTCATCGACTTGCTTATTGCAAGAAGTATAGAAATTTAAAAAAATACATTTTCAGGCGTTGCCTAGTGTGTGGGTGAAATAATTCAATTAGATGAATCTCACCCGCATAAAAAAAAGTTTCAGCTCTTTAACTTCACAAACATCAACATATGAAAGAATTGAAGGAATATAGATGTTCAAATATGGGCAGAATGGTGAATGTTACACAGTGTGGCCACTTAAACCAGCCATTGACAGGTCATGAGCCCTGTAGATACCTAGACTTCTATATTTCCTTATCTTAAATGTTCTTCATCTCTGTTGTAATATGTTAGTATAAACAGCTCCCCAGGGAGTTGAATCCAGTCCTTGTCTACAAAAATTTGGACAAACTCAAAATATTGTTTCTATATTCATAATATTAAAACTAATCATTGGAAACATTCTACCATTCGTCGTATATGTGAAGCATTTATTAATAATTTTAATAGACTTGATATATTAAACACATATAATAGGTACAAAAGAGAACTAATAGGTTTGATTTAGAAAAAAAGAGAATAGACGTTTGGTTGCTTTTCTTGCTCTTAATCATTAAATCAAATGCAACTTTCCACTCCTGCTTTTCTTCAATCATCCTTTACATCAATTTCCTTCTCACTATCTCCTTGTTTTTTCCATATTTCTTTTATTTTAATATAAGGTTTATTTATTCTTTATATAGTTTAAGCCGTCGTCGCTTTATTGTAGTATAATTTAGTGAGTACATATTATTGGATGGCAGGCCCTACTGAGTATACATTTTTTATAGTTTTTATTTATATTCATTTAACCTGTTATTTTGTTATATCTGTTAGTGTTTTAAATAAATCGAATAAAATAAAATGAAATATTAATATTTTTGTAATTCCTTTACAGTTCACTCGTTTACTCAATGGCGTATAATAAACATAAGTTTTATACACATAAGTTTTATATATAACATAATAACGAACCAAAACGCGCTAAAAATAAACAAATGTACTAATCAAATTGTGCCTTTTATTGCATCGGGTATTTTATTTAACAATTGTTTTTTTGAACTCGTAAAGTTTAACAATGAAAACGCCTGATATTTGGCATTTTGAAGTGACTTTCAACTTATTAAAATAAAATTCGGTTTCGGCTGAAAATCTTGTTTCGGTCGGTCACTAATAAATAATCACTCAATAATAATCGACTTTTTATCAACAACCGAATAAATGTGATAAAAACAAGCCCCTTTGGATTTATTAAAAATTAATGTACATTAATCTTATTATTTTCTTCCGAGAATACATTCCATAAACTGTTTAGGAATTCGATAAGAAAAATAGTTAATAATAATAATAATATTTGGATAATTTATATAGCGCCATTTTTGTGAAAATCACCTCAAGGGCGCTGTGCAATAAATAAATATCCCAACACGTCTTGCAGCTACAGAGCGCATGGACAATAAGAAATCTAGCCCCTATTTACATTTTTAATTTTAAAAAAAATATTTGACAATGAAGTTTACAGTTTAACTGATATTTTAAAAACGAAAAAAAAAAGCAAATTTATAAAATTGGAAGTTAGATGACAACAAGTCTTGCAGCTACTGAGCGCATGGACGGTTTACATTCTAGACGGATGTAAAGAAAAATTTAAACTTAATAATATAAATCACAAAAAAAGGATTACAATTGGATAAAGGCAGGTAAAGATAATTCTACATTTTTGGAACATTATCTGTCAATATTTTGAGTATGTCCAAATGTTTGCAGAAAAGGCTAGATTTCATTTTCCAGGGAGATCAAGCTTGAAATAGATG
This sequence comes from Micrasema longulum, assembly GCF_059751315.1. Taxonomy (NCBI): domain Eukaryota; kingdom Metazoa; phylum Arthropoda; class Insecta; order Trichoptera; family Brachycentridae; genus Micrasema; species Micrasema longulum. The sequence goes on from NW_028278020.1 coordinate 76,313, forward strand.
ACTGACTGAATAATCAGATGGATCAAAAGTAAACAGATGGAAGAGTTAAGGAAATGTGGACGTTTAAATATAGGCAGAATGGTGAATGATACACAGTGTCTAAAGTGCCCACTTGAATCAGCCAACAGCAAGTCATAATGGCTGTTAACGCCTAGACTTCCATATTCCCTTCTAAAAAAAAATTCGCTCTCTGATGCAATAAATTTCAAATAATTATTACTTGAAAAGTAGTAAAAAATATGTACGGTTTTAATATTATTATTATTGTTGATAAAATATATAGCGCCACTTTCGTAATATGATACCTCAAGGGCGCTTTACAAAGTAAAAAGTAATCTTTTAAATCTAAGTTCATTTTACATTACTGAAAAATTTATTAATGCTTAATAACAATTTCGAGTAAGACAGCTTTAAGGAAATCTAAGAATTTTTTTAATTACCGGAATTTTTATAATTACTTTAGTTTAAATTGCTGGATTTTTTTTTGTGAAATTAAATACAATAAAATTAACATCCACAGTGGAAACATAATCTAAACGCCTTTTATATTTATCGTCCGATAAGTCGTAAAAATATTTTTTTATCTGCCTAAAAAGCGGAAAGAATTCGTATAATTTATCAAGCACTACTATCAGATAATTAAAACTAGTTGGATAAATCCTACAAGCAATATAAAGGGTATTTTATCTCCGGCAATTTGAAAAAGTAGGTTCGTGAACAATTGGATTTAGTAGGAGAAATTCTACTCTTGAGGAGAAAAAAGAAAATAAAGGTAATACTGCAAATGCATGATAAAAAAAATATTTGTTATTCATAGACACACACACGTTAGTTTCTAAAATTTCTTAGATTTTTACGGCCGTTCGCATGTACAATGAGTTTTTCTTTGCCTAAGTATACTACAACCCGGTACAATCCTAAGTACAAACACATTGATTTTTTAATTTTCTTACGGCCTTTCAGATGCACAATGAGTTTTTCTATGCCTAAAGATACTGTGATCTGGTACAATCCTATTTGTTTATATACATTTAAGTACACAATCCTAAGGACAATCCAAGTACGTTCCCTACATAATCGTTTCTATATAAATAACGTCAATCTGATGATGGACGCTCTAATGTGATCCGAAACGTCGAAAAATAATGCGAACGACACACAGCATAATAACCCAGCAAAACTTACGGTAAAATTTTATTTCATGTAAGAGAACAAAATTCCGCTCTTTTAATAAATCGTAGTGATCATAAAACAACAACGGATGTGCGAAAAACGTGACATTGACTTTATTTTATATTTGATCCTGAAAAGGTTAAATAAAGGCTTTATATTCCAGGTTTGAAAAATATATATATATATGTATAACTAACCCAAGTATCAAATGAACGTAGTTTTCAGAAAACAGCCAGCCACAGAAAAGTGAAAATGAGATAATAGCACTTTTGTGAAAAGAGTTACCAATCAAATCTTAACAACTGTTGGAATGTTTTTTACTTTGAAAAATGATAAATAACGCATACATTCGTTATTTTATTAAGTACAAAAATGCATTTAGTTATGCATTTGAAAATAAAAATATCAAATTACCACCCTTTTAGGAAAAGAAAGACTTGATGTATTGCCTTCACGTGTAGTATTTAGTAAACATGATAAAAAATTAGATAGGAAAGAATTCATTAGTTACGTAAACCTTTACGAAGAAGATTGTTTGCTTTGAAACCTGTCGGTGAAAAATTAAAAAAAAATAAAAAATTAGTGGTTAAAAACAAAGTTGTTTTATTTATTTTAATATAATGTTGATTTTACCTATCTCAAATTTATATCTATAAGGGTACTTGATTGTAAAGAATCACTTAATTTGTTTGTTATAATAATTTAGAAAATAGTTTAGGGATTTTTGTGATTTTTGACGAGCTAAAATATACATTTTGCAGAAAATAACCAGATCTAATATTGAATACCTCATTCAAACTTCAAATGTTTGAGGTGACATTCTGCATTAAAACTTTTTTTTTTACTGTAGGTATTATTAAATAAATAAATTAACATTATACTAATGTATTTTTTCACGTCAATTTATTTAAGAGAACAGAATTTCTGGAGGCATTCATCTTCCCATCAGCATTTAAATTGTAAGAATTTTCTAGTGTTGTGGATATTATATGCAAAAAAAGAAATACCATTTTTGTGATCAACACAATTTTCCGAAGATAATTATTACAGGTTTTTTTTAATGAAAGCGGCCTGGCTGTTTTTAACAGAATACAGAATTGATCTTTCTGCATAACTACGTTCAAATGATATATGTTTGTACTTGTCAAGCTCTGACGTTAAGTGTCAAAATTTATTTTAAGCCGCTCTTAATAAAGTTGAAGAAAATCCCGTGTGTCGTTGTTCTACAATGATGACGATATGTAAAGTAGGAGAAATTTTCTAAGACCATGAATATGAATATGTAAATATATATATATTGATTTTATTTCAATTACCATAGTTGGGTTAGCCAAGCTAACGAGTATAATTGTTTATTTCGTAAAATGATTTTATAAAAAAGTAGGTACCCAACCCAAACATTGATTTTAAAAATCTCGAAATAAAATATGTTTGTGTAAAAAACAGTGAGGAGTTTTTAATATATTTTAATGAATTTTAATATTACCAGCTTCCCAGGGAGTTGAATCCAGTGCTCGTCTACAAAAATTTGGAAAAACTCGAAATACTGTCGATAAATCTACCTGGGCGTATAAGAAGAGTACTGTATCTAAGAAGTATAGAAATTGAAAAAAAATAATTCAGGCGTTGTCTAGAATGTAGGTGTAATAAATCTATTAGAGGAATCTCACCCTCATGAATAAAGGTTTCAGCTCTTTGTTTAAAACCAAAACAAAAAGATAAAAGAATTAAAGAAATATAAATGTATAAATATGGGCAGAATGGCGAATGTTACACAGTTGGTAAAGTGGCCATTTAAACCAGCCAATGACAGGTCATAAGCCCTGTAGATGCCTAGAATTCTATATTACCTTCTCTAAAATGTTTTTAATCTCTGTTGTAATATGTTATTTTAACGAGTTGAACAATAAGTTAACATACATGAATTCGAGAGAAATATATCTGAATACCGAACAATCCCAACAATTAATAATTTAAGTTCACTTTATATTCGATAGTTTAGATTTTAACGTGAAATTAAAGTATTAGAGGACGCTTAGAACTTAATTCTCCAAGGATATTATTTACCTATTTATCTTTCCACTGGGCTAGTATTCAGCGAGGAATGTAATTCACAGTAGCCAAGGATATCCTTATAAATAAATGCCGCTTGTGTTAAATGATGATTTATCGAAGAGCCTCCAAGAGTTAAGCAACCCTAGTAATTACTGGTGGTAAAATGATAAAAGCCGGATCGGAAATATTTGCTGTACTTAATCACTTTCCTCTACTATTTTGTACCCTTTATTACGATGTATTGTACTAACTTTTAACTCGTGAGCTGTGTGTGCCTTCGCTTCCTTCCACTCCCACTGTTAGATTTCGTCTTTAGAAAATGAATAATTATTCTCATTTATTTTTAATGAATGGCTTAAAGGTCCATTTTCCCCTAATACAATTTGTCAGATGTTTATTAGAATAAATAATGATAGTGCATGTAAGTTATTAATTCAATTAAAACATTAAAAATAATTTTAAAAAAGAAACGAACTACGTTACAAAAACGAATCGTTTTAAAGGGCATAAAAATAGAAACCATTATATATTTTTATTTTCGAAGCACTAACTTTGAAATTTGTACATACACTATACTAGTTTGTAATTAAACCTAAAGAAGGCAGAGTGTTTTGCCGAAACTAGTTGGTTATTAAATTTAGAAATAAAGCGGTACATAACAAATAAAGTGATATATATATATAATGGTATTTATAGAGGTAGAATGTTGATAAATCGAAAGTGATGGTTTTTGAAAGGGATGAAAATATAACTAAATGTGAGATCAGCGTGAACGGAGATATTCTGAATCAGGTAGAATAATTTGTGTACCTGGGAAGTATGTTTACTAGGGACGGAAAGGCCGAGAAAGATATTGAAAGGAGGGTGAGTGCCGGGAACAGGGTGATCGGTGCACTAAAATCTACTTTGGCAAACAAATGTTTATCGCAAGAGGCTAAACTAGCAGTTCACAACTGAGTTCTAGTTCCAACTCTAATGTATGGGAGCGAAGTATGGAATTGGAAAAATAATGATGAAAGTAGGTTGAATGCTGTCGAAATGCGATCCCTCAGGCGAATGTGTGGTAAAACGATGTATGATAGGTGCACAAATGTCGAGATCCGTGAAGTGTGTAAGGCTGAGACATGCATTATTGACTGAATCAAGAAAGGGGTGCTGCGTTGGTTTGGACATGTAGAGCGAATGGACAGCGAAAGAACGGCTAAAAGGATCTACGATGCAAATGTTGATGGATGCAAAAAACGAGGAAGACCGAAAAAGACATGGCACGATCAAGTCCATCAAATACTTGAAGATGGACATGTCAAAAGTAGGAATAATCGGCGTGCGTGCATGAGAAGATGTATGAATGTAAAGGAAGCGAGGTCTGTATGCCAAGATAGAGTGTTATGACGTTCTATTCTCTCTACCTACCCTTACGGGGAAACGGCGTGATGGTTTGTTGTTGTTGTTAATATTACTTGAGCCCGAGGAAGCGAGAATATTATTTTGAAGAAAAGGAACCTTTTAAAATTAAAAATACATTAGCCCTATACCACAAAATAGCCTTTTTTTCTTTTACGAAATCATTTTCTTTATACGATAGCTCTCTTTGAAATCCGTTGACAGAAATATTTGCTTTAACTCAATTCTTTATTGAGATAGATTAGAGGTCACATATTAATCTATCTAAGGCCCGATATATTCAACAAGAACTATATTACAGAGGCAAATGGAAACATTATCCAATTTTATTGTTTTTATGTGATAATGTAGAAGAGGTTTATTATATCTAATGTGAAGGAACAAATAAAACAATGAAAGATTTATTAATGTGATACGATATTGTATGATATAATGGGGAAAAAATAAATTATACCGTTATGTTCAAGGATGACCCGGAATTTGTTATTTAAAATAACCCGCTCAAGATACTAAGTTTTTTTAAGGTTAAGTTATAGAGGTACGTATCAATTTTTATGAGATCTGCAATGTAGTTTGTTTGTAGCAGCTGTTGTAAGCAAGTCAATCTTTGGTGTGTTCTGCGAATTTCGCATATTTTTTTTTTTCAAAAGGGTCAATGGAAATCAGTCGCTGAAGAGAGCTTTCTATAAAAATACGTGTCAATTTTTAGTGAGATCTGCAATGTAGTTTTTTTGTAGCAGCTGTGTAAGCAATTCAATCTTTGGTGTGTTCTGTGAATATCGAAAATTAAATATTTTTTTTTTCCAAAATGGTCAATGCAAATCAGTCGCTAAAGAGAGCTTTCTATGGATGATACCACCGTCCAGCGCATCATTACGGGTGATGAGACGTAGGTATATGAATATGACTTGGAAGCAAGTCGACAATGCTTGCCAACTGAACCAATGCCTAAAAAACAACGCCAAAGTAGCTTAAAAATTACGGTGATGTTAACTATTTTCATCGATTATCATGGTGTTGTGCATTCGGAGTTCCTCCCAATAGGATAAACGGTCAATACATACTATTAAGGCGCACTGAAGCATTTAATGAAGTCAGCTTTATAGAAAGACAATGAACCATCGGTTTTTACATCTCGATAATGCGCCGTCTCACACATCTATCCTGGTATGCGATTATTTGGCCAAATACAATGTAAAAGTCATTCCCCATGAACCATTTTCACCTGATTTGGCTACGTGTGACTTTTTTTGTTGCCTTTACTCAAATTATTACACTGAGGAAAGCATTTTGACTCGATTGACGTGATAAATGAAAATTTGCAGAGGGAACTAAATCATTCTGAAATCGGCCAACGAGAAATGCTAAGAAGATTGGCAAAAAACATTGATATATGGGTATTGCCTCTAATGGTGATTACTCTGAAAGGGGTAAAGAAAATATTCATACAAAATTATTATCTATATATATATATATGTTTGGATAATTTATATAGCGCCGTTCTTGTGAAAATCACCTCAAAGGCGCTGTACAATAAATAAATATCCCAGCACGTCTTGCAGCTACAGAGCGCATGGACGGTTGGGATTCTAGTTCCTCGTCTCCAATTATGTTATATAACAATTATGATATATAGGAGCTAGATAACAGCACGTCTTACAGCTACAGACCGCATGTACAGTAAGAAATCTAGCCCCTATTTAAATTGTTTAATTTCTTTTTTATTTAACAGTGAAGTTTAAAGTTTAAGTGATATTTGAAAAACGAAATAAAAAGCAAATTTATAATATTAGAAGTAAAATAACAAGTCTTGGAGCTTCTGAGCGCATGGACGGATGAAATTCTAGACCCCATTTACTAAATTTAGATATTTGATAGTTGATAACATTTACAAAATATGATAAACATAATATGATAGCTAACATCACAAAAAGTCTTGAAGCTTCAAAACGCATTGACAAGTGGAATTAAGATAATAATTATTTTAAAAAGTTAACAATAAAAGTAATTTTAAAAAACACAATAATAATACATCGAGCAAAGAACTAGTAAGTACGGCGATTAAGTGAACATGTAATATCACAAAAAGTAAACGATAGAAAACTAAACAAAGATGGCATTCCTTAACTTAAAATTAAGGTTAACAAGATGAAGATTATTGGACTAACGTTGATTTTTTACTAATTCCGGGTCAGATTTAAATATTAGGAATATGTATATTTTCATTTCTACATTTCATTTCTATGATACATATTATTTTCAAAGGTGTGATGGAATGGAGAGGCAGAAGCCATGAATTTTTTAAATTAAATTAAATAAAAATAGCTGCCTTCTTGGTGTAACAACTAAGACAGCTGACTCACGCACGGAAGGTTCCGGGTTCGATTCCCGGTGAGAACACAAAAATTAAAATGTGATTTTTCTCAAGCCTGGGTGCTCTGTGATGTAATTCACCACTGTAATCAGGCCTCCTGGCCTGATGTGGTGCAAAAAAAAATGTAAAATGTAAAAAAAAATGTAAGCCTTACGGGCGTAAAAATAAATCAAGTATCATATCTCTGAGCATCAATTTCATTACAATTGCTCATATTTATTTATATTTTGACAAAAACAATAATTTGGTTATGAAAACAACGGGTTTATTAATATAAAATCAATATGTCATTCGTATTTTTTAATTTTTTTACATTATATTATAAAATAGATTATTTACTGCAAAATCCTCCAGCAAAAAAAAAATGTATGTATACTTTTACCACTCAATAAATCTATTGTATAGGTAATTCAATGTAATAAATATGTTGAAAATAAATAAATAATTTTAAATTATTCATGATGCACTTTGGTGATAAAAAATATTTTGTTTCACGTTTCAGAACGCGGAAAAAACCGAAAACTTCGAAAAGCTTGCTCAACAAAAAACTGCATTTCTAAAGTAAACCTCGTGTTTTATGTGAATGTCTGTTATCGTATTTTTTAAACGCAATTAGGCTTGAGACTGTCCTCTGAAAGGAACGGAGGTAATTAAGAAAAGACGAGGAAAACTTGGAAAGAATAATAGAGCCGCCATTTGTCTACTGCGGCGAAGGTTCAGTGTAGACAGAACATAATACCTCCATATTCATTGTCAAAGAGGTGGCCGTATGAGGGTTCGTTCGGTTGGTTCCGGTACACAAAGGACGTGTTTGTTGACTGCTCCGAACACGCTAGTTTATTGTTGAAACTGACTTTTTTACACAGGCTCAAATGTGGGTCTTTCGTTAGAATCTAGGAATCTGGAGGTAGTGTTTCTCAAGTGGTAGGAGATAATGGGGGCGAGACGAAATATGTCGAGTGGCCGAGCATTTGATTGTCTCAAACGGAAATTGTTCTTGAAGGACAGCTAATGGTAACAACATGCCCTGTGCTCAGTTGCCAACGCAAGATCTTATTCTTCCTTCCTGGAGAAGAACACTTTAGTTACCATCTTCTCTTCTTTTAATTCTAAACTAGACTATTGACGCGTTTATTAAATTCTTCAACAACGTTTGAGTATGTCCAAATGCTTGCAGACTAGCTGTATTTCCTCCCTAGGGAGTTATACATATTTAAATTTATTTCAACAGACAGGGAAAAAAAATTGATATAGGAATATGGAAGTCTAGGCATTTACAGGGCTTATGATCTGTCATTGGCTGGTTTAAGTGGCCACTTTACACACACTGTGTAACATTCACCATTCTGCCCATGTTTGAACATCCACATTTCCTCAACTCTTTCATCTGTTGACTTTTGTGAAGTAAAAGAGCTGAAACCTTTATCACGTGGGTGAGATTCATCCGGCTGAACCAAATCACGCTCATGTCGAGACACTCATTTTTTTTTCAAAATTCACGCCATACTTAAAATTATAATTATTATTTAGTTTGAAAAACAATACAATATAAAACCTTTATTAAAGTGATCATGTTGACTACATATAATTTTAATGAATTCTGCTAGAGCCGGTGCAAATTCGCTTTTGTCAATAAATATTTTAATCAAAATACATATTTAACGGTAGTGTAATTGATCAATGTTTAATCAATTTTGTAAATTGATTGGTTGGTGGTAAGGATCGGTCATGCGTTGGGGCTAAAACGAATTATTCCTTTGACTCTTGGAATAATTTAATAAAAACAAATTTGCAAAATGTGATAAACAGAAAGTCATGCATAGGATAATAAAATTTCTATCGTTTTTCGGCATGCAATAATAATTATTGCGGATTTATTTATTTGATATATATGCATACTAGAAAATACACACGGTCTTGAAAAATATATAAACCTTAAAAATTTCAACGTTTTAATCAGCTAATGAATTTGAAATCTGTATCGTGTTATTTATTTCGTGGTACCATGATGATTTTAGGCACTTTTCATTGTTGGGATGTTTATAAATTTAATTCATGAATGTAATTTAATACTATAAGTTAAACATTAGTAGTTTGATCAATAAATTTCAATGAAAATTGAGTAGATAGGCCTGATCACCAAACATTAAAAATATTAGTTAGAATTAATTTATATTCCGCAAATTCTTATGAAATACTTTCCGAATTACACAAAAGCTACGAGTTAAAATATTTTTAAAGGTAACCGCAATGTTACAATATAGAACGTGACCATTTTCGAGTACCTCACTTCTTTCACATCATTTGCAAAACACCGGAGAATCCATAAATCTTTGAAGAAAAGACTAAAATAGACATAAAGCATAAGAAAATTCAAGAGAGCTTTTGTCTTTGCCCCAAATGTCAGTGATTTTCCCGAAGAGTGGGGGTTCTTCAGGTTGGCCTTAATACTGCACGCACTTCTTCATACGTATGTAGATACTGTAGATGTTTGACGCGATATACGAGCTGCGAGTAACGAAGCATAATATTATGTATGTTTTAAAGAAAATACTAAAACGCGAGTATTTAATAAGAACAAATTTGGCTGCTCATTTGTTGATAAAAAGTCGATGGAAATTACATGTGGTTTGTATAATGAAACTTTAAATTAGCTCACAATCAGATGAAACCAATTTCAAGATTTGCAACCTAATTTTGTGATTTTGTTCAAAGGTAAAGATGACAAACTAATTATAAGCATAAGCATTGTAAATTCACATTAAAATATGACAAGCATTACTGGTCATTATAAATTTAATTTAAATTAAAGTGTATGAATCAAAAATTTAAGTCCCATTACAAAAGTAGTAAACGAATTGAACAGATAGCATGTAGTAATCGGCTCATAGCATAAAATTAAGGAATTATCATATTTATCAGGCTTATTGCCACATAAAAAGGTAACCGAACGTTTTGGCAGGAAAAATGCAACAATTTTTAAAGTTTAAACTGGTTTTTTATTATTTTTTAGTAGAACAACTAAGCTTAGAAGTATTTGGTTTTGTACTGCGAAAACCTCACTCAAGATTCTTCATTACAGATTGGCCTGCATAACATTCAAAGAAAAATCATTAATATTGCGCTATACTTTCAAGCTACAGGTATATAATATCAGGTAAATGCGTTTTGCAAACAACTCAAAAGTTTGATATAACCAGGGAAAAATACAAATACTCAATTATTAGCACGCAGTTTCATTCAAGTTAAGCTAGCGGCCTGCGTTGACATATCTGGCCTCCCTGATATATGGGGTTCATAAATCTCTCGCAGTTGAGAGGATTTCAAAACCTACCCCTACGCAATACTCCATGGAAACTATATACATATATTAAAGTACCTACCCTGCGCGGCATAACCATTAAAACCTCTATTTTCATGACAATCCCGGTACAATGAATATCGATGGATTGGTTCATACTTGTCCGAGCACCAACATGTTATTTATTTTTTTACAACTATAAGTCAAATTTGTTAAACCAGGAGCCATAATTATATAGCTATGTATAAAAATCAGGCCCAATATGACATCATAATTTATCGTTTAAGATATCATATAGGTCGACTGAAGAATGTGTGGAGTAATTTGCAAAAGATCGGAATAATCAGGGTGCGAGAGTAAGAAAATGCATAATATAGAGAATGTGAGGTCTGTATATAAATAAAATTAAGAAGTGGTGTGGCTTTTTATCCTATCTGCTTCACTCTTTGGATACCTAGATAGCAGTAGCGAACGGTGAGTTTTTAGATTGATAAGCTGGGAAAATTCTTATAAAATGTCCATAGCGGTAGTATAGCACATCCAAAAATAAATCCAATTTCGGCCGATGGCGCACTGACGGGCTGTATAGAATGAAGTTTTAAACTAAAAATGATGTACCCAAGAAATGCAAACGATGGCTAGTGATGTATTTTTTTCTTAAAATAATGTAACATAAAACATTACTTTTGATGTCAAAAAGTATGGTAAGCTGCAAATAATCGGTTATTAGGGGAATTCGCCCCTGTCAAATAATGTGGATGTTCTCAGTAAAAATTTCTTCCCCGTAATCTTTTCGTTACTCTTACATAACGTTTTCTATAAAAAAAGTGATATATCCGATAATTAATATTTTATAAAGGTTTTTATTACGTAAACTGAATAAATGTAGTTAGTACAACGAAAATATGAATTTCTTATATGGTTATCAATGTTCATTATTGTGGCTCAGTATTTTTTGTCTCTTTTTTGTTTAAATTACGATCGCGCTAACAAAACCCTTTTAATTAACATCAAAGTAACGTTCCTGAGGAGAGATACAAAGATCATTCAATTCGTAGGTTGGGCGTGGGCGGGATTCCGAACACGCGTTTCATCAGAACTATAGAAATTTCCACAACGTGATACAACGAAGAGTGGCTGTAGCCAACTTACTGTGGGCGACCAATCCGCGCTGCCCTTTTCTCACAATGACTGAGTCAAAACAAAGGGACGGAGTTCACCAATCCGAAGGAAAATGAAAAGAACAATGCGAAATACAGAGTAAAAATATATATTGCTGTGTCCGAACCAGGAAATAAGACAGTGATTTGTTTACTGTTCAGAAGAAACGAAAAATGATGGTGTCACAGGATGAATGGAGGTAACGTACAATGTCAGAGCACTTGTTTTCGTAAAGTAGACGGAATACATGTACATGGACATACGTACATGCATATGTTTGCATGTGGCACAACACGCCTTATGCAAAAAAACATGAAATTTAAAAAGACGCCTAGATAACACAATGATTACATAAATAATGCGTTAAATTAATAATAAACACGGAGTACTCTTATACTAGCAAGAGATTTTGTGAGTCGACGCACATTATTTATTTATTTATACATCAACGGTTCATAAAACCTTTTACAAACAAATAATAATTTACAGAAATAATCACAGCCGTGCACAATAAACATGTAGTACATAGTATGAAATAATAGAAAAATTAAAACTAAACAATTTAGTGAAGATGTAATACAAAAAACAAAAAGTAAAAAAGAAACATAACATCTCTAAATAAAATATAACAATAACCATGAAAAAATCTTATGTTCGAAATATAAATATAAGAAAGTAAAGTTAAGAATAACTAGATAATAATAATTTAAAAAATAATACAACATTAGTATTTAAAAAAATATAAGTTTTTTTAACAATAAAATAAAAAAAAACTTAAATTAAATTAACTAAATAATACCTTTGTTTAGTGGAATCATTATCATCAGCTGGTTGGAAGAAGTTGCCATTTGGCAATAAATCCATCAATGTACAATTTAAATTATGTCTAACATGTTAAATAAAGAAATAAAAATCACGTATTCCACGAAACAAGGTAAAACTAATGTTATATTTAAAAATAAATGCATTATTTTTCTAATAAATAACGAGTGAGAATTCGTTTTAATTCATGAACTGAATTTGTATTAAAAAAAAAATATATCGAATATTTGTTCTAATTCATTTCCATACCTATGTATCCTGGGTGTAGGAGAGTACATTTCAAAGTTGGTCCGCAAATTGTTGCAAAAAAATAATTCCTTACTTCTAGTGCACCTACCAGGTATTCGAATTTGAATTAGTTCAAGCAGAGCAGGGCTGTCAATTATCGATGGTTCTTGGTTTATTTTATTTGTTTACCCTACCTTAATGTAACAGATGATCAAAATACGCTGCATTTGGTTTAAAAATCCAGTGCCTTATGCAATACTGGGAGCGGAAAGAGAAATGATGATAATGATAATGATGATGATAAGTTTATTTATTGATCAACGAGCACTTTCATCAGAAAAGGCATCTTCAAAACTGGAAAGCTGTTTTAATCGCAAATTTTATCAAAGTTTCAAAAGGTGATGGTAAATTATTTACCAACTGTTATTATTTAAAAGCGCACGATGACGACACCAACCAGACAATACATGGTTTGACCTTATAATCAATCAATTTTAATGTAACGAAAACAACAACTCGAAAAAAGAACCAAAACTGTGTCATCATCAAAATGCAGTCATCAACCTTATACTCTGGGTAATAGGTACCAAAACATCGATGATTAAGTCCACGTTAAGTTTAGTACCCACCGAGCGGTCCTTCTCTTGTATTTCGTGGATGGGAGAGACTAGTTATTAATAGTTCTAAACAATAAAATAAAAAATAACAAAAAATGATTATATTTCTTTATTAATATATTTTTTCTTGGTTTTATTTAAAGGTTCATGATATTTCTATTTGTACATATATTTTTTGAATTTTTTTAACTGATCATATATGTTTTAAGTACTGTTTACCTTTTCACGTTCTTTATTTGTAAATAACGGTTACTATTAATTTATTTTTAAATGCTTTATTTTGCTTATAACTTAACTCTTCTTACCTGTATGAATATCAATAAAATTTCTAAGTAATACATAAAAGCCACAAAGTGCCGTTTATTTGAATAAAATAAATTGGTATATTTGATTATTCCAAACGCATTAAAAAAATTGTAAACAAATAAAAAAAGAGTCCTGAAAATCCCAACTTATGCGAAAGCGCTCGTTGTACATTTTGTGTATGTAAAAAATATAAATAATCGATGCTGTGAATGATGCTAGTTATGACATTCTTTAGTTAGATTTTACTTTAAAAAATGAATTAATTATTTAAGTTAAAGGGATTTTTTTTACTTATACCCTTTTCATGGAGTAATAAAATATTTAATTTAAACAAACAAATAAACGAACCATCACGCCGTTTCCTCGTAGAGGTAAGCAAAGAGGATAGAACGCCATATCACTCTATCTTTGCATACAGACCTCGCTTCCTCTACATTCATACATCTTCTCATGCACTCACGCCGATTATTCCTACTTTTGACATGTCCATCTTCTTTGTTATACTTTCTCCAAGACGTACGAAATTGTTTGATTTTAAAAATGCATTTTCGTCGTGAAATTCTTTGTCGGTCAATTTTGTAAAACTATTAATAATTTTACAAACTTGTACGAACGCAGTGGATAATTCTAGGAATGTACCGTGTAATGCTCGGGGGTTTTGAATATTTGTAGGAACCAAGTTTCAGGCACCGAAATAGTTCTATCATGACACGAACTGGATTTACTAAATTCAATAAATTATTCAATTACGAGACGGTCCATTTCACTTCATGAGGCTTCAGAGTAGCAGCTGCATGGAGAAACTAGTACTTTGAAGATAGGGATGTTGAGTAAAAATGTGTTATTCAAATAAAAAATAACTCAGATTTAGTGCAAATGAAATGCTATTTTGCGATATACGAAAAAACATTATTGTTAAAAACCTATAAAAATCATCGGTATAGCTATATTCGTATCAATTTGTTCCTTTTTTGGGTGATACCGTGTGTGTTGGATTTGTTCTGACGCTTTAGATACCATTGCGCCAATGCCAAAAAGTATGTGTAGTAAGTACTAGTAATTTGTACCATGTCTCAGTCGGCAGTAGGCACATTTCTATTCGTTTTTGTAGAATGTAGTGCTGGGAACCATGTTAAAAACACATTACTAGTCCTGGGACCACAATCGGATACAAATTAAACACATTTTTTATTTATTTTTGAGATTTACATAAAAGTAAAGCCAATAGCGAAGAAAATAATACAAACATGTATACTTTTAAATCTTGTATAAGTATTATTTTTAATATAAACTGTTGTGTCATGTTGTAAGCATGTATGAATCGGGCTGTGGTGCTGTAACTAGTGTCTCAGACTCACGTATCAAAGGTCCGTGGTTCAAATCCCACTCTACCCCAACTTTATTTCCATTTTCTAAAAGTGAGTTATTTTCAACTAGTTGAAAATAGGCCTCAATAAATATTTGGGTAAATCATCATAAGAACGCATATATTACTTTTATTATAAAATAAATGAATAAAATATACAAATATTTTGAAGACAGAAGAAAAAATACTTTTATTTGGAATACGTCTACAGTTTTATCATTTCCAGAAAGCAGAGTATTTTCACAAGAGGAAATGGAAAACAGCATAAATAATTCTGAACCCCGAAAACTTTTACAGTATTTTTTGTATGAAAACACAAAGAAAGTCGATTTCTTTCAAGTTATTAATAGTTAGTCTGTCTGGAAGTGATAACTAATACAATTGAAATGGAAATTAACTTGTCTTAAAGTGAAAATATTGAACGAAGTCGTTCTCAGTCCGCATGTCCACGAGAACTAGGTATTAATGAATACTTTATGGAACTTTAATTTAAATAAGCGAGGAAGTACGGAAGTGGTTGAATAATTTAACACAAACACCATAGAGACCAAAATACGACCCCTATAAAATAGTCACAGAGCTGAAAATGTAAATTGAGACAAACTTTAAGCTATTAATGTAAAACAGTCACAAAATATGCCGACTTTTAATGAAGGCTTTAGATTACACACAATAATCCTCGCTCGCTTCCGTTGTATGTGATGCGGTATTCACACTACGTTCATTTAAGCATACATAAACATTCGTAAAAGTTTTTTTATTTTTAAAATGTAATGCTTTTGTCTAAAGTAAGGCGTGCACGATGACGCTTAAATCCATTGGAGATTATGATGCTCAACATTGTGGAATAAGATATATGGAATAAGTATATTTTGTATGTAACAGTATTTTACGTATTCAAAACTAAGGTTTTGTCATGATAAAATAGGTGGCATGGTGTAGCAGTCATATTTACGAATGTTCTATGTACTTTTAGTTAAAAGTGAGTATTTTTATAAATTAAACATTTCCTTTTACCGGAGACAAAATGCGTATACTTGAAGACAGCGCTTCTGGGAATTATATTACATTTGGTTTCATGTGTAAACATTGCGTGGATAATAAAACAATTTATGAAGAAGACTGGGAGCAAAATGTGTAATTTAGATAAATGTCCCTAAGATGTGTCCGGGAGTGACAGTATATGGAAGTTTTCTATTTTCATGTAGATCTGGGATTGACATGCAAAGACCCTAGACGTGATTGATCCATGGGAAAAGTAAGCATTCCTGAACGCGTTCGCGTATGGTATTGGGAGACATTTACGATAAATTTACCTCATTCATTTCCCACGGAAAATACGGAAAAACGTTTTACGACTTGATAAAATCTAACTTTAGATAGTAAAAGTAGGAGGTATACGGGGACAGTGAGAAAGGTGGAATAGTTGGTTCAAACCTCACAGTAGAGCATGAAAAAAAATGATACAGAAAAAAAAGTACGACATATGCAGTTGGAATAGTTCATACACACGTTTTATATCAAAGCCAAATTTAAGAAGGAACGTGTAAATAATGAACAAAGATGAGCACAGGTAAAACGATGCAATTTGAGGCATTTATGTAGAAATTCCTGGTAAGATTTAAACTACACGGTAGTTTCATAAGTATATTTAGATATTAGAATTCACCAGCTGGGAGATTTCGCAGAGTAAACAAACGTTCGAGAGAATAAAGTGTCTTTATTTCTATTTAGAAATAGCAGCAGATATTATGCCCAGACGGGTAACAAGATGGTACCGAGTAGAGAAACGTAAGGCGCACGCACGCTAGACTTGTTAGCATAAATCATCGCAAACTGGAGACAATTGTAAGCTGTGCTTTGAATGTCAAAACAACAGAAGGGCATCAAAAGTACATTTTGATTCTGAAAAATAATTTATAGTATTCAGAATTGGATAATTTCCTTTTTGCGCTGTTCCTTGCAACTTAAAACGGGGGTTGAAATGTCCAGAGAAGCTTAAGCTTTGGGCTGTGTTGAGCCTACCGCGAAACGGTAAACAGAGGCTTCTCGTTTGATAAACGAGGATGTTTATTGATGACCGCAAATTGGGACGTATGTTCGGTTTGGTTCTTGGCCATACATAACACTTGTAGCTTTAATCTGAATACGTATTCTATGATATTTACAGCTAAATTAACTGCTTGCAAATATGTGGGTAAACATAGTAATTACCGACCCTTAACTCCCCATGTATGTCGATTTAATTATAACTCAAATAACATAATGGAAACTCCAAGACTTGTGTGTGTTTTTAAAATGCATTTATTTGAAGTTTTGCCTGATGTTTTAAGATAACATACGCAAAGCTGTTGTTTTTATGCAAGCGCAAGAAAACGATCTGCAGAAGTTAGGAAAGATTTGGAGTAATCCCTCAGAGTACAAAACACAAAAAACTAAGAAAACTCAGGAAACTTCACGAGAACTTCTGGATTTTCAGTGTTTATTTACAATGTGGTGTTTGAACTCCCGAAGTTTAGGTTTAGGGCGTTAAGCAAAAGTGTAACTATATTATATATGAAATTGACGAAAATCTAGTAACAATTAATACTTATGCCACAGAGTGTTCATGCGAAATAAATTAAGTTTAGAATTTATTATGTATAAATAATACAATGAGATAGGTACTGTTAGTTTCAATTAAAGTTTTTAAAAAAAACTTTTACTCTGCGAAGGATCAGATTAAGATCCCGCAATATCAAATTGTTCATTAATTGAATGAAAAAGTGGATCGACTTTATGTTTTTTTTAAGGTAATATGTTCAAGTTGTCTAGTCTTATGATAAAACTTAAGTTTATTATGAAAAATACTCAGTTGAAATATGCGAATAAACGGATTTATAAAATATAACACAATCATATAAATTGATTTTTAACACTGATTTACGGATTACAATAAGTTTTAACAAATTTTAAAATGATTTTATCGATCATGCAATTTATTTCTATTATGAATAAATTATTATTTAATATTAATTTCTTACAAATGAGCGTCTTCTATCTATATTTTTAAGCTAAGTAATATTAAGGTATATTGGTAGATGTAGTGAATCCTATAACTTTACGGAAATCCACTAAAATGTGATTATTGACGTGCGGTCTGATATTATTTAAGTGTTAACGAGCACTGCTTGCAAATAAATGGTTCTAACTATTAATTAAAGCACTTATAATAGCATAAACACCAATATTGACAATAAGCCGAACAGACCTGGTTGTTGCTAATTCCAGGACTATAACAATTACTCTGTGCCTGAACGGGGAATCTTGCGTACCACCGATAAATAAGCTTAACCCACCTTATGGGGTGGGGTAGTGGTGGAATACACTAATAGGAGGAAAACTTTATCCCTAAGGCAAACTTTTCTTATTTTAATCGAACGCCCGTCTTTATTAAAACTCTTAATCACTTCACGGTTTTGTTTAGTGGCGCGTGTATTGGCGAATCACTAAGTATTAGCATGGCTTACAAAATTACTATCAATCTAGAAGAATACAAAATATGGCGGTGCATCGGTTAAAATAACAATTCGAATTTGGTATTGAAAATAATTTAAACCAATTTGTAACAAGGTACGCAAATGTCGAGATCCTTGCAGTATACAAAGCTGACATATGCAATATAGTCCAAATTAAGACAGGGGTGCTGCGTTAATTTGGACACGTAGAACGAATAAATAGCGATAGAACGACTAAAATGATTTACGATGCATATATTGATGGATACGGAAAACGAAAAAGACTGAGAAAGACATGGCATGATTGTATGCGACACATAAATGGACACGTCCAATGTCGTAATAATTGGCATGCCTGTATGAGAACATATACGAACGTAAAGAAAGCGAGGATTGTATTCAAAGACAGAGTTACGTGCGTTCTATCCCCTCAGTATACCCCTACGGAGAAATGGCGTGACAGTTTGTTGGTTTAAGGAAGTGTAAATGAACGCTTAATACGAGTAGGTTGATCAAAGTCTTGCCAACAAAAACAAAACATGTCTTACTGCTATATTTTCAATCTGAATTCGAAATCAAAGTGATGTATAAAAAATCCTTAATTGTTGATTTCAGTCAACCGACAATAAAAGAGATAATAACAATGATTGTAATAATAAAACGTTTTTACTGGTACAAGACATTAAATTCAGAATAAGTGACATTTATGGCATACATAATGTTGTTTCCCACATTAATGAAAACACTAACAAAGCCATGACACGTTCCGAGACTATTCCAAGAAGAGTGAAAGACGCTAACAAACTTCGCTCATTTGAAACTTTATTAACAGCACTAGTTAGAAGTAATTTAGAGTAAAATTGTACAATCAAGTCCTCTGGTAAACTATTCGATCAACAATATCAAGTTCGCCTCACCACCGCAATTTAAGCTTGGTGCTAATATTTTAATCTAATATTTACACTCACCGCCGCACGTGAAATCGTAGAACTGATACCACAATTTACCGATCGGCAGAACATTTTTCGGCGAATTACTGTAGTGTCGGCGAATTACTATGACGGAAGAAGCAGTGCCTCTTAAAACTAGGGAAAAAAACAAAAGCAGTGAGTTATTATATCCAAACGTTACTTTAAAATGCCAATTGGGTGATTTATTTATTTACATTTGTTACATTTTTCATTACATAAAAATAATGTAATATATCACTTTATTTATAAAAACGAAAAATCCCACATAGGCCTGACCTGTGGGTATACTAAATATGGAATACATTTTTAAATGCTTAAAAAATATATATAAAATAAAAATTTAACGTTACATTCAGTTTATTCAGCAGAGTAGTTTCTAAAGTAAAGAATGTGTAGTTGAAAACAACTTATGATTTAAAAACATTTTTAGGTTTCCAAGTAGGTAAATCATTTTTGTAAAATTAATCATACCCATATAGTTTTTAATAATAATAACAGCTAATTTTGAGAAGTACAAATAAACTTATTTTAATACATGTTAAGCTTTTAAACCATACTCCATGCTGAAGAACACTAAGTGAGTGGTTATACTTTGTGAAACTTAGCCGGAACCAAGTGAGTGTTAATACATAAACCCTTACAGAATTATGAAAAAATTAAATAAATTGTATTTAAAGAAAAAAATGCAGGGTGGAATTTTTTTTTTGACATTTTAAATGAGTACATATGTGTACCGTGGGGTACTAGATCCGTCGGAACTCACCGATTTACCTACCTCAAAACTTTAAAACAGAGCGTCGGTAGGTTATCTTCGTAATCGGTCGGGAGAATTTATCTTTGACTACGACGTCATAATGAACGTATGTCATTTTATAACGTAGATATGTGTTCCGCGGAGGACGCGTCCCCTTGGTACATACCGATATACCTACCCAAAACTTGAAAGTAGGGGGTCGGTAGAGCATCTTCGTAATCGCTCGGGAAAACTTATCTTCAATTATACAATCATGGTAAAGGTATGACGTCCTTAACTTCCCATTGAATTCGCGGCCCAGGGCTTGGAGAAGATTTAACAATGGATATTTCAAAATAAATTGTTTTAATATAAATTTTAATGTAGAAATAAAAACTTTAAAAAAAACAGGCCAGGAGTCCCAATTACAGTGGTGAATTACATCACAGAATACCCAGGCTTGAGAAAAATATCATTTGATTTTTGTGTTCTTACCGGGAATCGAACCAGAAACCTTCCGTGTGTGAGTCAAGCGTCTTGACCACTACACCATTTTTAATATCTAAAGCGGATTCCCTAAAATTAGGAATTATATTTTAAAAGAAACACAATTTTCTACTGCATGGAGTTTAGGATAGGGTGGGTAACATGTGTTTTTTTTTATATTTAGATTTAAATATTTTAGTATTTGCTATTGATTTTAAGATATCTGGAAGATCATTGAAGTTTTTGTTTTACTTTTGTACATTATGTACTATCATTTGTAAAAAAAATAATAATAGATAAAGCGGTTTATTTCGTATCGTTAACTAGTTTACGCTAAAATACTTTAAATATACGGGTATCTTGTACACAAAAACATTTAAATAAAGTGCGGACCATAATCCCTTTGACATTGCTTTTGTATTCAGGAATGTCTCTACCGCGATGCACTTTCAATCCACAAACTTTAATTTGCGGAACCAGAATCCTCCCCCTCCCAGTTTGTGTTCCTAGCTCGGAGAGAATTAATACCAGACTGTATTCATCGAAGGACCAACCGTTGGTATAAACTCAAAGGTAAAAGAGACGACTCGATCGTTTCCCGCCCCTGGTAAAGCTACCGCCCACTTAACTCAACCCTCCTATAACACGGGATTCTTAAACCGCGGTTCCCAAATAACGCAAAGCCAAAATTGCGAACCAATATCCTATAAAACGGTTGCCATATAACGCGCTTTTCGTACAATACAACATTCCAACAACGCAAATGACTTGACAAGTTTATCTTTTGCTCAATGTGAGGAGGTTTTTTTTGTTTTTTTTTTTAAAAAATGGTGTTGCATATTAAATATGATGCTTTTGGGCAGAATTACAAAATACAACTTATTTTGAAAACCAAGATTAATATTAGGAAAGTAAACTGAATTTTCGGCCCATTAGAAAAAAAAGGTAAGGTCAATAATACATGACAGAGATGATGAATGAAAAGGATCAAATATGTATTGCATGAATTTTTTTGTTAGAATTTATTTTTTGCTTTTAATTTTCTTATATGACACCTGTATCATATTTAACAAACACTCTTATATGTAAAACTTGTAAAACTAAAAAAATTCACTGTCAACTGTGTTATGTTTGTTAACATTTTTTATATGTATATATTTATATATTAAAAGGAATAACCCGCTCAGCCTCTATTTTGAGGCTTGTCATCAGGTGAGATAGAGGGGATATGGAAGGAGCTAATAAAAAATACACCACAACACCCAGATCAATTGAGGAAAACATCTTTCTTAAATTTTTTTCTTGCAACTGGCGAGAATCGAACCCGCGACGCCAGTTTCACAGTTGGTCGTTTTACTACCTACGCCACGGCGCCTGTTAAAGGTGAAAGTGAATAAAAAGCATCTAATATGTATAACCTAAGTTTTTTTTGTTAGAATTTATTGTTTGCTTCTAATTTTATTATATGACATCATATGTATCAAATTTACTAAAATACGCAAATATGTAAAGCTGTAAAAATTCACAGTCAACTGAATTATATTTATCAACAATTTTATTCATCAAAAGCGAAAGGCTAAAATTTAGAATTTGAGAATGAAATTTTTAAACATGTACCTATGTAATTCAAAATAAATCAGCCTGAGCTTAACGTGGTTTCTATAAAACGCGGTACGAATAATCTGATAAGTATTAATTTAGGGTTTTTAATAATGCGGTTTTCATATAATGTGGTACGAATTAATCGCGTTATAGGAGGGTTGACGGTATCTCTATTTCTCGATCCCGGTGGAAATTCACAGATTTAAAAAAAGTTTTTTCGCTTATAAAGGACTCTCGGGGGACCTCATCACTAAGGGTATAGTAATTATGATGACTATTCTCTATTTCAAACGTTCCATTTTAAAAACAAACAAAAGAAAAAGCAAAGCAATAAACAAACATCTCTGATTAAAATACGGTTTCGTCAAATTTCAATAACGAATTTATTTTCGTTTTTATAGTATTCATTATTGATCGCTGTTTAATATAAACAACGTTAGACAAAAAGTTTGACAGAGAGCAAGTGGCTTAAAATACTGTATAAATTATTTATCATCGGATTCATTCCCCTTTCCGCACCGAGATGTGCATAAGGCACAGCATTTGTAAACCAAATGTATCGTATTTCAATCATTAGGGTAGGTTATACGCTTCAGTGGCCAGTCCAGGAACAATGAAATATTGCAGTTGAAATTACTTTCAAAATCAAAATTTCATGTCAACCCTGCCAGGAATCGAACCCAGGACCTCAAAATGGTAGGCAAATGCGCCAACCACCACACAATGAGACGGATCCATCTTCACTCGATTTCGTTATTCAGAACTTTTACTTGAGAGCAGCCAGCGAGTCGAAAAAAGATTACAAGGTTCTGGTTCTATTTCACACACGTAACTGTATTCTTCATCCACCCGAACACAAAACAGTATAAACAAATAATTTAACTACGTAATCATTTTGTATCAGAATACTAAACTATTCATTAACATATTTTAGTAATTTTATGCAACGAAAACGCGTCATTCAGTTACTTTAAAAGAAAAATCACTAAGTTCGTGCTGTAAATGTTAATTTTATAAAACACAGTATTCGTACCAATGGTATAGTTTTACAATATAACGTGACATGCTTAAATATTATTTCAATATTAATAAAATATAAAATATAATCTTTAGAGTTCATTTTGTCGATTTTTTAATATGAGGAATACATAAAAGAGCAGAAACAACTATAAAAATTCAAATATTTTACGTACCAACTGGTGATCACTTAGTAATATGTAAAATCCGGATAGTTTCTTACCTATAACAAAATAAAGCACAACGTTAGTAAAAAGTACAATGTTTTTAGTAAATATATATAGACAAATATTGGCGCCCTCCGGGATACATCTTTATTTATGGAATCGACTTCCAATGTTTAACAACGTCGAAATATTGTTTTACTTCCCGTTTTGTGACAGTTTTTGTTATTTTTTGCTGTCGAAATCACGCACATGGCTCCAACAAAACAAGTGGATTTTTTGCATTTTTCCCGGATCGATATATCTATTACTATTTTCTTATAAAATCTCATGATATCAGGCACGATATAACTATTTGAATGAACTACAATCATAAATGTGAAAATATTAATGCTTTTTTTTTTTAAAAGTAGATTGTTTGCTTCTGTTCTTAAATGAGAACGAGAAATGAGAAACGCATAAATAAAAATAGTGTTTATAATAATAAAAATACTTAATAGTTTAATTCTACTTTTATTTATAATTATTTTATAAATTTTTTACCAGTGACCAGATTTCGTCGTGACCGACATCGTCAGACTGTGGGAGACTAAACGAATTTCTATGTTAAATACAAGTGCAAGCAGGGGTTGTAAATCATGATTTTATATAATTATGTAAATAAAATAATTAAAAATAAAAGTATAAGGTAATAAAAATTATTAAGTATAAGGTAAATTAAGTATAAGGTAATAATATAAAAACTCAATATATTAAAAAGAGTGAGTTGAGAAAATCTATTGGTTATACGTGTTTGATTCGTATTTTTAGGGAAGAAGACGTTTTATAATAAGGGCGCTTCCTCTTGTGAAATGTAAAAAAAATGTTGGAATCTAAAGGGTTAACTCTCATAATATTATAAAGTAAATATTCGGGGTGATAACATTTAATTAAGTAAGCTTTTTGTAGGATTAATACTTTTTTTAAAATCATTTTTTTGCACCACAACAGGCCAGGAGGCCTAATTACAGTGGTGAATTACATCACAGAGCACCCAGGGTTGAGAAAAATCACATTTTAATTTTTGTGTTCTCACCGGGAATCGAACCCGGAACCTTCCGTGCGTGAGTCAAGCGTCTTGACCACTACACCACGAAGGCCGCCACTTACTTACTTGGCCTGTTCAATACATTCATTGCCATACTTTAACGTTTATACGTGATATTTACTTTTGGGATAGCAGAAAAACGTTTTGAAGAAAAGTGTGCCAGATTAGAATATTAAAATAATTTGGTGAAAGTTTTTCCATCTATCGTTTATGTCACCCAGTATTTAAATTGATAATAATAATAAAACAAAATGCATATTTATGCCATATTATAAAAGAAGAAAAAAATTGACAAAAATACTTGACTAATTAGCTCTATATGTATCAATGTAATATAAAGTAATCACTGTAAAAACAAAATATGATATAATACCTTGGTTAACAAGCTCGTTTAGCTTAAAAACAAGTCGGTAGAAAAAATAAAAAATAGGTGGTTTAAAAAAAAATGTTTTATAAAAATAATAATGCTGAAATAACAAAATAAGAAGTTTTTTGTATCTAAATTTTTTTGGGAACAATGCTAGTGAATTTATTAAACAATTTTATTCTTCAGACTTTTCTCTACTCAAACCTAGTAAACGTTTTTTGGTAAATTTACTAAATTGAATACGGGCCATGTTTTAACAATGTTCAGGCATAACATTAAATATTTAGGGTCCCAAAAATCTGAAAGTTCTTTGCTCGGATTCAGAGTTGGTGGTAAACCACATGACCCATCCTCTAGTTTGACTCTTGGTAAAGTAGAAGTGCTCATTTTTGGAATGAGCAGAATAATTTACATTTGCATACATCGTAGTTCAACAAATATACAATTGCCTTATATCTGAAATCCCGAATTCCTCAAATAGAAAAAACAATCTGAATACAAATATTTTGACAATAAGTTTAATTTTATCTCACTATTGATCTTGGAAAACGCGAAATCACATTATGAGAAGCGCGTTCTAAAAAAAATAGTACCTATTAAACACCGATAGGCACGGTGGCGCAGTTACGGTTAACTGTGAAACTGGCGTCGAGGATTCGATTCCTACCAGTTGCAAGAAATTCAAGAGTTTTTGTCTAAAATAAAATTGGTCTGGTTGTTGCGGTGAATATTTCATAACCTCCTTTCATATTCTCTCTTTCCCATCAGTTGACAAGCCACTAAAATATAAATTATACTCTTCGAAATAAAGTTAAGTTTCAATTCGATTTTTTTAGATACAAATGATGTTCACATTTTTCTAAATAATTTACAGAAATATAAGGTAAAGCTTAAAAAAAACTAATGCCATTGGCTTGGACATGGCAGAAAACACCTCCTAAAATAAGTTTATAAAAAAATGCGTATAATTAGTTTTTTTGGGTACTGGACCAAGAAAACAAACGACAGCACCAAAAAAACACAACTAGTATAGGCGTTACAAGCTGGTTGGCTGGTTGGTTGCTAGCCAGAACAGATAACGACAAAAAAGCCTTAAAAAAAAATATCCATTGATAGAACATAGTCATGGGAAAAACAAAATTTTATTATTACGAGTACCTACATATTACTACGTTTTTCTTACACATACCCGAAACTTGTTGATAAATGGTAGGTTGTTTAAGGATTAGGTTAGAAATCTTACTAGTTTTTTCAAATATGTGAAATAATATTATAGTATTATGTAACATACAGGTGCGACTTATTTAACAAACTATTTTGTATGAATTTTTTTTTTTGAAAGTATGATAATCTTTGTAGACAAGTTCAGGATTTCACATCTGAAAACTTTCAAGATTGATGGATGTTTCAACAGAGATATAGACCTATTTGAGAAAATATTTTGAAGTACCTAACTTGGCCAGTTTATTAAAGAGAGCTCTTTAAACCTCTATCACAACATAGGTAATCTCTTCGTTCTAGTAAAGAGAAACCCATTTTAATATCCATTCACCACTCTTATTTTTTTGCCTCCTCTATTATAATTATTTGACAGTAATCTCGATTTCTGAAAAATCTACCCACTAATTTCAGAGACGTCCGTTTATTATTTACATTTAAATCACGAATGAAATGACACTATCCGAATATTTGAGTTTTTCTTTATCGTCATTTTTTTCTTTCAGCTTTAACCCCTTCCCTCTTTAAAATAAAGTGTATATTTTTTAATTTATTGGTTTCTGTTCCTTTGAATAAATAAAATATCTATAGTTAAAAAAAATATAAAATATACTTCTTATTTATCTTGAAGAAGTTGCCTTAAGGTAATATACCCGCCCTTATTTATATGTGACATGAATGCGTATACTGTTTAAATAAATTATAGCCTAGGCATTTACAGGGTTCTGTATGTTCTGACTTGGCATTGGCTGTTATAGCAAACAGATAAAAGAATCTAAAAAAAATGGATATTCAAAAATGGGCAGAATGGTGAATGTTACATAGTGTGTAAAATGGCCACTTAAACTAGGTCATAAACTTATTCCTAGAATAACTAGGCTTCTACATTCTTTTCTCTAAAAACTTCATTTATGTAAGTAATATTTATGTTAACTGAAACTTATTTTGTGTAGAATAAGAGGATTCATTATTTATTTCAGCTAATAATATTTCATAATAAATGCCAGTTACAGTACGTATATATATAATATTCTGCCTTACAAAGATGAAAGTTTTGAAATTTTTCTCTGGTAGAAATATTTTTGAAAGTTCATTGTGTATAAGTCCCGCCCAAAAGTTTAAGGTTCGCGGAGGGATGATATTCGTATTTGTGTGACACATATTTTGTGTAAAAGTTTAACACGGCCCAAACGGTCACCTGGTGGAAGGTTACCAAAATTAATGTTTGCCAATCCACTTTAAAAATTAATTGAAATAACTCGACACGAGAAGATGACAGCGATGAAGTAACGCATGAGTAAAATCTCGAGCAAATTGTCGTGATCGTAGAACAACGACGCATGTGATTTTCTTCAACTTTACATGAGAGCGGTTTAAAATTGTTTTTTGACACTTTGTGTTATAACTTCATAATTACCACAGTATATAATTTGATACTTAAGTTGGTTACATACATTTATCTTTTTTAGCCTGGAATATAAAGCCTTTATGTAACCATTTTACGATCAAATATAAAAGAAAGTCAATGTCGCATATTTCACACATCCGTCGTTGTTCTACGATCACGACGAAATATTTGGCGATATCAGAATTTTTCGAATGAAAAAGTATTTCGATTCCTCGCAAAATTCACGGAAAATTTCCAATACCGCATTGGATGCCGATAAATAATATCTGGTCAGAACATTCAAATATTCGAGAGGATTTCTTCGTGAACAGACCAACTGGGTTAAGGATCATTCAGTTTCTAGAAAATACTGTAATAGGCAACAGCAAACACTCGTTCGTACTGAAAATGTCATTTCATTTTTTTGCACCACAACAGGCCAGGAGGCCCATTTACAGAGGTTAATTACAGCACATATCATCCAGGCTCGAGAAATCACATTTATTTTTTTATGTTCTGACTGGGAATCGAACCCGGAACCTTCCACGCTTGAGTCAATAGTTTTTAACCACTACACCACGGAAGCCGCCATTTTACCTTCTATTTCACACCTTTCACTAAAACTATCATCAGCTTTGTTGTTGGGAGTTAGCTGCGTAACTTCTATCTTCCTGCCTTTATGCATAAACTGTCAACAATTGACGTCCAGGGATGCTATTTTGATTCTTCTCGCGGAGGTAAAGAATATTTCAACTGTACATAACGTGAGGATTTTTTTCTGCACGTGACTACACTTTGCTTCGTATATGACCATACTAATTAAACGTCAAGTTACGTAGAATAAACAGTTTTATAGTTGACATTAGTTTGAGAATAGTTCGACATTATAAAGCTGTTTAAAAAATGGAAAAAATGAATACGGTTCGGTCAACTCAACCTAATTGAGTGCTTTGGGTGTTGCTTAAGGTCAAAATAATGATCTAAAGAAAAATCATTATAATAAAATGAATAAAACCACTTTGTTTTTAACTAACTTTTTTTCTACCCACCGGTTTCAAAGGTTTACTTAACTTATGAATTCTATCCTTTTTTATTATATCGGTATTATGCTACACACATGGAACTAATAAATCAAGTATTTTTGTATTTTAAGGATAGGAAGCGTAATTTGAGAGGAATGAGCTCAAAACTAGACAGGATTGGACTAAATAAAATACTGTATATTTGGATATTTAATGTGCTTCAAACATAAAATTTATGGAAAGTCATAATGTTTGATTAAACGTGCTCGTATTCATTTTTCGTAATTTGAAGTTTAATCGTCAGTGGCCATATATGAATCAAAGTCTATTTTTCACATCTATTTCTTATTCTCTAATTTTCCACTAAAACATATTTAAGCATTAACGAATTCAAGACTCACGGATCAGAGGCTCGAGGTACGAACCCCACTTTACCTCAACTTGATTTCCATTTAATAGTGAGTTATTTACAACTCGTTGAAAATGGCAACCAAAATTGAAATATTTGTGTAAATTATAAGAATGGTAATATTTCTTTTAAAAATAAAAAAAAACCTAAATGTAACATTCCATTTTTATTTTAGATTTCTCTATTTCCCTTTCACACTGTGGATATCATAATATATTCTAGATTTAGTATACCCACGCTCTGGCCATGCCTATGTGGGATTTTTTGGTTTTAATAAATATGGTGATATATGTAATAAGAAATGTAATAAAATGTGAATGAATAAAGTGTCGAGGCATGCAAAAATCGATAAACGAACCACACTCTACCCCCGCGAGAACATTTAGAACAGTACTCCAGGACTAGATAACCCAACGTAAAGTTGGCAAGCGTGACTAGGTTTCTACCGGTTATTATTTATGTTCAAAACATTAACTTTGTGGTCAAATATTTTCATCAATATTAGTAAATATTAGTATACAACCTCTTACCGACTTTATGTCCACCGGTTTTGAGGGATTATTAACCTAATTTTAGTGCATGTTCTGACATGGTGCTGTTTGCATCCCCTTTAACTCTGCATGTAATTTATTTACTTTTTTGTAAATACTGTGTATACTACGGTGATGGTAAAGGTGAAAGTGTGTTTTAGTATTTGCATGTTGGTGTGATTTGTGTCCTGACGAAGAGGCGGGTACGTCTAAAAACCGGGAGACATTTTTATGTCGTATTAGTCAGTAAGTGGTTGTATATTAATATTTACTTACAATTATTCTACCGGTTCATTTGATTTTATCGAATTCTTTCGTTTGATATCAGCGAGGCACGCGCTAATCGAAAAAAAAACTAATGTAAAAATTTCTCCATAAATCATATTAACTAATTAAAACAAACGAACAAATCTCCGTCAGTCGCATCTGTTATTTAATGACAAATACCTCTTTCAACTCTGAAATACAACAAAGTTTTATTAAAATTTTGAAGAGTAAATGCTGTTCAAAGAAAGGCTTATAAAGAGAAAATATACTATAATATGGCTCTTTCTATGTTACATTAAACAACTCAAAACCTTTTATATTAAAGCACTATACAACGGCTGTTTAATAAAATACGCCATAACTTCAGCGGTTAACGGCTAGACCGCAACTTCTACCGATACTTCGCCATGCTCTACATTCCCATACAATATTTTAGTTATTTTCAAGAAGGAAAGCATTTTAAGAAATTTAAAAAAATGGATGTTCTTTTTGTAAGTCTGGAAAGTCTGATTATCTTTTCACATGGGAATCAGCATACAGGTTGAATACCTTTATATTCACCCCTTTTTTATAATTTCCACCAGAGTAGTGGGTATAGAACCAGTGTAAAATTACTAAAAAGGTTTCAAACTTTAAAAGTGTTTTGATTCCTAAAAAATGGACGCATGGTGACAAAAGCTTGAAATGCCACATGGGAAGTATTGCGTTTCCCATTTTGTCGTAATGCATTGTTAATGTGCACTGCAGAGCTTGTGATACACCTGGAAAACTTTTTATCAGGGTAATGACATTTGTCCGGACTGACAATCTCTATAAAACGAATGAGATGCAATTCGTCCTGAGGCGTAAAAAGGTAACGAAATGAAATTCAGCTCTCTACATGAAAATTTCTCAAATAAAAGTTTCGTTATTTATGAGACCTCTTTTTTAAATTGTTTAATAAAGAAATGCGAAATAAGATTAAACTTTGTTTTTTATTTAGTAACTTTTTTACTGTCTGAGATCTATGATTTGATAATATATTTCAGCGAATCGAAAAATATTTTAATCGAATTAAGAAATATGTCAATCGAAGTACAATTGTCAGAGAACTATGAAATTTCAGTATTTATGTATGAAAAAAGAAGAGAAAAGATATAAGAAGGATTAGAGGAGAGTGAATTCTTTTGGACGAATTTGCACGACGTCGAAACGATCGGTGGAATCTGACGAAAATGCAAATCTGGACAGGTTTAATTGATACGAAAGATTAAAAAAATGGATCACCAAGATATTTTGGCAGTGTGGAATAATGAGATGACAAAATAATGGTAAAAATGATAATATATGACACAAATGAGTAGTTAGTATACGTGAGGGTTTTGGTAAAATATTAAGATTATTACATTTTTTATTTGATTCTATTTTTACATGAGCGAACAAGAAAAAGTTTTAGAAACATCTGTTGTAGCGAAAATATGTATAAAATGGGCGTGGAAATGTCCGCGGAGTAAGTTTATGTACAAGCAATATTTGTAGGAATCCACGCAGAGTGGAAAGTGGGTGGAAAAAAAACATTTGGCGAAATAAAGAAACAATCCTTGACAAGTTGACTAGCGGTATTGCTAGGAAGAAAAGCGTTTAATTCTAATATTTGATTATACTGTAAGAAAAACCGTTTTAAATATTGTAAAATTAAAAGCGTAAAGCTTTTTATAACGCCTACGTTTGAAGCCATCATGAATTTGATTCTGTCGTCTGGGATACAAAATACAATCTTACCTACATAAATCAATTAGATCAAATCTAAAACAAATTCTTGAAAGTCCTCAATCGTAAAGCCTGTGTAACATTCGATTTGCACGACGACTCTTCCTCTTTCCATAATCTGACTTCTCTCACTAAATGAAGATCTATTTCTGACATGTGCTTCCTATTCAAGATCTTAAATAATATAATTGAAAATACTATCTCTTGAAAAACATCGAAATGTCCCTACCAGGTCCATGAGACAAGTCCAACTTTTTAACGATCCTGCACCATCCAATAACCTCACGCAAAACTTCTTCTTTAATCGTAACCGCTCAGAATGTAACAAGATTTGTTCCACTCTTGACATATTCCATTCTAAACTTTCTAATTTTAAACTACTTTTATTAAATAAGTATCGATTGTCTTGTTGTTCTCTTGTCTACTGTCTTAATAGGCATTTTTATGGGTAAACTCCTCAAGAGAATCCCATCTTCTTCCTATCGTATCCTAATCCAAATATTTCCTTAGTCTTTACATCCCTCCTAAAGCCTTAGGGACGTAATTATTATTTTGTTCTTCGTTTATATATATATATACGTATTTTCATTAGTATGTTTACAAAAAGTATTGTATAGTTGTGAAAATCTTTAATTGTACTCATAAGTTACTATTGTCAAGTGATTTTTTTATAAATCTTCTGCGGTTTGGCCAGATAAATAAATAATAGAAAAATATACCTACATTTCATTATTAAATCATATTTGTAAATGAGTACTTTTTAAGTCAACTTTGCAAAAAATAGACTGGTGAGTAAAAAATCTACTTGATAAATTAAAGATTTTTAGAAACGATTGTTCGGACATATTTTAGTTCAAATAAACATTTGTAGCTCGTACTTAGATCACGATTACCTTCTTCGATCTAGTTCTCTGAATAGATATTCGGCAACGTAATTTATGGAAGCAGAATGCTTAAATGAAGAGAAAATGATATTGAAGAGACTGTGAAATCGAATAAGATATCTCTTTATTATGTATTATATTGGCAACTGAATCGAGGTTAAAGAATTAGATTTACGTACAAATATCCGGACGCATATTAGCATATGAAAAGGAGGTCGAACAAAATATTTCCCGGATCACATTCCCAATAGATTTCCAGAAGACGATTCTTAGGGTAGAGTGAATTTTGAGAACTAGTAGGTTATCATTAACATATAACAGAGCTGATTAATTTTAGAAAAGGAAATATGGAAGTCTAGGAATTTACAGGGCTAATAGACTATCATTGGGTAGTTTTAGTTGCCGCTTTACACACTGTGTAACATTCAACATTCCAGGGGGTTAAATCCAATCTTTGTCTGCGTTTGCAGAAAAATACAGGATTTATGTTTATTTGGACAGACTGAAAACATTGTAGAAATACAGGTAAACGTCATTTTGTGCCGGTTCGATTTACGCCGATTTACAATTGCGCCGGTTCGTGCCGGCGTGGGATTTCCCGGTTCAGCCAACACCAGACGACAGTTAGTAGGCGCCGCGATTCTATAAGCGGACACACTTTTACACGTTGTTTTATTATATTTCCGTGTACGCGAGCAGTCTATTGCGCGTGTGAAATAGTTTCCGAACTAGTTTTTGTTTTGTTTTTAAGAAAAATAAAAAAGTACGATTAAATTTTTTATTTTACTACCATTAAAATTAAAAGAATATTAAAATGTTTGTAGTTTATGCTATGATTTTGCATGAAAGGAAGCAGCAATCAAAGCAAGTGAAATTGGATGCTTTTTCAAAAAAGTGTGAGAATTTAATTTAGCACCAAAGAACTGGTGAGTTAGTATTAATTATTTAAAAAAAATCATTATTTATATCAAGAGATTCTTATTTATTTTGTAAACGAATTTAAACTAAATTAATTAAATACATCTATAATTTGTTTTGAATACATATAGGATATGTATTTAATAAACATGTTAGATTGTTCTTAGAATTTCGACACGGAACGTAACTTCATATCTTCCATTATATTTGTGATCATTTTACGCCGGTGCGTCTCGAAACGGAACTTTTGTATAAATAATTTAAGAAATAAAAAGCGTTTTAATTATTTTCTTAATACGTATCTACAAACGTTCTTCGGTTTTATGAAATTAAAAAGCTGTTTAAAATATCATCTGATTACTAAAACGAATACCCATATTTTCCCAGTTGAATTACATGGTAAATTATATTCTAGCGCTATCGAAGTACGGTTTTTTTTAAATACCTCTTTTCTATATACACTAATACACTAGTGACAATGATTGTGGATATTTGAAATAAAATTGGAATTCATCAGGCATTTTTTATTTTATTTATTTATTTATTTATTTATTTATTTATTTATTCACACTCTTTATCAAAATACAATACAATATATTTTAGTCAGAATGTTTTGTTATTTTATGCTAAATCCGTATTATTTTAATCCATAATGTTTTTACTCGACATTTATCATATTTTTAAAATGTAGTTGTTGGTAAAGTCTTCAATAATAAAATATAATACCTAAGTTTTACCGACGCCATACAATTTCTAAATTTGCGTTTTTGTGCATTAGCAATATGAAATGTTACTCGTTCTATATAATATGTGAACTAAAGACAGGGCGCGAGATGTTGTACTACCCACTAATCAATAATGTTTTAGCAACGGTCACAAGAAATTTTGCTATCATTTTAGTCAACTTATGTTATTGAAGTAGAATGAACCCATGTATGTCACTCGCATTGAAGTGCGGAAAAGTTTTGAATATTGAGAACAATGGCCATTTATTTGTATGCCTAAACACACCGATCGGCCACTGAATAAAAGTAGTAAGGCGATAACACTTCATAAAGGCTGTACTTACGAAGATATCGCCAACAGTTCGGGTGGTGGTGCTATCTATATCAGGAAATAAAAAATAAAGCGGATGTTATAATAAAAAATAAAAACGCGTTTCTCTGCCAAAGCAACAATTAACTTTGCTGGACATGTTTAAGGAAATTTTTATGTGATAATATCTGGTACTCATTAATTCGGATAATGAAAATTTTACTGTACCTACACGTGTTCAACTTTTGTTTAATAATATTTTGATCGTGAATACGATAAAAATGAATATTTTATCGCTGAATCCCCCTTTTCCGTATTTCTGTTTTTGCTATCTTTCCATTTTAGGCACCATTTTATTTAAGAGCGTTGTAACATGAATTACATATGAAGTTATGACGGTGATTTAAATCTTTTGTTGACTTGAGCTTTGATCATTTTCTCTTTTAACTTTTCCTTTATCCTTTCCTATCCTTTTCTCCCGTGTATACAGTTTTATGGTCACTTTTATGAAATTTCGTTATTGGAACAGTACATTTAGGTACTTGTTGTAATAGGTATAATATATATTTTCGTGTCCTGACGGAATAAAACATACAATTACGTGTATAAAATAGAGCAAGAAAACTAGACGAGGGACCCGACTAAAGAAAATTTAGAAAGATAGCCCATCTCGCTGTATAGTATTCAGCGTGTCTTCCTACCATGTTTAAGGTATCGGATTCGATTTCCAGCAAGATCTACGAGTACCTATATCGTAGACTCACGGATCAAAGGTCCGTGGTCACAACTTGATTCCCACTTTCTAATAGTGATTTACTTACAACTCGTAGAAAATGTTTCCAAAAATTCAAACCACTGAGTTATTCATAAGAACGCAAATGTTTATGTTTTTTTAATATTGAAAAAATATGAAATATTTATTTAAAAGGTGATTTTACAATGCAGTATTTTAATGTCCAGACCATTACCTAAAGCTTATAACTTTCTTACTTTGTATATATAAACATCAAATAGTAAGTACTTTAACTAAGTAATTTAGCATCGACTTTACCCTTATGTATCTGTTTTTTTTTCCTCAGGATTATTCTTGTAATATGGTATTTTTTTTTCAAATCTGTCTTGGATTGATAGGATGAAGTGCTGCTGCGGTGGTTGGTGTGTTGCGTTGTAGGTGATTTAACATGAACCCATATCAACAAATCTTCTGGTTGTTCTCAAAATTCAAATTGAAATTATTTTGTTCTCTGCAATATTTTTCGTAATTACTTTCAAGTGTAGATAATATATAGTTAAGAAATGTAAATAATTAGTATATAGTTAAGAGATAATTCGATATATGTTAATATAAGGACATTCAAATATCGTAGGTACACTGGCAAAGAACTCTCAAATCCCTGTTTTGAGAATTCAAGCATTTAAGTTTTGTTCCAATTTTACTCTTTTATATCTTTTTAAAATATAGTTAGATGTTAAGCGCTCATTTAAGAACATGTTTTTAATTTTTCCGTATTTCAATTTTATTCTTAGCTATTAAAAGCTTTTAGCGGGAATAAAATACCCGGAATACGACTAAACCTTAAATTTATTTTATCATACAGATATCTGAAATTTAATATGACTAAGTGTATTTTACCAGTTTGTAGAGCGTTGGAAACTTTACGAAACGGCATCATTAACGTTTTTTGCCAGTATTCCCACGATATTATGTTTGTACTATTTTAAGACTAAATAAAATAAAAAAATTAAAAAAACAGGTACGCCAGATTTGGTGTACCAATGCTGTGTCCTATGGAGCTAGGTGCGCAGAAGGAAACGATGATGATGATACACGTTATGTGCAATTTTTCGACAATGTTCTGAAAAATTTCCTGATAAAGAAAAATCAAATAAATCGCGTTACACACTTTTAATGATAGAGTATTTTCCTTCAAATAAAATAACTCGAATATATTATTGAAAGAATTGGGAAATACTGCTCAATTCTTTTCCTTAAGTATTGGGCTCCCTTGACTCGTTACTTCTCCAGTAAAGGGAGTACTTGAAGAGCCTTGGGTGTTATTTCTGCCAACGGTTTTTGGGAAATCAAAAAACGTAAGATCGCAGTTTTATAAGAGGTTTTGTCAAATAAACTCTAAAACCGACAAACCCGCATTGCAAAATACTATAGTGAATAAAAATACCACACTTGTGAGTGGAGAAGAAGGCTTTGAAATACGAGTATAAAGCACTTTCAACATTAATGTAATAAAATAGTATTAAAATGTATCGATAAAATGATTCCGCGTTAAGTCTTAGAAGATACGGTAACTCATATCCGCAGAACGGGAGCTTTGACGCTAGTAAGCGTGCTTACCATAATGCAGCAGCATGAAAATCGAACGTACCTATGTAAAATAAATTGAGTTTCTTACTCACGTTTCTCTGTGGAAATGCATTTTAATAATAGCAAGTGAAATATTATTTTTAGCTTTGAACACTTCCGACGTCGAATAAATTATTATCAAACTTTTTGAAATTACATTTATTTAATATTATTAATGAAACATATTAAACAAAAAGTACATATTATACTCCCAGGAGTTATTAAAGAAACTCATTTGGGACCGTACATAAAAAAAACAACATTTTTCGACAGTACATAATATCGTACAAAGTTAATAAATCTGAAATAGTAAGAAAACATTATTGTAAAAGAAACATAAAACACAGTACTTTACACCATCTATATAAATTACATTAATAACTATCACTATCAAAATGGAATATTTTTTGATTGCGACACTTCTGGATTTTTTATTAAATTTTTCGTGTTTTAGCTCATCGGACAGTTTATTATATTCAAAATGGCGAATATTTTCCAAAGACCGATCTTTGTTAAGCGAAATTTAGACACATGAAGATTCCCTTAGTAACGCGTATTGTAATTATGAATATTATGACGAAATGTGTATTTTAAATTTGTGTGAGCAGAAAAGTTTATGATATTCAAAATAGTATTGGCTATGTCATGCGGTGGCATCACCTTAAAAGGAAGTATCTTTGTTTGTCGGTAGATATCCTTGACATGGGAATCCCATTTAAGTCCAGGATGTTTCTTAGAGCTCTGTTCTGAAGAACTTGTATGTCCGATATCTGATTTTTGCTGGCAAAACCCCATATTTAAATAGTTGTTTTTTTTATTTTTTAGGTACATAGATAGTCTAGTTCGTTGGTCAAATATCTCAAAATTGCAAGTTTAAAAATAAAATAAACTAGCTTGCATGATTGCCTCTCTGGTGGCATTTTGTAATTACCAAAGTATTGAATCATAATAAGGAGAAAATTTTAAACATATTTATCTTCTCAGTTGTCTTTTGCAGGATATAGACTCGAGAACAGCCATCTAGTCAAAAACAGTGTCCAGGGTTATGGTGATATTTCACAAGCGGAACTGTATTCATTCCTCTTGGACATGGGAATAAAAATAATATAAATATTTTGCTGAACTCGCGAACAATAAAATGTTAAATACAACTGAGCGAGTCGTTTTCTGTCAGCCTAGTAATAAAGCCAGCAGGGCATAAAACACAACCAAAGTAGGAAAAGGTTTCCATTCATGAAATGTCACGGATCAAGAGCAATTGTAAATGGCTCGAATTATTTGTCTAATGAAAATTTCTAACACAATACGCGCGCTGAAGCCAACTATGATGAAACTAAACGTTAAGTGCTGTTGTTCCTTCCACAGGGCGGAATTAAATTATCAGTTTTACGGTTCGTTTAAATTCGACGAAATTGTTAAAAGGTTTTCTGTGTTATACACAAAAACGGGAAATTTAATTTTCCAATTGACGGTATATTTAGGAAATGATTTTCATAATGAAATAACGGTGAGTTAAAAATTAACGTTAAATACGTGGACCTATATAATATATTCTACATACCTACGTATTAGTGCAGTATAAACCAAAGAGCATCGTATTCGCTTTCAAACATAACGTTATCGCGATATGTATGAAACGATTATCATCAATCAAACGTCCGTAGAATTTCCCTTAATACAAAATATTGTACTTTCACGGGATATTTCCTCCTGGTGCATAAAAGCTACAAGAAGAAAAGCGGATATTAGAAGAACCGCAACACCATCGGATGGATTTGGCAACATCAGCACTTCCAAGTTCCGGGCAAGTTCGTGTTAGTATGTTGTGTTAATGCATTATTAATAACTTAACCTCTGGAAACAGATCGATGCAAGTTGCCAGTGGGTACATATCTTGGGCTTCAGCTATAAATTGTATATCCGGTCTCCAACCACAAATCACATGCAGGTACTAGTAATTGTGGTGTATATTGCCAAACGTCTTTGTGTTCCTTAGTATCTGTGTGATTTATAGTATAGTAAATAGATAACTCAATTAAACTAATGTGTCCAATACCTGATAACAGATGACTGATATGAAAAAAAGTCCACTAAAAGGGTATAGATTTCTCTATGGGTTAAATATAAAAATAAATTTAATAACTAATCAACCATTTGAATTTATGTATTGAACGCGGTGCGCTATACAAATTTGATAAAAATGTTGCTACGGTGTACCGTTAGTTGCAACATTTCGTATTTTGGATGATGCATAAAATTTAACCGACCATATAATAAGCAGGAGCGTTGAGGTAAAATTCATGCGATGAATTAGCCAAATTGCGACTGATAACGTTGAATGATTCACCCAAAGATGCTACAAGAGAGAGTGCGTAGCAGGGGCGTGCGGCGGGGTTTTTGATTAGGGAAGCAATTAATATATAAGTAATTGGTACACTGCCCTTAAAAAATTAAAGACAAACTAAATACTTTATACATTTGATTAGAAATAAAAACAATAATTTTACGTATCTAGTAATAAATTGTAATAACAAATTAACCAACTTCACCATATATACTGTAATAAAAAACTGCGAAGTATTTTGTGGAATAATATTTTATTTGACTAAAATCTAGTGAAAACAAAATAAATATTATCTTGAAAAAACATGGCTTTTAAACGAAAAATAATTGGTCATTATTTGAACCCGCAAAATCAATATATGTAGTAGATTATAAACTTTTTTCTTATAACAAATCAATATTATATAGATGTTATGTTTGAATTAAATTCTAGATTTAATTTTGTATTGCTAATCTATCACAAAATAATTATTGAAGTATTATGTCCTGCACCAAAATACCAAAATCGCAATTCTGTGCTGTGTGGCGCGGCGCGGTATTGCTTTCGCATCACATGGAAAATAATGAATTGTTATGCTTCGATTGCTTCCATTGCCTAGTGAGGATTTAAGTCTGCGCCTGCGCCTGAACTGCGCGTTCAGTACGGCGCTGGAACAGAATTTCGAATTTGCTTCCATCGCGATCGTTCTTTAAATCGATACCCAGCCAGCCAGTAGCAAGTACTCGCCGATCAGTACGCGCTTGACAGCGCTGGTAAATGAGTATGCCGGAGGCTACGTTACTTTTATAGAACATATTTTTTTAAGGCGATAGTAAAATTCCTTAACAATTTATCGTGATTATTAATCAAATTATTATTACATAATTTGTTTACAGTAATATTAATGTAAGGTATTATGACTGATAATTAATTTATTAAATATGCTATTTTATAAACATTATTTGCCAAACTGTAGGGGAACCAATGGTTCCATGCGTTCTATGAACGGACCGCGCATAGTGCGTAGTGTATAGTTACTGGTTACTGATAACCTCTGCATGTGTATGTAGCAAACACGTGAGAGGTGCAGCCAGCTGCACTCAGCCCATGTTCCCTAAACATAATTCGCTGTGGCTAGCTCCGATTGCACCGATTTTCCCGCCCAGCGAATGTTTATCGCCCCCGTAATATTCCTCAGCTCTCGGTAAAGTTTTTTGTAAGTACGTGATAAGAAAGCGTTGAATTTAAGTACCGATTCAATGGGCACGTCAGCATTTTATATGAAATAGCACATCATTTTACGGAATCAGCACGTATTGTAAAAGTGCCTTTGGAGAAAAAAAAAACAAACCGCGAGTTTAAAGTCCAGACGCTCGCTAAGAAATATTTTGCGGATACCTATCGTTTAAATGGACAAAATATTATTTATGTTGTATTATATTGTATTTTAAAATTATCGTTTGTACGCAACTCTTTGTCAGCGAATTTACTAACGATTTCATAAATATAATCTTACCTAACGATGTGTTTTTTAGTAAGATTATAAAATAAAAAAACGATAACGAAATCCAACTACAATTAAATGTTACCTTATGAGACTGATAACTGCCTTCTGTATGCGGATGATGCCGTGCATCTTGCTAGCAGCAAAGAAGACCCGCAATTCTTGGTAACAAAAGTCTACGAAGTATGCAAGAAAAGTGATTTGCTTATGAATGTTGATAAATCGAAAGTGACGGTTATAAAATGGGATGAAAATATGACTAAATGTACCTGGGAAGTATGTATACTAGGGATGGAAAGACCGAGAAAGATATTGAAAGGAGGGTGAGTGCCGGGAACAGGGTGAACGGTGCACTGAAATCGACTTTGACAAACAAATGTTTATCGCAGGAGGCTAAACTAGCAGTTCCTAGCGGAGTTCTAGTGCTAACTCTAACTAATTGGAAAAATGATGATGAAAGTAGGTTGCATGCTGTTGAAATGCGATTCCTCAGGCGAATGTGTGGTAAAACGATGTATAAAAGGTGCACAAATGTCGAGATCCGTAAAGTGTGTAAGGCTGAGACATGCATTATCGACAAAATCAGGAAAGGGGTGCTGCGTTGGTTTAAACATGTAGATCGAATGGACAGAGAAAGAACGGCTAAAAGGATCAACGATGCGAATGTTGATGGATGCAGAAAACGAGGAAGACCGAGAAAGACATGGCACGATCAAGTCCATCAAATACTTGAAGATGGACATGTCAAGTGTAGGAATAATCGGCGTGCGTGCATGAGAAGATGTATGAATGTAGAGGAAGCGAGGTCTGTATGCCAAGATAAAGTGATATGGCGTTCTATCCTCTCTGCCTACCCCTACGGGGAAACGGCGTGATGGTTGGCTTGTTTGTTGTTTGTTTGTATGAGGCTCGTTAAATCTTTATAAATTTAACATGTTTTAACTATTACATTTCTACTGACTATCGATTAAATCAGATAAGGGCTTCAGCACAAAAATCTTGACAACGATTTGTCGGTGAAAATTTACATATGTCGTCAGCATATTTACTAATGATTCCATAAATACAATATTAATCGACCTCCTTGAAAATAGCCCTGTCATTCAACCCTTTAACAATGTTTCAACATCACAATTAATCATGTCGGAATGTACAGTTTTCTGCTAACGTATATATTTCAGTTCGGTAATTACATTATTTATTTTACGGTGTCGGTTTGTACCATACGGCCAAGTAATATAAGTGGAGAGAGGAGAAACTGTAATATTATTAGTAAGAAATGTTTATGGAAAGCATAAGGTACGTGATAAAGAATATGCGGAACGATTTTTATATATTTCTAGAAAATATTACCAATTATACTTTGGTAAAAAAACTATTGAATAAAATCACAAAGGCCATGTAGATATCGCAGGTGTGAGAATACGTAAATTTGATCAAATATGATTATTGAATTAAAGGAATAAGTTTTTAATTAAAATTTGGAAATTATTGAGTCAAAAGAGAAAGGCCATTTTGATTAAATGTTTCTGAGAAATTATAAATAACTTTATTTAAAGGTTTTGCTAACTGGATATCGACGATAGTTTCTTGCTGAAGTATTGGATTAAGACGATTATTGGAATAAGTGGGTTTTGGCTTTTAGAAGGGAAATTCTTTGATCAGGAATGTCGGTGTCGTTATCCGAATTAATATCGGATAGTTTCCTAGTTACACGCAATTTGTTCAGAGTTTCAAGCGGCCATCTTTAGATAAATATCATCAGGATCCGCCAGTATTTAGGATTTAAGTAGGATTGGAGATTAGATAAGCAGGCATGCGCCAAAGTTACTAAAAAAAGTATTTATACTATAAATCAATTAATTACGTTTAGTACACAAATATCACATAACAAACAGTAAATAATATAAAGGATACAAATCTACACTCCATGTTGTAATTTGCGAAAGTTAAACGTCTCTTTAAATAATATGAACGATATACAGGGTGTTCATTAAACCCTGTCACATCCGAAACCACGATGATCAGTATGAGGAAAAAGACATACTGGCACATTATTTTTTTTTTAAAACGAATAAATTAAAAAAAAATAATATATCAAAAAAAGAAAATGGTTGTTTACTTCGGCAGGGGTACAATGAGGAGTGGGAAGGGGGGAGTGTGATACTGCGCCGCGCTCCCCTCACTTCTCCCCAGCAAAAGTAGGCAACCATTTATTTTTTTTAATATTTTATTTAAAAAACATTTCTTTGTTCTAAATATTTTTAAAAATATGCTAATATGTCTTCTTGCCCATACTGATCACCGTGGTTTTGGATGTGACAGGGTTTAAAGAACACCTGTATAACTAGAAAATTTAAAATCTACAGTATTTTTACTAACATTTTTTTTCGTAAAAACTTTTCATATTTTATATGAAATAATTGGCTTGATGAGGATTTTGTGCATAATATTAACATGAGTTAACTGTATTATCTTGATTTTTTCTAAAAGAATAACTCAATGGCGTTCTGAATTTAATCCAAATGAAATTAAAAACATAACAATGAGCCACGTATTTATAATACGCAATTCAATTAAACAGCAAAATTTAATTGCTTAGTTCATATATAACTTTATTATAATAATCCTATCCAACGGAGGCCGTGATGAACACAATAAATGGTAACGCGTATTCAAAAGGTACATTTTTCGTGTGATTTTTTTCAGTATTTGCTTTGATTTGCTTAGACCCTGGTTTATTTACTGCTCCGGGATTTGACGCATATAACATCGAGAATAGTAATATAAAACTCATCATCATCATCGTTCCCTTTCCGCACCTAATGGTGCATAGGGCATTGCATTGGTACTCCAATCGCAGCGTATCTTGATCATTTTTGTAACATGAAGGTAAGATTATCAGTCTTACGCTTCAGGTACCAGTCCAGGGACTATGAAATATTCTAGTGTGAAAACACCCATTTAAATAAATATTTCACATCAACCATGTCGGGAATCGAAACCGAGACTTCTTGCATGGCAGGCTAACGCACTGACCATTACACCACGAGGCCGACAAATTGGAATATAAAACTACAAAGTGGAATAGTTCAAAAGTTGCTAAGGAAAAAGATCGAGATGCCTTGACTTTACTAATTAATTATTTTATTCTACTATGAACGCCATTACATCGGTAGGTTAACAAAATATTAAAAATTCGTAAAATAAAAATATCATGGCTTCGGTTTATCCATTGTATTAATTTGATTATGTTGGGTGCGTTTTACAAGTCTGGACATGACCACATCAAAATTATTACGTTTAATGAAAAACCTCGCTTAACTCAACAAATAGTAGGCGAGGGTTCAAATGGAATAATTAAGTTTAGCCGCGTTGATGAAATCAATACATATTTAAGGAGGGTAACTTTGTTGGTGAAATTTAACACAGGGTAAGTAAAGATATAGGTATCGTAAACTGCGGTTGTGAGACATGAAACAGGGTCAGAGATGTTTCACGTCTAGTGAAACACCTGCCTCAGCCAATACCGGTAACCGGTAACCGGTAACCATTAACTACACCTTTGTATTACGTATGATAATTGAAAGCAACCGTTTCTTGTAATAAATTGTTGGACCGATCTCTTTACACAGCTAGCGATTGAGTACAGTTGCTAAATTTATATTTTAGAGCAAAACAAACGCCGTGTGCCTGGACGTCGCACAATATACGAGACCGGCCAACAGAGGCCTATGGAATAACATTATAAAAGGAGAACACAGGAGAGAACGCGCTCTTTTACACTCCGTAAAATCTCTAAAACTCCGATTGTATTAATTCTAAGAATTTGATTCAGTAAAAAATAAATCTCATGTAAGTATTCTTATTTACTTTTAAGACTGAAAAAGCACACATAATAATAAAACTGTAATTACTTTTTAATATTATTATAAAATACATAATTTACTGCCTTAGAACGGGGAAGCTATCCCAAGTTAGGCAGTTTTGAGAAAAAAAAAATGGCAATCTAAATCGGGTATCATTAAATCTCGTAATCATTACCATCATGATGAGGAAGTTAATTGTTTTCTTGATTTTTTTGATTGTTAATAAACTATTAAACTAAGATAAAGAACTGTTTTTAATTTTTATGTATCGTAATTATCATCGTTCTGATTTAAAAAAGCTTTGTATTTCTGAAATTACTCCGCGTGGGACGTTTCAAGTTTTCATCCGCTTCTTCTCGGTCAGTTCTGCAGATTGGTCCGTTGACGGTAAGTAAGCCGAAAATCTTCCACTGTCGGGAATCGAACCCGAGACTTCTTGCACGCTAGGCAAACGCGCTGACCTTTGCACCACGAGGCCGACAAAAAGTGTATATTAATGTTTAAAAAATAAAAACATCAAATTAAAAAATAAAATATTATTGATAAATTATTTTATAAAATGGCAAGTGGCAATCTCAATTCCGAAATCTAAATCTAAGTTTAAAGGAGAATTACAGATTATAAAAATTGCCTAGACATCGATTTTCTC
Organism: Micrasema longulum; assembly: GCF_059751315.1. Taxonomy (NCBI): domain Eukaryota; kingdom Metazoa; phylum Arthropoda; class Insecta; order Trichoptera; family Brachycentridae; genus Micrasema; species Micrasema longulum. The sequence goes on from NW_028278020.1 coordinate 121,170, forward strand.
TTCTCTAAAATGTTCTCCATCTGAATTGTAATAATATGTTAATCTTAATAATTCCCTAGGCGTTTAAATCCAGTCCATGTCTGTTAAGTTAATTAAAAGTTTATAAAAGCTATCACGAAATCAATGCTCAAAAATAATAGCAATGATGTGATATTTGAATACATTTTTCAAGCTACCTCCATTCGACCCTCCCTATTTTACGAACACACAGCTAGAGCTGGTCGTTGAAGGGAGTTTTTATGCGTGGAGTCGAGTATAGGGCCAAGAACTTCGCCAAGTTTTATGAAACATTTCGTTATCATTATTCATCACTCGATTTTAATCAACAGGAGACGATCTGAATTTGGGTGTTGGATTAACATAAATTTGAATTTGGCTTTTTTGGGAATAATCAGCTGGATTCTGGATACCGTGTCTACGCGCTAATACAAGCTTTTGCAGAGGCATACCACAAAAATTAACATGGAAATTTTTATTTATTTACTTATTTGACTTTATTCGGGATTTTTACAGCTATTAAATTAAATTAAAAAAAAATAAAAAAATAACCATACTAAAGCCTATTAAAATATCCACCTTTAATGTAATAATATTATATAAGAAAAGAGTTTGAAAAATTGTATGTGTGCGTCGTTGTATTCATGAGTAGGTGTGTAAGTAAAAAAAAGTAATTTAATACGTGTATCGGATGAACGTTTACCGGTATTGAAGATGGCACGAAACCGATGAAAACCGGTCACTGGTTTTCACAAATTATATGACTCGACTTTTATCTTTTTGGATTTTAATCAACTTTCACCTTTGTTGTTTCCCTTTGTTGAATAACATTCCAAATGTATCATAAATAAACACTTCGTACTTTTACGCCACACGTTGATTTTAATTAGAACTAATGTTTCAAGTATCCAGAATTACCCATTACCGGCTGTAAAGTTTGTATTTACATCTGATGATGGGTAACTCTGAATACCCGAAACTGGTTGTGTCATAATTAATATGAACCTAGCCGGATCAAAATATCGCTTCCTCCATAGATAAATTTTAATTCGATAAATAATAATAACGTATAATTTAATTTTCTCATGTGTATTCGAAATTATATAACTTCAAATAAATATAAGAGTATAAATCACTCTCCAAGCACAAGAGCTAGTTTTTTTTTGTAAAGTAACAGCCATAACATTTAAAAAAATATAAAAGTAGATTGTTTAGAAAAAAAAAACATGTGTCAATTATGTAATTACATTAATCAATAAAAAAAAATAGAGTATTCTTAGAAAAAAAATAACGAAGAGAAACTTTTTTGTTATTAAATTTTCAAATCGTTTAATAGTAAAAAACGTAAATAATGTACATTAGGGTTCGGTGAGCTAGCAAAAATAAATAAAATAAGTAAAAAATGAGTACGCGATAACATGAATAAATTATTGCACAATCATAAACACATCAATTGTCTACTCTCTTTTTTTTACAAGCAGGCGCTGGAGTCGTTTGGTCCTCTGTTCAGATCTCGTGTAACTTTTTAATGTTTAGTAAGGAAAAGGTACCAAGTTTTTTATTTTTATATAATAATTCTGTACCTTAGTGGATAAAACACAGGAGTCGACTTTTTGGCGTTTTGGAGATAAAAATGTAGAAATTACCGCGATAAACTATTTTATACGTGAATAAAACACCGAAGTCTACTTTCATCGAAAAATGCATTTTTTAGTTGAAATAAAAATCTGAAGTCAACTTTGTTTGATAGCCGAAAACATCAGTAGTACCAGATACGCTATTTTAATACTTATAACTATTATGAAAGTTCCTTACAAGTTGGAATTATATCGTTTGGTTCAAAAGTTATGACGTTTTGGAAATCGCACAATCGCAAAATCTTGTTTCCTCAACATTTCGTTCAATGTAACTGCTGTGGTTTATCCTTTAAAGTACATATATATCCACTAAGAATTTTCGCTAACAAACTTAAATGTTTTTTTTAACCATTCCCTCGTTAAAAATGTTCTTAGTCTCTTTTGTAATATGTGTCGATCAAATTTCATAGGACACTTCGCCTGGCTGTTAATGCGCATTATATACTGACGTTTAGTAAATAGACACGTTATTCCTACATTAGATACATCTTAGATATAGCAAATATTGCGTTGCCCTTAACAATTCAAATTAAACACAGTAAATCACAAAACACATGCAAACATTCGTGTAAGAAAGAAATTTACATTTTTCCTTAGTTCATACAGGTATTTATTTATTCGTAACTCGTTATCCGTAGCTTTATTCTGTAACTAATATATTTCGAAAAATGATTTGTATCGTATTTGAGGGAACGAGAGTAAAATACGCTTTAAATTGCGTTAGAGTGAGATGGATATATTACGAACGAACGAACTTACGAAACGAAATTGTGACAGAATGAGCCTTCGGTAATATAAACATTCGAAACAAAATTTGATTCTTAAAGCATATTCCTTAATAATCATCATTCCCTTTCCGCACCTAATGGTGCATAGGGCACTGCATTGGTAAACCAATCTCAGCGTATCTTGATCATTTTTGTTACATTAAGGTAAGCTGGTCAGTCTTACGTTTCAAGTGCCAGTCCAGGGCCTTTGAAATATTCTAGTGTAAAAACATTTAAAAATAAATATTTCATTTCAACCGAGTCGGGAATTGAACCCGAGACCTTTTGCATGGTACGCAAATGCGCCGACCAGTTCTCCACGAGGCCCACATAAAAGAAAACATATTCTTCATTAAAATGCTGCTTTTTTTGTCGGTTACAGTGTTTTGGCAATCGTGTCTCGATATGTGCTGTATTGCACAGTTACAATGTGATTAAAGCATCGTTTTATAACACGCAGCGGCATTATTATTAATCGCGTCACGCTCGATCACGACGAAAGTCCGTTAAAAACAAAGGCAAGGGCGGCAATTACCCACGAATTGAAAAACCATATTATATTACGCACTTGCTACATGTAAATTATTTGCGTAATTGGCATTACAAATGTGTTTTATTTGCCACATTTTCCTTTGTTCTGACGTTTGAATTAACCTAGCCGGACCGAAGGGGGGGATTCGAATCCCCCATAGACCGATTTTAATTCGATAACTCAAGTAAAATTAAAGCTATTTGCCGCATATTTTTTGCAGTCGTGAAATTACAAGAAAGCATCATTTTCCTGTTTTTGTTTTTAAATTTCGAAAAAGTTGTTTTTTTTAAAAATATTTAAACAAAACAAAACGTTAATAAAACAAGGGTTACATAAGCATAAGCATTCGGCAAACTAACAAAAATGAATAAAATACACGAATGAGTAAATTATGTGTACGCGAAACATGAGTCACAAACACTTCCAACGTTTTATTTTCCTGACGCCATACACAAGTGGGCGCTGGGGTCGTTTGGTCCCCCCGTTCGGATCATGTGTAATTTTTGTATGCTTAGTGAGGGAAAGGTTAAGAGAGGAACATTATAAATTTGAAATAATTAAACAATTTCAAAAGGCAGTAATATAATTATGACAGATTCCGCTAATTATCAAGGGTGGGTTAGGCCCCAAATGGCTGAAAACTTTGTTTAAGTGATGAGCTATATTGTTAGTGATTCGCCAGCTATGTTTTGAATGAAAACTTTTCGGCGGAGAATGTATTTTGAAGAAGCTGTAACTACAAACTTTCTGTGTTTCTTCTTGAAGCCCGCTTTAATACATGTATTTTCACAAGAAGTGCTCAGTTAGCCGTTGAAATCAATTTCGTTAAATTTATATATTATTCATCAAGGTACCTTTTGACGACCGCGTGATGATTCAAATGCATACTAAATTACTATCATTCTATTTTAACAACTAGTGGTGCACAGGGCACTGCCTTGGCAAATCAATTACCGTGTATTTGGATTAATTGGATAGCACGTAAGTAAAGAAATGAAATATTCAGAGACATCAAAAAACAGAGACGTTGAGGGGATCTGAGGGGTGGGGACGACGCGACGTTTTGGCCTCTGTGCATACATCCTCGTACCCCTCATTAATCTGCTTAGAGTTTGTACTCCGTAAGAATATTTTTGTTATCTTTCCTCTATGCGCAGTTGACGGAGTCCCCCGGGGCCCGTATTACAATGAAAAGTTAACGTTTATAGACAAAGTAAAATTAAGTTTTCTGTATGAAAAATAGAATATGCGTATTTTTTTTTCTAGATATTTATTTTATTTTTTAAAGGAATAACCAGCTAGGCCTTTATTTTGAGGCTTGTCAGCCGGTGGGATAGAGGAGATTTCGAAGAAGGTAATGAAAAATACACTACAACACCCAGACCAATTGAGAAAAAGATCTTTCTTGGATTTCAACGCCAGTTTCACAGTTGGCCGTCTAACCAACTACGCCACGGCGCCTATTATCGGCCTCGTGGTCTAATGGTCAGCGCGTTAGCCTGCCATGCAAGAGGTATCGGGTTCAATTCCCGACATGGTTGATGTGAAATATTTATTCAAATGGGTGTTTTCACACTAGAATATTTCATAGTCCCTGGACTGGTGCCTGAAGCGTAAGACTGATCATCTTACCTTCATGTAACAAAAATTATCAAGATACGCTGCGATTGGTGTACCAATGCAGTGCCCTATGCACCATTAGGTGCGGAAAGGGAACGATGATGATGATGACTAATGTTATTATTACGGATAACTTATATGGCGCCATTCTCGTAATAACCTCAAGGGTGCTTTACAAAGTGATTCCATAGATAAATAAATTCAATTGTAACATCGAAATTTGTAATTAAAGTCAAACAATTTATTTAATTATCACATGCTTCAGATTTATTCAAATGATTTAGAGAACAAGTGGGTTTTAGGTTTTTTCCGAAACATCACTTCACTTTCACAGTCTCGCGTCTCTGCTGGGAGAGCATTCCTTGCCATAGGGTCTGCGACCGCAAATGCGCGTTCAGCGAATTCAGTGCGCTGTTTGCGTAGAGGTGTAAAAACTTTTCTTCTTGCCGTAGACGTAGCCGATCTTAACGTAAGACCTCTGTCAGCTAGTTCATCTAGAATGCATAGTTCCCTTAGGTACTCTTGAGCAGAGTTGCGTAGTGACTTATATATACGCCAACAGAGTTTGTATTCCACCCTCTGTGAAAAACGTAGCCAGTATAATTCCCGAAGTAATGGAGTGATATGACTGAACTAAGAGAATCCGAAAAATAAGTCTCGCTGCGGCATTTAATACAGACTGTAGGCGAGTCATTTTGTTCGTTGGTAGACCTGCGTAGATACGATTGCAATAATCGACTCTGGACACAACAAACGCATTTACCAATTGACGGGTAGCATCAACCGGCAATTTTTTTGCGTATGCATTTGATTTGTCTCAGCTGTAGGAGTAAAGAAAGATTATTTTTTCTAAAATGTTTTAATATAATAATAAGAAAAGTCTATGTTTTTTTAAGTTATTGAATTCAATCTAAGACAACAACTCGCTACTTTTGTATAACGTATAATCTTCTCTCTTCTTTTCCACATCCTCTCCTAAATGGAGCATGTGGACATCACCAGTTGCCTCCAGGAGACGCTATCGCCAGCCAGCACTCTCGCTTCTTCCCATGTCAATCCAGCGCCCCTTAATTCCGCCGAATAAAATCTATAGATCGTCATTGACGGCCTTCTAGGACGGCGTGATCCCGCAGGTTTAAAGAAGAGGCAACTAGGGTAGGTTCTCCTGAGGCATGCGCAGCACGTGTCCAAGCCACGTCCACCGCCGCATCCCCAAGACGCTCGTTATAGGAGGATGCTGCGTCCGTTCTCGGACTTCAATGTTAGTTATAAAATCGAACCACCTTATACAATAACGTATAATATCTACTCGTAAGTAATTGATTCTAAATTCCATGTTATTGATCTCAAAAAGCTAAATCCACAATCTGAGAATTCAAATCATTTCTTATTAAAAATAATTAAATTTTCCTTAGTGCCTTTGAAATAAGAAGAGTGGGTAGTATTTTTAATGTGTTTTTTAATGCGATGAAAATGGTGTTAATCTTCCATTATTTGCACGCTTTTTCCTTGTCTGTCAAGCCTCAGTAAATGGCAGCTAGAGTAGGTGTTTTTTCCTTAAGAAATGAAAGCAGTAAAAGCTAAATTAATATTTTTAATCTCCAGAGGCTTTGAAATCCCTATAAAAATAGATTACTTCTGGTGACTGTATTTTAACAAATATATTTTTCGTACCCGATTAATTATATTTTTAGAAATACGTAAAGGTCAACAGGAGAGGGTTGTCTCTTTTCGGTGTTTTTTTGTACTTTTGTCTTATTGTATCTTATAAAACATGTTGATTTAATAATTTAAAAAAATGTGTTTATATACAGAACTAGACGAAGGTTCTGTAGTGCAGATGAGAAAACACATATACAAATTATTTGTAAATGTGATGCTTTATATCATAAAATATGCTGCATCCACATGAGACCACTGGTAAACCTTGACGATGTTAATGAGCTTCCCCCTGCCTAATAGCCCGATACTTTATAGATCAGCGCTTGGAAGAGGAGATATAGCAAAATGAGAGATCTCGCCCTCCACACGGTACACCTAGGCTCTTGTGTGGTTGTGATGTCACAATAGTCTACATACGATACAACACTTAATATATCTCTCTTATTATTTTTATTTTTAAAAATTTCCATGATAAACCCTTACGGTTTACATACATTTAACAAAATATTTTTACTTTTAAAATTCACATTCTACTGTTAATGATAATATTTTTTGGAAATCTGAGTCTTTTGCTTAGTAGTTTGCTGGTAGTTTATTGCATAATTTCAGCCCATGGTTTATTAGTCTCGGGTGTTCTTGTCTCGTTTTAGGAGGTTGCATATGATATTTTCTGATATTCTCGTATTGCGTCCATGTTTATTACAATTTTTTTCAAGTTTTAGTTCTTCGTCTACAATTGAATCAGTGGCTAATTTATGAAGTTGTATTTTTTGTAATGTTCAAATGCTTTCCCACTGGCTTTGGAAACTAACATTTATATAACTATGCTGGATTTTCATTAAAAAAATATTTATCCTCGCTACGCGAAGAATGAATGTCCGCCAATATAGCAATAAATCTGTGTAAGAGAGAGCACGAAGATAGAACTAATAGCAAGGAAGACTTTTTTGTAATATGTATGTATTTGTATGAATGAATAATTAAATTTAAAAAAATATTGAAAATACTGATTGAAAAATGTGGTTCTATTTTGCAATGTTTCATGTTCTTGAACTGGCATCTGAAGCGTAAGGCTGATCACTTTACCTTCGTAAAACAGATGATCGATATTCGCTGCATTTGGTGTACCAATGCAGTGCCCTATGCACCCCCGGACGCGAACAGAAATGTGATTAAGATTTATCGTTGAGTTAAAATGTTTTTTTTTTAATATAAAAAAATCGCATCCAACCACGAACATTAACATCCTGAGAAGTGGTATACATTTTGGGAGCGATCTAAGAATGTCCGAATCGCCGAATTTCCTTGTCAATTTGTCTCAAAGGGATGTTGTAGTTTCGGGCAAGAGCGCCCACGGGTGTGAACATGAAGAGAGATAATATGTAAATTCCGGGCCAAGTGTTCTATTAACTATTAGTCCCCAGAGAACAATGGTGGTCGACTGAAATAAATTTCATCACCGCCCCTTGTTTCACGCTGATTGGATGCATTGTTCGGGTCGAAGGAGGATCGGATACAAAAATTAAATTAACAAGAAATCCAATCAGAGACCGAGATGTTTGCGTTTGTTATTGCCAAAGACGGGATACATTGAGATACTGTTAGATATTTTTTTTTGCGGATCTCTTAACCCCACCTTCCCGGTGATGTATAGCTAGTACACACCGCATCTAATAACTTAAATATCTCTATAAAAAAAATTACTACCCTATTTCATTTCACCCCCTCGGGAGTCATTAATCTACATCGGGAATAATCTACCCACTAATGTTAGAGACGCCCCTTCTTTATTTTCATTTAAGTCAAGATTGAAATGTCACTATCTAAATATTTCCATTATTCCTTTAACCTTCTTCTTTCCTTCCCATCGCCTCTCCTCTCTTCATAGTATAGAGTTAATTTTTTTTTATAAATATTTTTATTTTGTTAATCTATGTTTTTAATTTTTGTATAAAATTGTAAGATTCAATATGTCCATGTATTTATAATTTTCTCAAACTGAACGGTTTGGGTAAGTAGGAAGAAATTGCCTTAAGGCAATATGCCCGACCTTATTATTATTATTATTATGGACAACTTATACAGCGCCATTTTCGTAATAAAATACCTCAAGGGCGCTTTACATAGTGATTCTATTGATAAAATTATTTAATCGAAGCTTTTAAATTTGTAATTTAATTAAAACAATTTATTTTGTTGTCACTTGCTACGGATTACGGCCCTTATATGTATATTTATTGTATATGTATATAAGTGTCAAATAAATAAATTCATATTAACAAATTACAACAGGGATGGAGAATACCTTAAAGAAGGGAATATTGAAGTCTAGGCATTTACTGGGCTTATGACCTGTTATTGGCTGGTTTAAGCAGCCACTTTACACACTGTGTAACATTCACCATTTTGCCTAAGTTTTAACATCCATATTTCTTTAATTCTTCCATTTGTTGATTTTATTTAGATTTTAGAGATTCATCTGACAGAAAATCAACAAACAGAAGAATTGAAGAAGTATGGATGTTTAAACATAGGCAAAATGGTGAATGTTACACAGTGTGTAAAGTGGCCTCTGAAACCAGCCAATGACAGGTCATAAGCCCTGTAAATGCCTAGACTTCCATATTCCCTTATTTAAGGTATTCTCCATACTTGTTGTAATTTGTTAATCTTAATGACTCCCGGGGGGGTGAAATCCAGTCTTTGTCTACAAACATTTGGACAAACTCAATTATTGTAATCTCTATTAACGTAATAAACACTGCGTTAAAATTTCGGGTATTCCTTTGTTATACATTTAGGTACCGGTAAAAACGTTTTTAAATAAATTAATACTTAGAATTTTATCAAAAATCGGAGATAAATCACCCATTCAATCGAAAGATTACGAATGTGTCGCATGTTGCGGTGTATGAAGTAAAATAGTAATATGATATTGGTTGTCTGGAGCCCATTAATGGATGAAGACAAAGTAAGAAATGAGCATGACAGCGAAACGGAAAATAATTGGAGGCCCCGGAACCAGTTGCAAGGATTCCACATACTCAAGCTGTGTCGGCCTTGTTTGGGAATGGGCGGATAAAGCCGATGTATCAATTGCAGAAAAAATACATTTATGTACATTAAGTGATAAATAATCTTGAAAAGTGTGATTATTGCATTATACTTCAATAATGTAACATTTTGCTATTGAGGTATATAACTAGAGTAAGCATGAGCGGTCGAAATATGGTCCCTCAACCTGCGTTTAATAGATCAGACTTAAGTCTGTTGCGGGCGTTCGCCGGCTACTGTTGAACTTTTGTCTCCTCGCATTACTAAAATGCCTATATGTACGCTAAGATACTGCACAAATCGATCTGGAAAAGCGATGGTATAACCTTTCACCGGTGAGTAATGTTCTTATCTTAATCAATACTAGTTTAAATAGCTACTTTGATGTCAAAAAACATCTTGTTAATATGTTACCAGTACTTATTATTCGTGAGTTATCTCCTGTCTCTGTTCTGCTGAGTTAGTCTTGCGAATAGTGAAACGACAAACAAAGGTGACGCGTATGCGGAAGGAAGCGACATACTGAATGGAACTTACAATTGATCGATGTAAACAGTCAGTGCTTTTTACTGTACTATGTGTTTTGATTGCCAAAGTCGACGTGATATGACGTGCGACACTTGCTGCCTCCGCTGGTTATTCCCTTTGTGGACGACTTTTTGGCTCGGATATGTATAAAGTGTCATATCTATATACTATATCTCAATGCATTTTGCATGATTAAAACATAGCATAGCATTTATTGTCATGTTGTATTTTTGAATAAAATGTAGGTACGTCAAATACAAACAATTAATGTTTATATTTGAAATACGAAAATGATTTTATACAAGGAAATCAATAAATCACCGTGATTGTAGAACGACCACGGATGTGCGAAAAACGCTAAAGTGACTTTCTTCTATACACCGTGTATGGTAAACCCTGTCACATACGAAACCGCGATGATCGGCATGAGTACGAAGACACATTGGCATATTTAAAAAAAAACAATTAGAAGCGTTTTAAAACTAAAAGAATACATATTAAGAAACTGAATGGTTGCTTACTTCTGCAGGGGAGAAAACAGAAAACGGAGGGGGTAGCTATCTCTGCGCTCTGCAGAAGTAAGCAACCATATGTTTTTTTTTTAATTTTGAAACGTTTCTAAATTTATTATTTTTAATATGTCATCTTGCTCATTTCGATCTTTGTGGTTTCGGAAGTGACAGACATACACGCTGTATTTGATCTTAAAAAGGTTTTATAAAGGCTTTATATTCCAGATTAAAAAATATATAACTAACCCAAGTTTTATAGGATGACGACATTATTGTTATTTTTTGGCATACTTTTCTTATACGGCACTGCTTGGAAGTATCACCCGAGTAAAGAGGTTCCGGTGAACTATCTTTAAGATTAACATACCACAACAGAGATTGAGAGCATTTTAGAGAAGGGAACATGGATATCTAGGCATATACAGGGGTGATGACCTGCCACTGGCTGGTTTAAGCGGCCACTTTACACAATGTAACATTCACCATTCTGCCTATGTTTAAACATCCATTTTCACAATTATTCCTACTATTGATTTGTGCAACGTTAAATTTGCCGAAACCTTTATTGATGCGAGTGAGATTCATCTGACTGAATTATTTCACCTACATACTAGGCAATGCTTGAAAATATTTTTCAATTGTTATACTTCTTCTCGGATCAGTTGGCCTAAAATGCTCTCCATCTCTGTTGTTATATGTCTTAATATTTTGGATTTCCCTAGGGGGTTAAATCAAATCCGTGTCTACAAAAATTTGGACAAACCAAAAATAAAGTTGAATAAACTCATTTGTTTTCATTAAATTTGCATATTATTTTGTCCTTATTATTGGTTTTAAATGTGATTCCTGGACTGAAAACATTTTTTTTACCTTCCACATAACAAGAATAATCCAGATACGCTACAATCGGAAAGCTAATTCAGTTCCCTATGCGCCACTGGGTGTCAATAGAGAAATGGTGATGATAGTATTGTTATTTATGATAATTAGACAAAACAGTGTTGAAAAGTGTATAAAATCACACAAAAAGTTTATCAGTAGTATGATATCATAGATTAATGAAGACACTGACCTGAATTTGGTTGCGAGTTGGAATTAGGCCGGGCTGAAGGTGCTCCATCCCTCGCCTCCACTTCCAGAGCATAGGCGCCTTGCTTCTCACGATCAAACACTATCTTCGTGAACACCTCCCCGGTCTGCAAATTGATCTCGAAGAAGTCCTTTCCCTCGTTCCTGGGTGAGTCCACAACGTAGTAATAAACCTAAGAATAATAAAAGTTTTTGACACTTTTTTATTTATATATACGCCCAGTGGGCACTTTCAAGGACGATATACATGATACAAGTAACAACAAACCATCACGCTGTTTCTCCGTAGGAGTAGGCAGAGAGGATAGAACTCCACATCACTCTATCTTTGCATACAGATCTCGCTTGCTCTACATTTATACATCTTGTCATACACGCGCCGATTATTTCGACTTTTGACATGTTCATCTTCAAGTATTTGGTCATGCCATGTCTTTCTTAGTCTTCCTCTATTTCTGCAGCCATCAACATTCGCATTGTAAATATTCTTAGCCGTTCTTTCGCGGTCCATTCGCTCTACATGTCCAAACCAGCGCAGAGCTCCTTTCTTGATTTTGTCGATAATGCTTGTCTCAGCCTTACATAATGTACGGATCTCAACATTTGTGCATCTATCATACATAGTTTTACCACACATTCGCCTGAGAGATAGCATTTCAACAGCATTCAGCCTACTTTCATCCCTGTTTTTCCAAGTCCATACTTCGCTCCCATACATCAGGGTTAAGACCCGGACTCCATTGTGAACAGCTAATTTTGCTTTTATATATATATTATAGTAAGAACTACAAGAATATAAACAAAACCATTTTGTTCTTGTAGTTCTTAATTAATTGTGGAAGAGATGGAAACAGATACAACAAAAGGGCATATATGATGTATGAGTTTGGAAGAAGCAAGGAATGAATAAGAATGGAATAAGACGAGGACTTCCAAGAAAGATGTGGCATGGTCAGATAAACCTAAACCAATAGGAACAATACCCTACATTAAATATATCCGATACGTGGGAATAATATTAAAGGAAGGGTATCAGTAAGAGGCGACCAAAAAGCGATCCGCTATCACTAGCTTAAATATTTTTATTTATTTATTTTAGAAATTAGCCGTTCACAATGGAATCCTAATGTTGACCCTTATGGTTGGAAACGAAGCATGGAATTGGAAAAACAAGGATGAGAGCAGGCCGAATGCTGCTGAAATTTGATTTCATAGGCGAATGTGTGGTTTAACTATATATGAAATTTACCTGCTTTCAGTCAGTAGTTTTACATTTGTGAATTATTGATTAAACTGCGATTAAAAAAAATAATGCTATGGATTGATTGCTTCCATCATAATACGAATACCCTATCTGTCTCACGAAAAACAATTAATAATGAATTAATAATAATATTAATAAATTGATCAGTGAAGTCTAAGAATCTGAAGTAGTCTGAAATCGGGTTGTGGTCCCGTGGCTAGTGTCTCGGACTCACAGACCAAAGGTCCGTGGTTCGAATCCCACTCTACCCCAACTTGATTCCATTTTCTAATAGTGAGTTATTTACAACTTGTTGAAAATGGCCCTCAAAATTAAATATTTGGGTAAATCATAAGAACGCAAATATTTCTTTTTATTTACAAAATAAAAAAAATAGTAAAAAAGTAATTGCATACGATCATTGTAAAGTCTAATAATAATCTGTACACTACTAAAATCACTGCAAGCTGTGTAAAATCTATTGTTATCAGTTACAAGTAGAGTTGAAATAGTAGAGATACATGTATTTTATGTTTTTTTAAGAATCAACACATAATTCTGCTCCAGGTTGCAAAATGCTGTTCACTTACCGAAGTACATTTTCAAGATTAATAATTTAAAAGACGTCATACATTAAATTAGCTACATTTACAGCAATAGCGAAACATATTAAACCTTGTATTTTGTGACCAACGCCATCTACTCAGTTAACTCTCATCAGAAATGTGAGTCTGTTAGAATACAGTGATGTTTAGGAAAAAAATTAAACTCTTTTGTTTTTCTAAAGCTTTCATTGATGGTTCGTGGTGACAAAAAAATATTATCGGAATGGGTATCGGAATGAATTACCTGATTGTTAGGGAATGTTCCATCTTTATCAATAGCATTAACTTGGGTCACTTTAGTTCCGATGGGTTCTCCTTCCAGCACAGTCTCTTGTTCTCGTTCAGTAAACAGAGGGATTTCATCATTCACGTCTTCCAACATGATATAAACTGTAGCCTCAGATGCCAGTTGCTGCGCCCCATTGTTCTAAAATATGACGAAAATATTAAAAAATGCACTGCTGGTAGAACTCGCACAAATAAAATTTTGATCACCAGCACATACAATCTGCTGTTTTTTACCAATGGGAAAATAACTAAAAATACATTTTAAATAAATGTCACAAAGTATAAAATTTTGTTGTAAGCATTTTATTTAGAACTCTATCGAAAATATAACAATTAGGGAAATATCAACGGCTTAATCCGAAATCAAGATAGATTATTTTTTTGCGCTAACAGAGTTTATTACTTCATCAATATGTCATTCGACAAAACAACAATGTGTCGCAATGAATTACCTGATTGTGATAATGATTTTGAACATAATAATATGATAAAACCACAACAACAAACCACGTAGGTTTATTTATAGGTATACAATAAAGTTTTACGTTTCTCCTGTACAGTTTGCTTTACTGGAGTTGTCATGTTTACGGATTAAGCCATCGATATGCAATTCTAATTACAAGTTGATAAATATTACTTATACTAAATATTTCAAAATAAATGCTTTGATTCAGAGTTTTAACTTCATTACCAATGAAGTCAAAAGGCAATAAAAACATACTTTTCAACAAAGCTTTATTATCATTACTTATAGTTCATAGTATATTAATAAATTAAAATCAGAAATACAATCCGAAAAGTTTTGTAACTGGTATGAGAAAATTGTGCATATTTGTGGGGATTTTTTAGCGGTGGTAATTATGATTTTATGAGAATAATGATCCTAAAATATTTGCAAGAGGTAGTGTAATTTTATACACTTTAATACAAATGTGTTGATAAATGTTATTTTCTACTAGGGTGCTTGATTTACGTTAAGGGAATTGAAAAATATTCAACAAATTGACTACCTCAACTCGAATGGTCAAATTGTATTCCTTAATACTTTCATAATCCAATGGATGATTAACTTTTATGTCAGCCCATGTGAATCCATTATCCGCTCTTTGTTGCAAATAGAATGTGTGAAATTTATTTGTCTGAGCAGTTGATCCCGGCATTAGCCGGTAAAATACTGTTGGGTTATTTTCTATACCCGAGCTGCGAAAATAAAAATGATATTAGGATTTTTCAAAATGCAAATACGTCATACAAATACACGACTACGACTTTCACAATACAACATTTATCACTTTTACTAAACCAATATATAATCTAAATGAACAGGGAAAAAAGCGGCACAAAAACATTGATTGATTGATAGAAACATATTATTTAGCATAAGTTTTTGAAATGAAAAATGTGTATATAAAGAACTTTGGCGCAAAAAGTGAATTCTGAGGACCTGTTTAAGATTTGAAAGCTTGTGCTTTTTTTTGACTCATCAATAAATTAATTCTAGCCAAAATGTTTATTCAATCTGCAGGGCCCTGTGTAAAAAAATATTTTGGTATCATACAGATAACTCTGTTTAAAACATTGTAAATTATTGGCAAAATTATGTGCTATTTTTTTTCCCTGTTTTAAAGCTCAAAGTTTAAATTTTACTTTCTATACTGATTGGCGATGATTTCTACTGCCAAAAATATTTTGAAAATCTGATTAATTTCTAAATTATATTAAAGAATAAAATTAAAATTAAAAATGATAGTTAAATTGTATCAATGAAAGCAATCATTGAAGAATGTGAATGCTAATTAAAACACATACAATAAAGTTCGCATTACTACATACATATCTTGATTGCATACAGAAACAGATGTGTTTAAAAAGCTAATTTATGCAAAGTTTTACATGTAATGCTTTCATTTAACCAAATTATTAAAATTAAGGGCTATTCTGAAAATGTAGACAAATTCTTATGGATTATAAAAGATTACAATAATTATAATACTTATAACTTATAAATAAAATATTATGTTGCAATTGAAAATATTGTAAGTCTGCCAACATTTGTAATAATAAACAAATCACGATCATTTACTTGTTGAGTTATACGACATAATAGTCGGAAATAAAAATTACTACACAGATCCATAAGTTATTTATTGGTATTTAATTTAATTAATTTATTCATTTTATTATACTCGTATATAACTTTTTTTTTTCTCAATGGGACGAAAGTCCTGTGTTGAGTTAGGACGAATAATAATCTTAAACAAAAAACGGACAAATAATGCTCTTAAACAACAACAGGTAATAATTGTTACCAAAGTGAATGAAATTGATTATGATCCGATTCCATTAAAATTACACTTAAAAAATACATAAGTATAAAATACAGTCAAATTACTTTTCGACTTGAAAATAGAATGTAATATGTGTGTATATTTTTAGAACCTGTTGGCGCCAAGTCATACAAAATTGTCTACAGAACAGCCCTTTAACCTTTACGTATGACGGCTACTAATTATTACTGAAATCAGTTACAGCATGTTTAAATGAAAAGTGAAATAGTATTCTAATCAGAAAATTAAGTTTTTTTGTAGCCCAGCTTCATGCGAACTATTGGTGTTGACATAATATCTTCCTACAGGCGCAGTTTGTCTTCAAACAGGTACAATAATCGATCAATTTCGCTTCATCACATGTTTTAAGAATGTAACTAATTTTCAAAGAAAAATATTTTTTATTTAAGCTAAAAAATTCGTCAACTTTTCAAAGACCTGGCAGCAAATCATTTCTGTCAAGTAAGAATTATCTTTTAAATATAAAAAATGTGAATGATGTTTATTCTGCCAGATAAAATATAAGCATAATATTAGTAATTAGTGAGGTTAGTAAGTGATCATTTTATCATTTTCTTTATTTGTGGAGTCGGCATACGTGTTACCTCTGTGTTCCCAAAATTCCTTCATGAAGCAGTGCATCCCTTCTAGTGTTGCTTATTAGTGGGACTATCTGAGAAGATCTTATGAAAATCAAGTGATTTGCAAAAAAATGTATGGATTTATCAAAAATGCACGAGAATATAATGAAATGCATATGAGAATTAAAAATAACAAGAAAATGCGTCAATATTTGGGTGATTCTCTCAAATATTGTTTATAGAAAACACCAAAGCTTATCCCCGTTCCCAGTGTGTATGACAGTGCAACAACATTCAGTAGGATCGCAGCTGAGCTGGGCGCCACGAATGTCGCTAACATCATCTAATGAGACTAAGTATAATAACATACAGAGTACGAGGGACGGGATTGTAACGCCACACACCACACTGCGTGCATATAGTGATGGGGCTGCGTGCGGTGCCCGTGCGCCAAACACTGAGGCCACAGACCTGGCTTTGACCGACACGACCTTGGCCCCGACGGGCAAGTTCTCTCGAATGTAGATGGGCCCGTACACCACGTGGTCCCACACGGGCGGGTTGTTAGCGCGGTCCACTACATCTATCTGTACTTCCACAGTTCTGGACAAGGGAGGGAAGCCCTTATCTTGAGCCATGGCTTCCAGCTTGTAAGTTTCTCGCTATCGGGAAAACGGTAAATGGAAACAAAGAAAACCACGTCGTTAGTAGTGTTAGGGGCCGGGAGGAGAGGTCGCGAGCGTCGTCGCGGCCTCTCGCCCTGGT
This sequence comes from Micrasema longulum, assembly GCF_059751315.1. NCBI lineage: Eukaryota > Metazoa > Arthropoda > Insecta > Trichoptera > Brachycentridae > Micrasema > Micrasema longulum. Next base: position 138,377 of record NW_028278020.1, read on the forward strand.
GATACCAACCTTGCCTTTACACAGGTCACTACAGTACCCACTGTGACATTCTCTTTGATGTGAACGGGGCCGTACGTGGTCTCATTCCACAGAGGAGGCTTATTGTTCCTGTCTACGACGTCTAACTCAACGTCCACGTCCGCGTGAGAGGGTGGCTCTCCCTGGTCTGCCGCGCGTACCCGCAGGCGGTACCTCTCTCGCTAGTAGCGGAACACGGGAGCGGAATCAAAGGTCAGCGGGGGGCAAATAAAATAATAACAACAACAAAATAACTCCCATTGCTAAAGAACTTAATCAAATCATAATAATATAAAAATTTACTCAATAATGTCACACAAATAACAATGAAAAAATAGAATATCAATGACTGCGACAAATTGACTTGTGAACATTTTATCAAGACAGTTAACTACCGTTTTGTGACTTCACTCTTTCAACATCACAACAGTCAAACAGTTCTCCATTCAAAATTGATTTAAGTCTAAGAAAATAATAACCAAATAAAACAATATTTTACACTACTTAAACTACTGTACAGAACAATCATTCCTCAGTCGTTCTAGCAACTGAATAGGACATGATGTCGTATAATATCCACACTTTATATCTGATATTCATGTATATCATATACCTACTTACTGGATAACATCCCTGGATGTGGCCAATGCCGAAGAAAACAATTGTGCAGTTGAAAAGAATAAAAATAATGATGATGATAATAATTTACAAGTTTCAAATATACACAAGAAATATATGCAAAAATTACTTAAAATTTGTACAGAACTAAACTAAAAAATAAAAATTTGAAAGCAGGCATGGCATGCGGAGCTTTGCATTCTCATAAAATGGTAGGAAAAGGTCAGGATGTCATAAAGTTAATTTATCTTGACCTCATGTTTACTAATTTACAATGGAACGACACTCATTGAAATCAAAATAAAACGATGGACGTTTATTATTGAAAATATTTATATTACAGTACGTCGCCCCTTTCACAGAAGGAATATGTCACAACTTCCGGTTCACAGTCAGGATACTTTTACTTTTTACAATTTTTTTTAGTATCCTGACTGCCCCCGTAACACATATATTTATACAAAATATATATTCATAACATATTATATTAGTTCCACATCTCCTTCCCTGAAAACAAACCACCAAATGAAATATTATACAGTATGAGCCTGATTGATATGAGATGTCGTCTGATGGAATGAGATAAAGGAAATGTACAAAAGGTATGAAAGAAAGGCCATCGGTGACAGTAGCCATGGTTTGCGGCCGGCCAATCTGCAGTGGCGGCCTCCTACGTGGCCCGTGGCTGCCCACAACAAAATAAAATCATCACACGTTAGTAACAAAACATGTACATACAAAAGTATATCCAAAAGCTGAAAGCCTTCCAAAGTATCTCAAATAATAACCAATAACTATGTGTGCGCAGGATATACAGAAGTGCTGTTATACGTAAACTGTACATGTTTTACAACTAAACATAACAAGTTGACAGTGAAATATTTACAGCAGTTGTTAATTTGTTTTATTTATAGTACATGGTTATTTTAGTAAAACGACAAGAGTTATATGCAAGAGGTGCCGTAGAAATAAACTCATGGCAATAATAATTTGTACTTAGTGTCGCCTGGCCTGTGGAGACCAAGCCGCAACTGAAACGAACAGTGCTGAAAGGAAGAAATAAGCTACCTAACGAGCTGGCTTCTATGTACTGCTGCCGGTTCCATCAGACTCAAATAAATACAATTAATTCCGTTGATGGATGATTGCTCGTAAGAACCAGGATCAGTATTACGGAATAGCGATAAAAGCGGGCTTATGTATTATATTACAGAGTAATGTACAAGGCCACAACCAGTCTCACAATCCTAGGTCTGGAAGCGTTCATTCACCAAACCATGTTTTCGGGAGTAATGTACATATGTATCAATCATTCACATCTAGCACACCGTTTATTATCCTATCTTAAGTCTAAGTTATCCCTTGTAAAATACTTACGTCTAAAGGCTTCTTTAAAACTATCCACCCAGATTCAGGTTGAATCTCGAAATAATCAATATCTCCCACATTGTATGGCGCACTCAGAGTATAAATGATGGCACCATTATTATCAGCATCTTCATCAGACGCTGATACCCTTAAAATATTTGTCCCAATACTTGCATCTTGTTTAACATTTTCTACATATTTCTGCAAAAAAATTGGTAGAAAAATTAATAAAAATATTGCTACTTATGTTTGATTGTTTACTTACCTCAATTTGTAGTGAACTTACTTGTCTGTCAAATAGTGGAGGGTTATCATTTACATCAGTTATTTCTACGGTAAATGAACATACACCTTCTAAAGAAGGCTCTCCTTGATCAGTTGCTTTGACTGTAACGGAAACAAATTTTCCATCATCGCCCTCTCTATCGAACACTTTATTCGTAGAAACTTCTCCAGTTTCTTCGTCAACAGTGAATTTAGTCCCTTTTTGATTTGGTTGCTGAACGATAGAGTATTTCACCTGCCCATTAACTCCTTTGTCTTCGTCCGTTGCATGTACTTTTATAACGGGACTTCCATTTGGTGCGCCTTCTTCTACTTTAGGGTAATAGGTGCCGCATTCTTTAAAAATTGGTTTATTATCATTCACATCAGTGATAAATACAACAACAACAGCAGTTGAAGTATGTATTGTGGCATCTCCGTTGACACAGCAAGCTCCATCATCAAGGGCAGTAACATTCAATTCATACTTATCTCTGTCTAATGAAATAGCCTTTCCATGTAGTCGGATTACTCCAGTAATTTCTTCAATAACAAACTGGCCTGAATTAGTTCCACCACCCACAAATCCAAAACGAACATTATCACCATCCTTATCCGATGCCACAACGGTTGTCACCAGTGTATTAGGGCCGGCGTTCTCATCAACATTGGGTGTGTACACTTGTTGCGAAAATTTCGGTTCTTCATCATTTTTGTTCTTTGTATAAATTCGTACTGTTGCAGTTCCTGTCTTAGCTGGCTCTCCCTTGTCTTTTGCGGTTACCACAAACTCGTAATAGGCATTATTGTTATCAGCATCAAGTTGTTTATTATTGGTTATTATACCACTGGAATCTACACTAAAATGATCATCTGAAACAATAAATAGAGAAGTGTCATTATTGAACATAATATAGTCAATTATGTCAAAATAAGAAATGTATGTAAAAATGAATTTTATATCATTGAAATATTTGTATTCATATCATGATCTACCCAAATATTTAAATTTTGGGGGCATTTTCTTATCGTCGTAAATAACAGTGTTAGAATATGGGAAACAAGTTGTGGTAGGGCAGGATTCGAATCTCGGACCTCCTACTCCGGAGTCCACAACACTACCCACAGGACAAACACCTGTTTACCTATTCAACCCACTTTCAGAAAGACGGTAATAATATATATTAATTCAGTACATCTTAACATCCTTTGAAATGGCCCAATTACAGCATAGAACATCCAGGGTTGTAAAAATCCAGATAAGTATAAATTATTATGATCTCATCAGGAATTGAGCCAGGCCATGCATGAATAAGAATGTAAATGGCAAATAGTGTAATAATTAGCGAAGACAGATAAATTATATATAGAGCATGATTATTATTTTTCTAATTATATACCTTCATTTATATACCTAAATAAAAATAAAAAGTGAAAAAATATTTTGGATTTGAGCATTCAAAAGATTAAAAAAAACACAGATGTCTCTAAAATTAAGTAACATCATTTGGTAGGTGTCCTCGCTAACAAAAACTGTTATATCGGCTGGAGTGAAATACAGTAAAATTCATAGATGTCTCTACATGTCAAAAAAACATAATGATCTTTCATTTTATTTGGATGTTCTACAAGGATACATACAATTTGTAAGTAAGCATTGGTATCATTCTCCATATATATCCTCAATTAAAGAACTCCACCATCTCTCATAAATTATATAAAACAAGTGTGCAGCTTAATTACATCAATTTGAGTAATAATAAAGACTAGGTTGATAAGACAAATTGTTTTTTAAAGAATATAAAAGAGAAATTAAGAAGATATAGGAAGTAATAAGTTAAGTCGTAATTATTGTTTGACTAAATTAATGAAATAAGAATGTATTGATTAATTGTGCTCACCTGAAACCAGATATTCAATTTCAGCATTTTTTCCTGAATCGGAATCCATAGCTTTTACTTTGAGAATGCTTGTGCCAAGTGGAATGTCTTCATCAACGTTGTGAGCTTGGTAATCAGGCAATTCAAATTTAGGTGCATTATCATTAACATCAGTTACTCGTATTGTGAGCTGGAAATACATCACAATATTAAATACAATAAAAATTGTTTTTCACATAGCACATAAATGTGTGGAATGCATAAGTACCTACAGATAATTTTTGAGAGATGTAACAATAAAAATATGGTTTTGATACCTATTTGAAGATTGAAGTATAATGTTTTTGATAAAATTACATTTTTGTGTGGATAAAGGTAAATAGTTTAAAGAACTTTAAAAAAAGTAAAACAATATTTAAGGAATATTGTGAAAATGAGCAGTTAATTTATACTAAAAAGAATTTTGACTTACAAAGATTTCTCCAATATTTTTTGAGATTTTAATAAATCATTATTATCATTTGGGATTGGAACTGAACAGGAAACAACCACTGTTGAGCTGTGTTTTGAATATTTTCAAAAGTGTGAACATATACATATTATATAGCAGGTATACTATCTTCAAAAATATCTGTAGTCTAAAGTTTTGCATTCAATCAATATTTTAATAAGTTTATATTTGGTGTAATAGGTAATTATTACATGAGGATCGGGTGAGATAGTCAGCTGTAGCCTTATTAAGTTAAGGAACATCGTCACATTTAGTTTTTAAAGGTAGACTACAGAAGAGTAAACTCATTCAGAAGCCTGACTATTAATATACATAAACAGATCTTCCGTTACACATTGTTGATGTTCGGCATTTTGTGTTCGGCTTTTATTTATTTTGTCAATGGCCTCTTCAGACTAGTGTGTAAAATACAAATGTGAAATAAAAATGAGCAGATGTTAACCTCGACAGAAGTTGAGAACCCTCCAGAATCTTCTGTAGCAGTGACAACCAAAGAATAAACATGGGGCTGACGAAGATCTTCAAAGTCCAGCTCTTTAGCTAACTTTACGATACCAGATGTAGGGCCGATATTGAAGGTCCCTGCGCCTTGTCCTTGTGCTTTTAATGTGTAGCGAATTTCTCTATCAGCGAATGATTTCGCTTTTACAGAAATTATGCTGAAACACACAGTAATTATGATAAAACTTGCATTGTAAAATGTGTCAGTGCAAAATCATTACTTTTGAATTAAAACACCAAACAAAATCTCAATACAATATGTAAGTTTATAATATTAGCAGCAAATGACAAAAATCAGGTGATGTTGATAAACCAGAAATGATCAGGTAGTTAAAAAGAAAATGAGGGTAATATTGCTTCAACAAGTTAAATAATATCATGGAGTAATAACTACAAGCAGGTAACTTCAAAACCAGATTTATTGTCTTCCTCCATCAATGCTACAAATAGACAAGTCAGATGCATTCAAATAATATTTCGATGATTTAAATGCTTGACTTGTAGCATACGTGGAGGAAAATACAAAAATGTGTTCTAGGTGGTTAACTCAAAAATGTTCATTTTGAAGTTGCCTAGTTGTATTAATTACCCCACAATGCAGAATAACCTTTTTACAGATTAACTCCCCAAGTTTTTATTTACTTATGAAGGAGTTAAGTAGTAAAATGTGTATAAAAGGAGTACTCTGTAACCTCTTTTTATTTATTCTGAATGACTTCTAGTGTCATTTTTGTGAAAATTATCTCAAGGGCGCTGTACAACAAACATCTTACCGGTTTATTCTCTCCATTTCCAATTGAGGATATTATTTGCTAAAACGGCTCATGAATTTGAACGTTGAATGAGCCGTGTTTACAAATAAAACCCTTAATTATTCTAGCACTATTTATTTTTAATAGGAGATATAAACATGGGTACATTAAGAAAATTTATCAATATAAATATGGGTACATTAAGACAATTTATTGGAACAACTGCAGCAGATCTAAATGCAAAACATATTTGTGTATTCACAAAATGATATTTTTTACTCTATTTACCAAACATCAAACATAAAACCTCAAGATTATATTAAAAATTTTACCAACACAAATAATATTTACAGACATATACTAATATTTATGTACATTTCATTTAATACTTCGAGAATGTGCAATTTGTCACTGGTGGCATTTATAAAATAGTTATAAAGCATACATACTCAGAGTCTTTCTTCTGATTTTCTGGAATTTCAGCTTCATAACTTGGCATGTAGAACTGTGGTGCTCGCTTTCCTCCAACAATAGAAAGACGTTCTTCCGGTGTTGACTGGTATCTTCTTTCATCTACTCTTCCACTCTGAAAACATTTATGAGAATTGGAATATTAATAATAATCTTTATTCAATGGGTAAAAAAAAACTTACAACCATAACATTTATTATGTAAAAACTTAAACTAAGTAAGTGAATTGTAATAAATCTAGTAAACAAATTTTATTTCATTTACAAGAAATAATTTGAAGAAATCACATGATGTTAAATCAAAATAGGAATAATATAAAAACAGGGTTTATGTTATATTTATACCAAATTATGAGGAATGGTTTCATTAAGGAGCAAATAAATCTCCGATTCAAAAATACAAAAACAAAGAAAGAGTTAGCTTCATTTTTTAAATTTAGTTGCAAATGAAAATTATTATTTTTCTTCATATTGTCCACAGTAAGGAACTTTAGTGGTTTAAAAAAAAAGTATCTGTTAATAGGTTATCAAATTAAATCATTTTTTAATATCTTTATGTATCGTATTATCTTCGCTATGATTTTTTGACTTAGTTGTCTTTGATGAGTTGTTTTGATTTGTGGGTAGGCTTTCTGGAAACCGGAAATCTATTACAATACTCTTTTAATTGATTTATCTTATTCTTGATTTAGAAGAGCTGGTTAAAGTAGATCATATTTATCAGTTTTCCATACATTTAAGAGAAACTTCTATGTACAAATTTTGACCAAATGTAAGAAAACATTTTTTATGTCTGATTTTCTGTAGCACTGAACTTCCTTATTATTCATAGTATTTTTAAAATAAGTTTTGGTTTTTTTTATCACATTTTATTCTATTGGTTGTATTACAGATTGACGTTCCATAAATTTGATTTAAACATTTTATAAATTAACTGATAATTATTTCCCTTAATGTTCTTGCAATTCAGCTAGCAAATTTCTCTCGAACTTCCCTCTTGAAGACTCAGAAGTAATAAAACACTGCTATTTTGTTATCACAAGACTAACTATGGCTTCTATGAACCCATAAACGTCACACACCTTGGAATTCTTTAGGGTTGATCTTCCGGCTTTTCGTAGATCTCTTCGCCATAAGCACATGAGATGAGGATGGATTGGCATGGGTGAGCTCGAAGACTTATGTTGATGGTGTTTATGAATTATTGTATACCATTATTTTATTACCCTTGTTTGTCTTTGCTACAAAGTTTTATGTTCTGTTTATACAGTTTCTTGTATATATGTATATTTCTGTATATAACCGTTATAATTGGCTTAGGCCATGTACATAATAAATAAAATAAAAAAATAAAAAACTTTAAATTGTAATTTTTAATACTTGGATTATGTCAGTGTAAAATTGGATGGTTTTACTCAACAAGGAAAAAAAATATATTTAGGAATGATAACAGATTACTAATAATATTTTTACAAACTCAAAACAAATAAAAAAATAATATTATTTGAGCTATTTTTTAATGGCCATGCTTTTATAGTTTTTTTTTATTTTGAAATTATAAACTTTGCCCAGCTTACAAGATTACAAACTCTGTTTCAAGCTAGACAATTACACTATAATATTTATTCCAGCTTTTTTATTTATTTACGAATTAAAATAAAAAAAAATCACATTATGTTAGAATGCACTAAGTAAACAGTCCTTATATATTTAAAATATTTTTTTGATATAGGTGCAAGATGCTGATTTCAAATTATATGTTATGCCTAGAATAAAGATTACTCTTTTAAAGCTTTCAAAAATGAAATAAAAGAAAATTGTGGGAGAAATAATGCGTTGAAAGAATAAAAAAAATAATATATGCGATTATCCCGTAACTTGTTTTAATGACTTAGTGCATTCTGTCTCTGTCAGTAAAGCTTCGTTAAACCACTTAACTTTCTTGTGAAAAATCTAATAAAATTTTTTCTTGTTCATCAATGAATAAGTAAATAAATTAAACTTATGATAATACAGATAGTCAAAAATCAAGTTAAAACTTACTATAAAATAAAAATAATTAGTTGATATTGTAATGTAAAAATATTCAAAATAAAGTTCAATTTGTAACCTAGTGGTTGGCGCGTTTTACCCACCAATGACCCCAATTCAATTCAATTAACCGAAGAAGACACACATTCAATACCCCGTGCCCCACTTGATTCAGGGCTAGCATTCCAAACGCTCTTGTGGCCGTATTATCTCGTGCATTTACATTAAAATTACATGAGAAAAACTGTTTTCTCGTGGCACGAGAGTGGTTCAGAATAGCACCCCAGATAGGAAAATGATAATCTTATTAATTACCTGATCTTCCGCTTTGACATACAGGACATATTCCATATCCAGCTGGAAGAGATCCGTTCCTCTCGTCCGGACAACACCAGACCTCTCATCCACCTCGAACCTTCCTCCTGTCCTGTCCCGGACTATGAAGTAGTGGATGTTGTGGTCCGTGTCGGGATCTCTTGCCTGAAGAGTGAACACCGGAGTGTTGGGAGGAGCGTTCAGTTGCACCACGGCTTGCATCGGCAACGGTCGGTTGATGAAGTAGGGAGGCTCGTCGTTGATGTCCTTCACGTGAATGATGACCCTCTGGTTGTCAGTATCTAGAATTTATAATTGATCGTCATTAAAATAAAAAAATAATGTAAATTGCAATTTGTACCTTTGTTATAGTGGCCCTTAGAACGGACAGTCGTTTTGCACACATATTTGGGACTGTAAAACATTAATTAAAAACTATCAAATTTATCAAAGTAAAATGTTTAGAACAGCAGGCTATTGAACCATTTCTCAGGCAAGCAGAAAAGTTGATTTTATTTACAATATTAAATATTTTTCAGCCAAAATTATAAGGAATACAAAAGATTAGACATTCCCTTTAAATTTTACAATTTTTTAAGTATGTCAAAGTGTATGTATTCTACCTTCTAGGGAGTCATCAAGATTAAATTTTATCAAAACAAAGAGTTTTTCACTCCACAAAAGTCATCAGATAGAGTTGAGAAAATATGAACATTCAAACATAAAGAGAATGGTAAACATTACACAGTGAGTAAAGTGATAATCTAAACAAGCGAACGACAGGTCATGAGCCCTGTAAATGCGTAGACTTGCATATTTCACTCTCTAAAATGTTTTCTATATCTGGCGCAATAAAAATGTTAAATTTCTAACGCCCTTGGATTTTTGAACTACATATTAATACATCATTTAATGATGCTACTTAATTTATTAAAATTAACTATATAAACAGTTTTTACTAAGATTAATACTATTATATTTGTTTACAAAACAGAATGTTTTCCAGACAATTTGTAAGATATTAGTTTTAAAATACTTCGAACTAAATAGTTTGACTTATGATATTACAATCCTTTTCAATCTCAAATGGATGATTGTGTTTTTCTTTATTTATTTACAGATTATAAAAATAATTTAGGTGGGTATTTTGTTTGAAAGGTAGACACAATATTAGGTTTGAGGGTAAATTCAGCTGGTTCTAGAATGTTAAGATATTCCTAGTCTGACAAAGGTTACCCGAGGATCTTATTAAATAACAAGATCTTGGGTAGCAACAATATGGCATCCTGAATAATAAGGAAGATTTTAGCTTCCATCTTACAAATTAATAGTATTTAGGGGCTTGAAGAACATTAACATAGTATTACAATAGCGATGGAGAATATTTTAGAGAAGGAAATATGGATCCCTGGGCATTGACAGGGCTTATGACATATCGTTGGCTGGTTTATGTAACCACTTTGCGCACTGGGTGACATCCATATTTCTTCAATTATTCCATCTGTACATTTTTCAGAAGTTACATAACTGATACCATTAACAAATTTATGCGGGTGAGATTTATCTGACTAAGTTTTTTGATTTAAAAATTACTCCGCCTATGACGTTGCAAATTCTTTACGGTGAGTTGTTTTGATAGTGGGTTGGCTTCCCGGTAACCGGGAATGTATCACAACACTCTGTCATTGGTCGATTTTGGATAACTAGTGACGTCATTCAAATAATTTTTGTTAAATTTTTCATACATTTTTGAGAAACTTTGCCGTTCCATTAAATGCTCTAATTTTTAAAGGGGGTACATTTTTTTATATCCAATGTCCCATTGCACTGAATATCCTCAACAAATTGTGCACCTTTCAGAAATAGGAAGTATATGCATCTCCGGCTTCGTGACATGTCTTTGGTTGGCAAGTATTGTGTAAAACGCGTAATATTTGCCATTCTGACCATGTTCAAACATCCACATTCCTTCGATTCTTTAATTTTTCATGTTTTTAGTGACAGAATGGAAACCTTCCATACTTGAGAATTTTCCGATTAACTTCACATACAAGAAAACGCCTTTCCAAGATAAATTACTGGCCTGTGATTATTGGTGATGTGTGATTTGATCTGTGAATGATTTATTGGCCTATGTAATTATTTCTTGGAAGCATATGATCCTAAGAATTTTGCACATTATAAAATGTAACTTCGAAACATGAAGTTATTCCAGAAGTTTTAGTTTTACTTATAATAAAGTATTTAAAAAGACACATATGTTGGCCATTAATTGTAGGATTGGGTGTTTATGTTGAATAACCAACATTAAAGAAAAAACTACCAGATTGCTTGGATGCAGCACTATTGCCTATGTACATAAACAAATATGTATTTTGTTTAAGGCATGTTAACAATAAAATTTATTCTCAATTAGAATAAAAAACAGTTAAGTAAAGGGGGATTTTTGATTCCATAAATAAATTGAAATCATTTTTAGATAACATTATATTATTAATAATACTTACATTTTAGTCCAGCTGGAGGCAAGCAAGAAAAATAAACACAATGTAGAAACAGTTTGGACAGGATACATGATTGTAAAACATGACAAGATCTTTAAAATATCACAACCAGTTGGTAAGATTATCTAAAATTTCATTTCATTTCAACAAATAAAATATAGTAACAATTTGCTAACATAATTTATGATATTTACACAAAATGTTATAAGGTAGTTTAATATATTATATTTATACGTATTTATAGGAGAGTTAGAATATCGGTACGGAGTGGAGCGTGGAATATTCAATATTGGAGAGGTCGGATACACAAGATAGCAATAGTTTATTGGTCAGGTGGGAAACAGTGTAACAAGGTACACAACAGTAATTACATTTCCTCTATTTTTCTCCATAGCAACACTATTTTTTCTACAGCCATTAAGAATTCAATATCCACCATTTTATTACAGAGCTAATTTGATAACAGTACTCATGTTTTTTGTATTAATTGCAAAATACTGTTTTTGTTGGTGTGAAGCAGTGATTTAGAAAATGAGTTTCCTTGGTATTCTAAAATATGAAAGCGTTGGTGAGTAAACGTATTTCTTATTAAATCTATTGATAGTAAGCCGTTTAATACATCAAACAAGCTTGCCAGTTATTCTAATCTAACTTTTTAAATTAAAAGAAAATCATTTTGATCTAGGGCTCTCCAGATCTCTCAATCTCAACAGTGTAACAAGTAAGCAACTTGAGAAAATCAATTATAATTTGATTCACAAATACGTATTCTTTTGTTTTTGACCGACCGAAACAAGATTTTCAGCCGAAACTAAAACTGAATTTCGGCTTCTGTTCTAGTTTCAGACAAATACGAAACTATGTTAAATAAGTTAAAGGTCAATCGAAGGCCGAAGCGAAGGATTTATGAGTTTTTATTGCTAAACCTTATGAGTTCATTAAAACAAGTGTTAAATAAAATACACGATGAAATAAAAGGCAAAAATTTAATAAGTAAATTTGTTTATTGTAAGTGTTTTTTGGTTCGTTAGGTTTATATTATACACATAACTTATATCATGTAAGTATGCTATAGGAACTTTAACTTATTAACTACAAAGTAATTAAAATATATATGTATTTATAAAAGATCTTAGAATTACTAACTATATTCAACAAATCACAAAATCAGTCTAGTTTTTATTTTTAACGCAAGACAATGGCAATACAATAACTAATTATTTAAATGAACAACAATTCAATGTATAGAATTTCTAACGCTATCTGACACATCCCGACCGCAGGTTTCGGTTGAGCCGAAGTTTCGGCAAATTTTTGGCCGGAATTTGTCGAAACCGAAACATCGGTAGGTCAATATTTTTTTATTTCGGGGAAGTCAAGCTAAAGAATGAACTATTGATTTACTGTAAGAAGTGTTCATTAAATAGATATAGATTTTTCTAAAAAAGATACAACGTTTTTATTAAACTGTTAGCATCTTACCCTACGGCGTGGTGCCTAGTGCCTACCAAATTCGTTGATTCAATGCTTTTGTAGTAAATTTTAGAGACGTTCCGCCATGCCGCGCCGAACAATAAAAAGGTCGCGTTGTTATTATGCACCAATAAAATATTTAAAGTTATGTTAAAAGTTGGAATAATCGGCGCGCGTGCATTAGACATTAGATGATATATGCATGTAGAGAAAGCGAGATCTGTATGCAAAGATAGAGTGATGAGGCGTTCTATCCTCTCTGCCTACCCTTACGGGGTAGCGGCGTGATGGTTTGTTTGTTTGTGTAAAATATTAAATACAATTTCAGGCAACAGAACTAAACATTAATACACCATTTTAAGCTATACTCTTGAACCTCCTTTCACACGGTATTGAAATAACACGATCCAAAAATTAAATGAAATTAATTTTTAACAATTAATTTACCAATTCCTAGGAAAATACAATCATACTATTCGGTATTGGAGTGCCCTACACAGTTCATTGACTTACTTACGATTTTTGAAAGTATTTGGATATCATGTTATATTCAAGAAAAAAAATAAGGTAAAACTAAACAATTTTTTTTTTAATCTCGAATTTTTTATTTGAAAATTTTTTTTTTGGTGTTTTATAGTGAACAGAGGTTCATTTTTTCAGGTCCCGACTAGATGGGAATTTCTGTGTTCAGGCAGGGACTTCTTTGTTACTTGTTTATTCATTAAATGATGCTTAAACAATGCCAATCAATTGATTTTTATGAGGAAACCTATCCAGCATCGTTTTTTTTCAGTATGCTGTTTTTACACAGTACTATGTGGAACGTATCCCCTGCGTAAAAATGAGTTCCAGTGTACTCTAAAAAATTTAACCAACTAATTATAAATGTTAGCAATTTTATATAATATTATGCTATGATTTTTGAAAGTTTTTTAATTTTGAAATTGGGTACTTCGCCCGTAAATAACGTCACAACTTTTCGTCGGTGAGTTCTGGTGATTGGTGAGTTGGCCACCGGTAATCGAAAATCTTTCACAATACTCTATCATTGGTTGATTCGAATAAACATGTGACGCAGTTCAAAACAGTAAATTTTTATTATTTTTAAAAATAAATTTACGAGAAATTTCGCCGTACAATTTAAAGTTCTAATTTTTATCGAGTGTAAGAAAACATTTTATGTATCCAACTTCCCGTAGCACTGACCTTCCTCATCAAAAAGTACCAACTAAAACATACATCAATGTGGTTATTTAAGGAATTAAAATAAAAAGCATTTCGTGACGTTCGAAAAATTAAATTAAAAATTAGAACCTTTTAAGATCTGATTAAAAATCCATTATTCCTGTAATTGAAATCGTGTTTAAATTTATTGTGGAGTCATACTGGGAGGAATAGTGACCCTATCGTTTAAGTCGTGCCCTATGACGTTTCGGGACACGCAATCTACCTCGTCATCCTTGCGCATATATTAAATTGTAAGTAGAAATTCTGATGAATCCATTTAGCGAAATCATTAAAGTGGGACGAATTGGACTTATTACATTTACCGGCTAGAATATGAATCACTTTAAATTGAAGAGAATTATATAGAGTTTTGAATTCCAGTAACATTACCACCAATGTGTCCAGGCTGATGAAGAATACAGTTCAGAACCAGAAACCTGGGCGAGTGCTTTCGACTCGATGGCTATTCTCAGGTAAAAATCTACAAACAACCATCACGCCGTTTCCCCGTAGGGGTAGGCAGAGAGGATAGAACTCCACATCACTCTGTCTTTGCATACGGACCTCGCTTCCTCTACATTTATACATCTTCTCATGCACGCACGCCGATTATTCCTACTCTCGACATGTCCATTTTCAAGTATATGGACTTGACCGTGCCATGTCTTTCTCCTGCATCCATCAACATTCGCATCGTAGATTCTTTTGGCCGTTCTTTCGCTGTCCATTCGCTCTACATGCCCAAACCAACGCTGTATCCTTTTCTTGATTCCGTCGGCAATGCATGTCTCAGCCTTACATAGTTCACAGATCTCGACATCTGTGCACTTTTCATACATCGTTTTACCACACATTCTCCTGAGGGATCGCATTTCAACAGCATTTAACCCACTCTCATCATTATTTTTCCAGTCAAAATCTTGGCAAAGAAAATCGAGTAGAAATAAGTCCCCCTCGTCGTGACGTGTTGGCAAGTTCACCTATCATTCTTGGGGTTCTGGGACATTCCTGGCAGGGTGGACGTGAAATATTGATTCGAAAGGTTCTTTGAATTGAAATATTTAATTGATCCTGGACTGGTCTTATGAAGCGTAATACTGATCACCTTACTTTTATGTAACAGATGATTGAAATAGGCTGTATTTGGTTTATCTATTCATCACTTGGAGCGAAAGTTTGAATGATGATTCAATTAATATAAATTATTTCAAATAGGTTTTATAAACACGTACAAAAAAGCTAACTGAGCCCAGAAGTTATATTAATATTTTATATTTCAGGATTCACCATCGTTATATTGTATTTATATTTTACAAAATATGCAGAATAAAATATTCATAGGTCCCTTATCAATTATAAATTTATTAAACAATACGACACCCACGTCAGTTTCTGAAGAGTGTTGTTGAAAATTTCATTTTCGCATACAAATAATATTCATATTTTTGTGTTGCCAGTAACATCACCAACCAACTTTATAATTAATTGGTACAAGGGTGAGTTACACACGCGCGGAAAAACGTTGTTTCAAAACAAAACCCTTCGTCTATTTTTCCACATGTTTCTGGTTTCCATACACACATCTGTGCAGCAGACCAACTGAAAACAAACTAAGAACTTCAATAAATAAGAGAAATCTCAAGACCGCGTAATATCACACGTAGCAGTTTGTGTTTATGCGCCAGGAACGTGGTTGAATATATTTATTTATTTAAATGTAAAATACAGCACTAATGCCGTTTACAACGAACATATATATTATTATTAGGTTATTACATAAAAACATTTTGTTTTTTAATTTTCTTAGGTTAACCTTCTTTTAGTTCTTTCTTATTTCATTTACATTTTTTATATCTTAATTTTAATATGTACTTTAAATGTTCTGAATATTTTTATTTTTTTCTGTAGATATGAATTGAAATTCTCGATTTACTTTACGTTGTTTAATTTATTTTTTATCTTGTTTTCATTACATTTATGAGCACACACTATTTATATATGTGTTTATTATTGTTTTCTTATATTTAAAATGTTTTCAAGTAAATTACTATTCTTTAATTTTAATTGTATTATTTTACTCTATTTTCTTACTTTAAAAAAAAATCTTTCAACTATTTTGTATGTTTATTATTTTATACGTATACAGTCTGTACTCTTCTTATTTGATTATTAATTGAAACTAATGTCTGAGCACCTGATGACAAACTATTATTAAATAGTTTATCGGGACAAAATATATCTTAATACTTTGTTTTCTTTATATTGTATTAATATTGTAATAATGTATATATATTATTGAATAAAGACTCTATAAAAATATAAAAAAATATTAAGGTCCTACCTATAGTCCATAAAAACAAAAATGAAAGCATCCACCCCTTTCCCGAAATTGTTCATAAAGACTTGTGTCTTTCTTCATTTTCGCATATCACTATCAATTTTCAAAAACTAATTAAGCGAAAATGTAATATTTTTTTACATGTAAACCGCGAAATAAAAAAACAAAGAAACTTTAAAGGCTTTCATTGTACCCCTCACTGCAGTATTGTCAATTGGTGTAAAAAGAATCTAGAAGTAGGCATATTATTATGATTTTCTGTTGATGAAGTTTGATTAAGCGGTAAGAAAAGCAGCCAATTTAGTGATATTATTTTAAAATCGTAAAGGAATAATACGTTGTAATAAAATCACAAGTTTGACAAATAAAATCAATAAAACAAGAACAGCGGATACGGGTTGGTACTACTCGTTTTATTAAAAAAATGTAATTGAGCTGTAAAACTTGATTAAATATTTTAGTCAGTGTAGCATATACCTTCATTACTTTTATTTTCATTACAGCTTTTTATAAAAGATAGATGATTTTGATTTTGGCATTATATTTTTAAAAAAAAGCAGAAAAAGTCTTACGGGCTTACGGATTTTTTTGACGTTTTAATTAGTACTATTATCTTGTTTCTTGGATAAAAAAGACTTAATGATTATTTTCATTACAGTAGATCATTTAAAGGGTTAAGAACGTCTTATTGGCAGACGAGGGCCAAATAATTTGACAAATTAAGAGGGTATGCGGTGGTAGTGAGACTTGATGAATAGGTATTTAAATACAGTTTTTCTGTCGCTCTCTCGCCGATGTACATGTATTGTGCTCCCGAATACGTAATTTGCAAAAAAAAAAAACAACTGCGCGTTGAACTGATTATGACTTACGAAAATTGACAAAATTGAGGTCTCGTAGTCCCTTTTTCCACACACCAAAATTGAACAGATTTAGTTTTTTTTTTAAGAGTATCGGATATAAATTTTCTGTGTCAGTACGCCCTGTTTTTGAAGATGGCAGATAAAACTGGGCGCTTTTAAGGGTTTTTGAGTGGTCCGTAGCTTCCGTAAAAAACAATTTATTGAAATAACTAAACGATAAGGACACGTCAAAAGTAGATATCTATAGTGTGTAAAGAAATCACCACTCTACAGCCATAATCCAGGGAGAAAATACATATTTTTTTAATAAAAACCTTTATTAGCATAAATAAACAATACATTCAGTAAAAAAATGGAATACTTAAGGTTGAAATTACCAAAAAAGAGTCTGGTTCTTGTGTTTGGCAAGTTTACAAAATAACATAAAAAAGAAACAAAAAATGCAAAACAAAATAATAAAATAAAAAAAAAATTAAACAATTTTAAAAATTGAGAAAATATAACACTAAAAAATATTAAATAAAAACACTAAATTTATAAACACAGGCACATATTAAACATACATCTCTATTTTCAAAATACATATGGAAATAGGTTTGCATGAAGAAAAGTCAGACCGCGGATTTGAACGCAATGAATATATTAATTGACAAGTAGCAACGAATAACGTAATATTATAACTTAAATTAATGTCAAATTACAGACAGGACACATGGCGTGACGTTGCACGGTTCAACTAAAGATCGATTTTTGTATTACCTCGGATAATTTTGTTAAAACCATAAAAATGGCGAATTTCTGAATATAAATAATGTAAAAGAGGTTAAAAGCTCGATCATAAAAGACAGACTGAAGCAATATTTACTGCAGGATATTAAAAGTTCAATATTACGATAATCTTTGATATTTGAGTCTAAAAAGTGCTACCTTCGATGTTTTTATAGTGTAATAAAGAATATTCATGATCGCCATAATAGCGCATCGCCCATAGACTACAGTGCATAGAAATGTTGTTTATACCTGTGAATCGATCAAACAGCGATATTGCGCGCTCATCCCTTTGCATTTTTAGTACAAGCAGGTTATATTTCCCATAATTTACGATTATCAAACTACGCGATATTTTGAACTAAAAGCTTCAGGATGAACATTTGAACCGTCACCGTCGATGAAAACTAGATAATGTTTTTTTTTATTCGTGAATAAAAATGCAATATAACTAATGAAAATGTGAAAAGAACCTACACATGAATGAAATTATTGTCAAATAAAATAGTGTTTTTTTAGAGCAGATATTTTAAATATTACTGAACTGATTACTTGAAAAAAAATACAAATGTACTCCTTCAGTTTTTAGGATATGAAAATAATTCAATACCCCTAAAATAAGTAAGTACACAAAAAAACGAATAAAATTTGTTCATTATTAATATTTAAAGCATTAACGTTGTGGTCAAACATTTTACTAAATCTTATTAAATATTTGTAAATAACCACTTACCGGCTTTTCTATGTCTACGGTTTCGAGACGTACCCGTCTTTACGTCAAGACATCAATGGAATCAACGTGCAAAACCCACTGTACACCTTCGCCATAGTTGTTGCACAAACATATAAAACCAACACGACATGCATTATATAAGCAACCCTTACATTGCACGGATTAGGTTATGAAAATATTTTATGCTGTGGGAGAAATAGTTGAAAAAAGAGGAAGGGGCGTGAGTTTAATAGGCGTAGGTGACCATTACAATGGATCATCGTGTAACGGGCTGCATTAAAAGGTTGTTAGATTATTTATTGAAGAAACATTATTTTTTAAAGCTTTCCCGATGTAAAATATTTCCATATTATTTACTTTTAACCTTTTATTATTAATGTTAGATTTTAACCCTGTATCTTTATTAATGTCATGATTAAAATTGATTAAGTGATGAGCGAATTCGGAGAATTTGTTATTGTGAGGGCACTGGACACTTGGAAGACAAGGGTTGCTCATTAGAATGCATAGCGTGTTGGTTTCATATTTCTGTGCAACAACTATGGTGAAGGTGTATAGTGGGTTTGGCATGTTGGTTTGATTGGTGTCCTGACGAAGAGACAGGCACGTCTCGAAACCGTAGACATAAAAAAGTCAGTAAGTGGTTACATAAAAATATTTGATAACATTTAGGAATTATTTTTTTTAAATTTTGCGATACGCTTCTGAGTGCAAAATTAAGTTATATTTTTAAAAGATGTTCTTTTTTCCGACTTATGTTATAGTAAACATTTAATATAATCCATAATTCGTGTCGATAAATGAAGTAAACGGTATTTTTGAAGACGTCTGTTGGTTAGAAAACATTGCCTACACTGCGATCTGAAAAAACAGACAAAACGATGAAAAAAGTTAAGAATTCAATTTGAAGTTTACAGAAATCCTATTTACGTAAATTTTTCAGGCCTACAAATAAGTTGAAGGCTCTGATCAAAACTTTTCCCTTCTGTCAAGCTTGAAGGATTTGCCATCTAGATTTCGGGTTTACTTAGGTATGTATTTTACTTTGAAACGTGAGATATGCGACTCGTTTATCGGTAAGGTAAACGTATCACGGCGAAGAGCGAGCAATTATAAATGTAAAATTTGATTAGACGCGATCACGATTGGATATATAAGGTAAAGATGTCAATGGGTTCAAAATCCAAAGGATATCATTGCGTTAAAAGTCACCGGTAATAATTATAGTACGAATAACTTAGTTTTAATGAAATCAATAAGTAATGAAAATCTTTAAGAAGGAGTGTTCGCATCTTTGAAGCCTTAAGTCGATTAGGCATAGGTATGTACGAAATAAATGTACAATTTAATTACAAAATTTCATCCTAAAATATTCCAGTTTCCGTAGTGAAAAATCGAGTTGTCTAGACTGTATAATCTGTAGATAAAACTTCTGGATCAAGGCACCGTTTTACGAATTAAACCAGAGTTTATTTAATATTTAAAATATATATATATATATATATATATGGAGTTCCATTTATTACTGCAACTCATATGATCTTGAATAAGTACAAAGAAAGTTTTAAAGATACTTTCCATTTAAATTAGGTCTACCTGTGTCAGAAATAAATTATAAATCACTGATGAATAATTTAAATTTAACATTACTATCAAGCAGAAGACAATAAATGACGTCTTGTTTATTTATAAATTATTAAATAATAAAATAGATTGCCCAGAACGGTTTTAAAAGGAAAAAACTTTAATAAAATTACGTATTCGTATTCTACAAAGACCAGCAAGGCTAAATTTTTTGTTTTACAGTCATCATCATGGTACTAATTATTGATTGAATTCACCAATTATTCGTATGCAGCGACTTGCAAATCAATACAGTGATGATATAGATTTATTTTGTACCACGCCGCTGATGATCAAGTCCTGTGTTTTGAAAAAGAATTAACAATTAAAAGTTCAAAAAATGATTAGTTCTTCATTTTTGTTTTAACTTTTTACTCATGTGTATAATTATTTTTTTAATTTATTATTTTTTAGTATTAATATTTATATAAACCATAAAATAAACTTTGTAACTTTAATTATAAAGCACTTTCTTTTTCTGTTTTTTTTTTCTTTTGTTACAGAAGTAAGTAAGTAAATATTTATATTTGTTACAGAAGTAATATTTATTTTTTATATATAAATACTGTTTACCATAGTATACTTTTCTCGGTGTTTTTGTTCTTTTTTAATATTATGCTATTTTTTGTTGTATTTTTTTCACCGGTTTTATTGTAATTATGTAAAAAGTTCATGGAACCGTAAATAAATAAATATTTTTACTCGGATGATGACTTATTTCAACGATGGCTGTCCCGTTAAATAGGGTTTAGGGTTGTGTTTTAAAAGGGACTGGGAAGAAGTTATATTGCTAGGTAAGGTGGTGGGTTAAGTATTGCTTGACCTCGGATTTTAAGTCCAGGTGGGAGGGTAGATACAAAGTAAAAGAGGATAATCAAAGGATTAAACACCTACATTTGTCCTTTGTGAGGTAAAGCAATCTAAGACTTGGGAAGAGTCGTATTTTATTATGTTTGCTTTTCGACTTGGAATAGAAAACTGAGAACTAGAATTACGTCACGAAGTAGAACGAAAGCAGTAAATAAAACTTTAATACAAGCTAAAAAAGCATTACAAAGAAACATGCTTTCTCTATATTTTAAAATAGAAACTACACGCGTTTGTTTAATTGTTTGTCCGTCACAAGAACTTCTCAGAAACGGTTAAGCTTTTTCCACCCTTTTTCGGTACAAAATGAAACAATAACGGTAAGTCGTAACGATTTAAAATTTCTAAAACCTAAAAAAAATAATATATTATGATGAAATTACGTAAGAAAGTATTTCAAAAAAGAAAGAACAACAGGACTTTTGTTTATAACAAATGAACATTGAGTTAATCGTTCCAAACAAAGCCAAGTATGTAGAAAAACCTAGTAAAATTCAGCGTGTATGGTAAACCCTGTCACATCCGAAACCATGATGATCAATATAAGCACAAAGACATATTGGCATATAAAAAAAAATAAAAATAGATGAGTTTTAAAACTAAAAAAAACAATATTCAAAAATCCTAATGGTTGCTTACTTCTGCAGGGGAGAACAGGAGTACGGAAAGGGTAGCTAGCGCTACGCCCTGTAGAAGTAAGCAAGGGCGTAGATCTAGCTACCCTCTCCGTACTCCTGTTCTCCCCCTGCAGAAGTAAGCAACCATTTGGTTTTTCCAATGTTTAAAAAAAGAATTGAAACGCTTATAAATGTTTTTTTTTTAATATGCCAATATGTCATACCGATCATTGTGGTTTTGGGTGTGACAGGGTTAACCATACACGCAGTATAAAAAAGGAAACAACAGAAAGAAATTTTTTAAG
The DNA here is from genome assembly GCF_059751315.1 of Micrasema longulum. Lineage (NCBI taxonomy): Eukaryota > Metazoa > Arthropoda > Insecta > Trichoptera > Brachycentridae > Micrasema > Micrasema longulum. The sequence continues at coordinate 160,423 of NW_028278020.1, forward strand.
ACTATTCATATACGTGGTAATGTTTTCTTATGAAACCTGATATGATTTTTCAGAAGGTAAAATTTTAGGAGCACACAAAGTAGAATATTTATTTTGGAGAGCTTTTTTAAAACACATTTGAATGTAAGCGCCGTATAAAACCATAATATTATCTTTTGAGCAATTTACTATCGTTTAACTGTCCCAGCAAATAGGCTAATGGATTGTTGTTTGGAGAGAGGGTTTTAATAACTAACCTATGTCTTGAACATACAATATTATGGATTCAGAACTAATATTTGTTTTAAATACCCACGAATATACTTACGCCATTTCTGAAGCACATAAATGTATTTTAATTACATATTTTTTTAACACGGATGAAGCTGTTGAGAATATGGAAACTTAGGCATTTACAGAGCTTATGATCTGTCATCGGCAGGATTAAGTGATCACTTTACACACTGTGTAACATTAACCATTCTGCCTATAGGCATTCCTGAGGATAAAGGGTAATTTTTTTATCATTTATATTTTAGAAATTATTTATTTTCCTTCGCAGTCTCAATCCTGAAAATTGGTTTGCAGCAAAGTCATGCATCTCGTCCTCCACTGCTCTCTATTCTCTGCAGCCCTCTTCAGCTTAACATATGAGGCACAGTTTGAATCCTCGCACACTTGTTCCAAATGCTCCCGTCGGAGGCGCCCTCTGTGATTTGTCCCCTCAGCCATTCCCTCTAATATCCATGTCAAGCAGGAGACTTTTATTTATCGTTCATTCTTAAATAACAATAGGTCTCAAACTGATAATATTATTATGTATAACTTACACAGCGGAATTTACCTCAAACCAACGAAACTATACGTATTTAACGCCTACATAACACATATTTTACTCTACGGTTGGATATCGTGGCAGCTCACTAGGGCTCAAAACAGTAAAATGCTAATTTTTGAGAACAGATGTCCTAGAAAAATCTTGGGTGTGACGTGGTTTGACTTTGTTAGGAATGAAGTAATAGGAGTACGGACACAGCAAACTCAGGTGACAACTGTCATGAAGCGGAGGTCATACGGTTTCACTTTCATGAAAAATCACCCCAAGGGCGCATAATTGTATACTTAAACTAACATTTTAACTAACCTAAAGTGACATATTATATTTTTTGATTTAAAATTGGGGGTATGATTAACTAAAGAAGTGAGATTTTAGGTGGGATCTGAACTGATTGGGACAGTCGATGATTCGAAAGTTTGAAGGCAATTGGTTCCAAGCAGAGGGGCCGGCAACGGCAAAAGCACGATCTCCGAATCTAGTGTTTGGGGAGCGCCGGATTTCGACTAGTTTTCCTCTGCCTGAATCAAATGCTGACCTTAGAGGTCCGTAGAAGCAGTCCCCAATACAAAGGTCTGATAGGTATCTTGGAGCCATTTTATGAAGGAATTTGAATACTGTCCAGCAAAGCTTGTATTTTATTCTCTCTGGGCCTTTTAACCAGTGCAGATTTCAAAGATGTTGTGAGATGCGAGAATATTTTTTTACTCCCGTAATAAGCCTTGCTGCTGCATTGAAAACAGATTGAAGTTTTGTAATTTTGGGAGATTTGCCATATACCGCGGATGCCTCTTGAGAGCCTTAACCACGCTTGCCTACTTTACAAGGCATCATATTTTCAACGTCCTGGACGTCCGCTGCTGACTGTTTGTCGGCAGCTTATGTCAGAACTACGAGACGCAAACCTGGTTCGGGAGCCGATAAATACTCACGGAGGCTCGTTGTGGACACCATATGCTCCAACTAGGGAGCGGACATGGAATGATGATGATGATGAAATAAATCAGTCAGCCAGAAGCCAGCTGTCAAACTAAAAAGTGAACTTTTCTGTACTGTTCTGACTTCAAACATACTCAGAACAAAATAGAGACTGAATTAGGAATATCAGTAATCAGAAAATAAACTCGCCGCTTTTGAATTATTTCAGTAGACATGGGAGTAAATAAATCTTAAATTTCGTGTCTGTATGATTTTTATTTTTAATAAAAGGCTTGATTAGCATAAATAAACAATACACTTAAGGTTGAACTTGCCAAAAAAGAGTCTCGCTCTTGTGTTTGGCAAGTTTACAAAATAACATAAAAAAGAAACAAAAAATGCAAAACTAAATAATAAAAAATAAAAAAAATTAAACAATTTGAAAAATTGAGAAAATATAACACTGAGAAAATTTAAATAAAAACACAAAATTTATAAATTTATATACAGATGCACATATTAAACGTACATCGATATTTTCAAAATAGAGTTAAGTTTAATTATGTCAAGAAGCTTTTCTTTAATTTATCCTTAAATTTTCCGTAATTTATTTCTTGACGTAGATTTTGTGGTAAATTATTGAAAAGCTTCCGTCCTATATAAGTATAATGATGTTTGGCTGTGGTAGTTTTAATTCTCTGTGATTTCAGTGAGTATTGAAATCAGAACCCCATAGTGTGAGGCAAACGTCTTAGCCGCAGTACAGAGACTCTCCTTAGATCATTGAAACTATCTAAAATCTGCAGAAAACCCCGCTAGAAAACCTACATCGACAAGGATAATTAAATGGGTTTTATATCAGCCGCACCTCCCCCCGTGTCTTTATTATAGCTTGGGGTTTATGGGGGGAAGAGATAAATGGTGACGTGTTTTATGGTGTCACCTTTGGGTTTAGATTATTGTTAATCAAGGTAAATCTTCTTTGTCGCCGCCAACATAAAGTTGTCGGTCAAAACAAATTAAATGACCGTGACAAAATTATTCTACGGGCCTTTACATAATCTCGCTTTAATTCTGTCATCAAAGGGATAATATACTCCTTTACGAACGAGAATTAATTACTATAAACAAAAAATAACGATGCCTACAGTCGCAATAATTACCGATTTACATGATTATTTTTTGTGCGTGGTAACAATTTATGTTGTCATGTACAAAAACGTGAAAATATCAAGATAATACATTAAATAACAGATACTATTAAACAATGAAAATTATAAAAAGCACTTATGTAATAAAAAAAAATTAACGGTACGAATTGATATTTATTTCATTGTCATATTATCAAAACTACAAAAAAAAACTTGTTTGATATATAGGACTTAGTTTGTACCTTCTAATATGGTTTTAACCCTTAACTTGGCAGAAAGAAAAATTTTTTTTTACCCATTTGACGGTTTAAAAGCTTCAGAGTCTCAAACAATTTTTTTGTTTCAATCAAAGTTAATTGTGGATTGTGATAATAAGAGAGTATTATATGGAATATAAAAAGGATGAATTATTAAAATATGTTAGCAAAGAGTGAAAATATGTTACACAAAATATTTAAACAATACGGTTTTATTATATAAATTTTATATTTAAAGCACTTACTTTGTGGTTATTCATTAAAATAAAATAAATTTGTTTTTAAGTGATACTTTTTTTCACACCTACCCGTCTCAAAGCTAAACAAGCTTCTTTCTCAAGGTATCCTTAACTAATTAATTATTTTCTATTTGGTTTTATTAGTATGCTGCCAATGAAACAGAGTGAACGTGTCCATCTCACATTACCATCCTTTCAAGACAAAAATACTTTGGCAGAATACTGATAAATTAAAATAGAATGAATTCATTACATAAGTATACCTTGAAAAAGAAGCTTGTTTAGCTTTGAAACCGAAATGTGGAAAAAAAATAGTGGTAAAAACAAAGTTGTTTTATTTATTTTATTTGGCGGCCTCCCTGGTGTAGTGGTCAAGATGCTTGACTCACTCACGGAAGGTTCCGGGTTCGATTCCCGGTGAGAACGCAAAAATTCAATGTGATTTTTCTCGAGCCTGGGTGTTTTATAATGTAATTCACTACTGTAATTGGGCCTCCTGGCCTGTTGTGGAGAGCCGCACGTTTTATTTTTTAGGTCGGCTGCAACTATTATGATATGTATAGATTTTGCAAATATGCCCCCATCAGCAATTTTTCGTCAAACATGCTAAAACCTATTAAAAATAGCTAAAGCATGCAAGAGCATATGCAATTGCATATAATCCAGTCTCTAGTTAAATGAACAATAAGGTAAAGCAGTTTTAAGTGATCGAATTCGGTAGATCGGTAGATTATTCCCAAAATCGGTAGAGTTAAATCAAGAAAAGGGTTATTGAGTATTTTAAATTTTCACTTTGACCGTTTTTGAAATCAACGATTCAATTGTTAAAAGGGAAATAAATATAAAATAATGAATAAATATAGATAATATTGAAGAAGTAGATAGCTAGTAAAATAAGAATTAAAACTTTAACAAACTAAAGAAACTTTTAAACGTGGAGGCAGAAGAGAAGTTACTGAAAGAAAATAATGAAAAATACGAAGATACACAAAAATATAAGACAGCTGAGTCTACATTTAAAATAGATTGTCAAGTCCACGAGAAGAAGAAAAGTAATCTAATTTTGCAAATAACATAAATGAATAAAAAAAACTATCAAGTCAAAATTATAATTAACTCAGCAATTCAGGTTTACGAGGATTTTTTTGTGCCACAACAGACCATGAGACCCAATTACGGCGTGAATTACACGACAAAACACCCAGGCTTGAGAAAAAATGACTTTTATGTTCTCACCTGAAATCGAACACGGAACCTTCCGTGCGTTAGGCAAGTGTTTTATCCACGGAGCCCGGCAAAATGTTTTTATTTAATTTTATCAAATACATGGCACACAATGCATGGGTGATCATATTATATAAACAGAGAAATAAGCTTTATACAACTTTTATAAAATAAAGTAGATATGTTTGTTAAATTTTCCTAACTCAGAGTAACCTAATTTCCTAGTAAAAAAAACAAATATTGAGATACTCTATCCCCTTGAGATACTTAATATGATTAACAACGCCCCGATCAATCTTCTAAGGGCGGAAGTATATTTAATTGTTGCAGAGCGCTAAAGTTTAAGGGGTTATTTTCATATTTTGTAGAATTTAGAAAACTTATTAATATTATTAAATGACTTTGATTTGGGCTCGATTAATTCGAGTAATAATAAGGTCCTCCTTACTATATAATATTAAAAAGAAAATCGTAGTAAAAAATATTGGTATGGAAATGGATTTAAGTAAGAAGAAGGCTTTTACGTAACAGGTATAAAATTAAAGGGTTTTATGGTAGCACAAGTTAATGTGTTGGTCTTATGTTAGCACAAGTTAATGTCTTATGATAGCACAAGTTAATGTGTTGGTACTTGTCTAACACACAAAAATAAGAATTAAAATAATGTATCAAATGACATTGTGCCATTGTGACATATTTATTTATTTATTTAACTTTTTGTACATAATTTTATTTGTACATTGGCGGGCTTATTGCCAAATCGCAATTTCTTCCAACCAACCAATAAAATAAAAGTTTTGTTTTTATAATTCAAGTAACAGAACATATTCAATAGAAAAAAAAGATTAAAAAGCTAAAAGTATATCAAAACAGAAATAAACGTATTTGTTTATTAATTACTTTAAATCAAAACTATTACTCAATGGGAAAAAGGAAAAAAGAGGAAAGAGGAAAAAGGAAAGGAGGAGAGATTAAGGAAGAGAAAGGAGATGTTTCTTCAGACGTCATTTAAACAGAGATAATGTAGTAACATCTTTGATGGTGGGTGGGAGATGATTCCACAGTCGCATGGACACTATATGAGTTAGAGAAGAAAGAGGAATTGTGGATGGGTATTAAGAGAGTGCCTTGAGAATTAGAACGAAGAGGTAAACCATGAACTGATAAGCGTTGAAATTTTTCACGCAGGTATATAGGAGCGTTAGGACTTCGAAGTACATTGAACAGAAGTGAGAGGGAGTGATAGTCTCTCCGCTGTCAAATTTTGAGCCATTTCAGTTGCCTACGATAATCAGAAATATGGTCATATTTCCTAAGACCAAAAATGTACCTTATGCATGTATTCTGAAGTCGTTCAAGTTTATCGAGTTGCTCGCAGCTTAAATCAGTCATGGAAACATCAGCGTAATCTAGAATGGGTAGTAGTAATGCTTGTACAAGGGTCATATAGGTACAATAATGCATACGGCATACAAGTAGGTAAGTACTTAATTAAATGTGTTGAAAAACATAACAATATGAGGGAAAAAAATATGTTTGCAGAAGATATTATTTAAGTGAAGGTAAGCAAAACAGAAAAAGTCCTAGTGATATTTACAGCGACAGTGACATTTATTTTGATTTTATCGTCGTAATTTTTTTACTCTATAAACTGACAGTGGAAAACGAAACATTTAAATTTTTCTATGCTATGTTAATTATGGTTAACTAATGAATTAATGATGTTTATTATAGTTATTTTTAATTACGTCAATTATTCAAAATTAATTTCGGTAATTAATCCTGACGTTTGAGTAATTAATATGAATTAAGACTTTGCTTTGTTTTCGTCTTTATTCAATATTTCCTCTTACACTTCCTCTTAAGATGGATTCATGATGTATTTTATTATTTTTTATTGAAAATATTTTAAAAACTGATACATTTAAAAATACAAATAATACTTGTAAGGCGAAAAGTACAAACACAAAAAAAACAAAACGAAATACCGCACCAATAATGTGACAACCCGTCGTGCTTCGTATTGAAGGGAGTGGTAATTTTATATGTGAGGTTTTTTTTTAATCGCTGGACAGGTCTGTCGATATCTATTAATTTTATTATTTCAGGGTATATTCTGTTAATTTAATTCTGTTACAGAACAAATAAGTTTTTTTTTAAATTCTCATCGATGTCATAATACTCTAGAAGAAAGTCCTTGGGAAAGCTTTCGTAAGCTTTTAAGACGACAGTAGAAGACATAAAGTTTGCAGTATAAATATCCGATTCTCTCACCCTCCTCCCACTCACCCTTCTCTTCCCCACTCTACGTGCTTGCCATAATAGCTATAGAAAAAAGACTCAATATTGCTTCAGCGTTCTTAAGTAAAATGAACAAAAACAGTGACGGACAAAAAGAGATATCAATGTCAATATTCCTAGTACTTTTCAGACAGGACAGTCATTCAAAATTATAAGAATTAAGTTAAAGGAGCGCTTCGCTTTCAGAATTAAAGTTTTTGTTTTTTTAGTTGAGGTAAGTTTGTAATAGTTTTATTTTATCATTAACTTAATTGTAAGTACTGCTTACGTCATTTTTTATGTTACATCAATAAATTACTTAAGTAGATTAATATCAACAATAAAAATATTTTAATAACTCTTGACAGTTTTAAAAATACACTGAATATTTAAAACGCGATGTGGAAGCATAGACAGCGAAACATTTCTCTCTTTCAAACAATTAAGCATGGTTAAAAATGAACATTATTACTAACGATGAATTCATACTTGATAATAAAATACTTTCTTGTGTTGTGAACGTAGATTTTAAGGCCCTGTGTTGGAAAAAAAACAATTTTATATTTAATACTACACATATTGTTTTTGACGTACAGGTACATCTTATGATGCCATACAGGAGTTTACATTGCTCTGAATAAACTAGCGAAGAATTTGGCGGAATTCTGTATAATAATTGATTAAAAAACATGATGAGTAAAATAATGAAATATTTAGGTTAAACGAAAAGTTCACAAAAGTACAAAGAATGTCACACAGTCTAGACCTGAACAGAAAAGCATTTAAAACTTTAAACATATTCAATCAAATTCTTAAAGTAAACACATACACACTTGAGTATTTACGTAGCTTACTGCTTTTAAGAAAGAAAAATCAATACTAAAATTCTTGTTGCTAGGAAATTCAATATTTCTCTACCTCAGCGAGGGAAACATACCTAGCAGGTAGTTCAGAAGGTGGGGAGGTTACATGCTGAAAGCGAGGTGGTTTTAAGCCTTATTAAGGACCCTCTATGTACAAAGACCGACGATGTTTTTCTCCGATAGAATAACAGTCGACCGAAACGACCTTTGATGTAAACTCTTGTCACAATATTTGGTTTTCTAGAATCTATGGATTTTGATCAAAGTAAACACGTAATTGGAGCACGAATGACTGATTTTCAAAGCCTAGACTTTTAAATTCTAATGGATACGGCAAACAATAAAAAAGGGACCCTTGTAATAATAAACCTTAAAAACATGTAAGGGAAATATTTATTATTTCTATTGTATTGATTTTACCGAAATCAAACATAATTAACATTTATTTACAATAAGATTTTTGTATTTAATTACAAACTGTAATGCAGTATTATTATACTTCCTCCGTACAATAATAGTTATTCCAATGTAGGCGAAAAACCAATTTATTACCTTAATTCTGCCAACAATATTATCAATAGGTGATGACTTTAGGAATTGATGATACTATTTATAGGCATTTTATACATATAGGCAATTCAGGACTCAAACTCAATGTTAACTATGCGAAAAACGTTGTTTGGTTTTAATTTTATTTCTTATCTTATAAGATATATTAAAATTATTAAATTCGATAGAAAATTGTTCCGCGTTATAAAAAAAACGATGTTTATTGCATCTCAAAACCCAAACATTTTTGCAATGAAAACAAGATAAACCCTTTCTTTATGTCTTATTCATTTAAAGAAAACGTCCTTCGTGATTTTGTTTGTTTTTATTATATTGGAGAATCCTAGATACAAATGAATTAAAAACATTATTAAAATTCGTTAATGAATTTCTGAATAGCGTTGCAGAACCATGAGAGTATTAAATTAAACGGCATTTGTAAGTCAAAGGAACTTTTGATTCCCAATATCTTTTAAAAAGTACAAGACCTCTTTATCTGCATAAGTTCAATCTAGAATATTTTTTAAATAAAAAAAAATAGAATACAAAAAAGTATATTTTATAAGAAAATTCAGAATCGAACATTTACCGTGTTTATTACATGCCAAAATACAACAAGGATTCTCGAAAATTGGTAGTAACAGGTAAGAAATTAAAGGTAAGCGAGTAAGAGGATGGTCATCTATAAGATGGACACACCAAATAAGGGAATTTACGGAGTCCTCACTAAGCGATTCTTTCGACTTGGCCCAGGACCAATAGGAATGGAGGCGTATCATACACCTAGTGCCTGGCATCTCTAGAGATCACGACGTCCAGCATTAGGCAAGACTACGAAGAAGAAAACATCCAGTGGCTGGTTTAGGCGGTAACATAACATAGCTTCAGGGAGAAATCAGAAGCAGAATAATGATTGCCAGATTTACTACTACGCGTTTAAGAAACAATTACGATCCAAACTAGTACGAAAAAACACTAAATTATTTTATTATTACCGTACATAACTTTGATCGAACCAATCCTGACATATGCCTCCGAAACCTGGGTTATGACAAAGATGATTGAGAGAACCATTGCAGCTTTGGAAATAAGAATACTCAGAGTTGTCTAATGGCCCTGTGGGAGAAAATAACCGTTGGCGATGTCGCTACAATAGGGAGCTATACGAAATTTACGGAGCGTCCGATGTAATCAACTCCATCAAGGTGGGAAGCTTGAGGGGGGCAGGCTATATAATTAGAATGGACGACGAAAACCCCATAAAATGCCAAATTTTCACAAGAACGACGAAGACCGGGAAGGCCCAAAATGCGATGGATGGACTGCATCAGTGCAGATATGATAATGTTGGAAGTGAGGAACTGGAGAGGAAGGACAGCAGACCGGCAAGAGTGGAGGAGACTCCTGGATTCAGCCAAGGCCCACCTAGGGCTGTCGATCTTATGATGAAGATGATAACATAGTTTCGCCATATTGACAATGATTAAATATTCAAATTTATTTCATTCTTTCATAAAAATTTAAACATGAATATACGCATTCTGTTAGTAGGAACCAGTGTTATTTAACCTGTGAGTCGCGAAGCCATTCTAGGGGGTTCGCGGGCACAAGAAAAAAAGGAAAGGATAAAAAATTGGCATCGCGGGGGGGTGAGTCATATTTTTAAGATGATTTTTAGAGAAAGACTGGTTTAGACCAACTCGTTTAAAAATTTTAACACGGTCAAAATATGACGATTTGTATGTGTTCAAAATATGACAGGCTGGCAGACTTTCAAGCATGAGATCATCGACACTCGACAACCGTTTTTAAATACGTATTTTATGATCCAATTATTTTATAAACTCGTAAGGTTATTTTGTTTCTGGTTCCAATGCATCCTGGTCTAGACATGGTCAGTTAATACAACTCGCCACCCATTGTTCTACCAGCGGGTGTAAAATAACCAATCCCATTACATAACGCGGCGAGATAGCCATTTCCTTATTTATCCGACTCACGGACCCAATTATCACCATGAGGTCCATTTGGACCTAATGGGCGGGAAGGCACAAAACAAGAACCATTCGATTGTTTGAACTTGAGAAATAAATTACGAACTCGATTCCAAGTATAAACCACCCAGTTTTTTACGGGCTAGAAATTAAACATCAATGTATTATAAATATAATAAAATATTAAAATAATCAGATATTACTTTTTGATTGAGAGGCATAATATAAATTGGGGGCCCCTATGGTGCAAGATGCTTGTCTCACGCATGGGAATTTCGGGTTCGATTCGTAGTGAGATTTTATATTTTTTTACAAGCCTGGGTATTCTGTGCTGTAATTTATTACTTTTTTTAATTATAAAATTAAATTCAAGTACATCATTTACTTGCACTTAAGCGGGCTTTTTACTAAAAAGTCAAGTCTTTCAGCCAATTAAAAAACAGTCCGATTAGAAAAATTGGTCAAAATGTGTACTTAAAAAAGTATTTTTACTATTTATTTTCGAATTACAGTCATATATGAATTTATTACTAAAAATACGTTCGTTTTTCATATCTTTATATGATAAGAAGTGTGGGATAAGATAATGAGTCTAGAAGAAGACAGGGAGAGGATTCAGGAAAGAAAAGAAATAAAAAAAATAAGAAAAGTTAGGGAGGGTTCTAAGAACATATTATTTTCCAAGCGGTTCTTAAAGGTGGCTAATTATTTTTCCACTTTGTCTATTGTGATATTAAAAACGTTTTAATTAACGAAGTACATTTTATTACAAGAAAAAAAAGGCAATAAACAAACACATTTTAATGAAAATGGATAGAAAATTGTGGTAAGTAGGAATCAAACCTGATTAACCGATGGTCACTCACCAAATCTAGTATATTAAATATTGAAGTATCGTTGCATGCTATTGTTTCTTGTCATTTATTTTGTTTACATCCTTATATATTTATGTAACACTCATATTATTATAATTTTAACATTTTTTTGTTGTTTCCTTTTGAAAAGAGTTTTTATTTGAACGAACCGTTTTTTGTTACGATTCAATAACTTATATTTAAACATAAGTAACAAATTAAAAATACTTGGTACACTTCCACTTATTTATTTAATCGATTAGCGCTTTCACCCTCTAATGGGCATCTTCAGACAGGATATGTTATCTGTTATTTTTACTCGTTAACTACTTTCTTAGAATAAGGTATCTTTTATTTTAACCAGTTAACTAGATACATAAATACGATGGTGTAAATGATTGCCTCGGCACTGGTTGTGCCCAGTGAGGTATTTATACAGAATAAATAAGGAGTACTGTGTATGTATTTAAATAAATAAAATAAAACAAATATAACTTACATCAAACCCTTTCCTCGGTTCCGAAGCCCGCAATTTTACGCTATGGTAGCAAGAGCCGTTTTTCGATTTCATTTTTTTTCTTCGACGACTTCCATCAGTAAGTTCTCTTTTTTTATTTCCAATCGAATCGTGAATGAAGCAGTTTTTATGATGCACATTTACTTACCCGAAAGGCAAACAATACATAGCGTGTTTATAAAACATTTTAATACTTAATTAAAAAGAAAATATTATCTTTATATTGAATTCCCACTATTGTTACAAATGATATTCTCGGGCCCTTAGAACTCCCATGGCGGGAGCCACCCGCCAGAAATAAAAATACGCTACAGCTCATTTGGCGGGAATCATTCGCCTGAGCGAATTATGATGTAAAAAACGCAGTAATTTTCTTGATTTTTATTGCCCTATACTTGTTTTTATTTCATATTATATCCAATTGCATTAAAGTGCTTACTTTTTTATTTCTTATTTTTTCGCGATAATATGCTTGCTTGATTATTCACTTTACTCGCATTTTTCTTTCTTGCTTCCCGTAACACTTTATTAACTTTGTTTTGCAGAATTTATGTTACTAACTTATATCGTTGCATTTTTTGTTTCTACGCTTAAAGTTTTTTCTTGTTTAACTATATTATTTTATTTTTTTTCTTTGTACAATATTATATTTTATCATTCTTAATTTTTCTAATATTTTGTATTTTATTTTTAAGTATGTTAGCATATATATTCTTCTTTTTTGTAAGTGACCCTTGAGCGCAAATGAAGAAAATACAAATAAATAGTCTATTGAAGAAAAAAATAAACTTTTTTAATTAACAAGATTTGTACTTCAAAATACGGAATAAAATAAATCAAATTTTTACAACTGTCATTCCATGGCATTCAAGGTGTGGAAAATGGCCGGCCCGAATCGTTTTGACGACGAAATAAAATGGGAAAAAATAATTTTTAGGCAAGAGAGAGAATAGTGGATCCAAGAACTGTGAAGCATGTAGTGACCAAAAAAGGGGAAGGAGTAAAGAAACAGTGTAGTTTTGCGAAACTTGTTTACGGAAACCTGGTCTGCATCCAGGATTGTTGTAAAAAATACAAGTAGGATTTTTTATGATCATACATACTACGAGAATATACTGTTAATGTAATTATAAAAGGTTTTTTTTTTTAAATAAATCCTCTTGGAAAATTAATTTTCTCTGTTTTTTTAAAAATGTAAATCGATATTTTTTTCGATACTTTCGCAAGAGTTTCATTAAAAGCTAGCTGACACAGCAAGTATAAAATAGAGTTAAAGGTGTCGATCAAGGTGCCACTTATTTTGGAGTCTGCATTTTACTCACGAGATTTTCCCACTACTTTTTTTATCATTTCATTTTTTTTATATTTTGTAAGATAAACCAGTTGATTAATTTTGTAATCACTGAAAAGCTCCATTGAAGTAGAAGATAAGACAAATTTTAAATGAAACAAGCACGTTAAGTAGGATATTAATATTTCGATACCGGTGGCGACATCATACATAATTAAGTCATTATTTTCAACGTTTTTATTTCTTATTAGAGGAAAGAAAGCTATTTAGAAGCATCGTGGAGTGTTTACTATTTACCTTTGCACAGTAATGCCCGAATCGCCATTGTGAAGAGCGATATCTCAAAATCTATTTTCCGTCTCGGCGATTTTACCTGCCGGTGGAACATAAAAAGCACGAAAGGTGATTAATAACTTTCCGTATTCGGCGGAAAATGCCGAGATGGGGCATTTATCATCTTAGTTTGAAAAATTCCCCCAAATGCGTGCCGGGATTTGAAACAATAATTTATCGCTTTCCCCGCACACGAATCTATGTACCTCCCTTAAGTATTATGAAGGTGGAGGTAATCTGGATAGGCAGGAAATTGTAGGCCTAGCATGCGCATGCGGTGGCATAATACTTTTTTTTGGAAAATTCAAATTTGTGTATAAATGTCTTTCTTTCGGGAAGGAAAAGGATCGTTCGTACCCTCTACAGTTTCTTATAATCGGTTGCAACCATTCGTAACGACCATCCGCGACATAACATCGACATTATTAATAATAACATTTTACAATGAACATGGACAATATTTTAGAGAAGGAAATATGGAAGTCAAGGCACAGGGCTTTTAACCTGGCATTGACTGGTATATGAGGCCACTTAACTCTGGGTGAAACATTCACTATTTCATTTTTATTTTATTTTTTTTACAAATATAGGAGAAATTTTACATATACAGTAATGAAAGTGCAACACAGAACAGGAACGTAACCAATGTTGCCTACTTTTGAACATACATAAAAAGCGATTCATTGCATTTAGTAATTTATATCAATAATTTAATAAATAATCAACTAAATATTCTAATGAATATGGAGCTGAGATACTAGAAACTTTTTACCGCTTCGGATTTTGCTTAAAGTTGATGGTGAATATTTTTTTAACCATTAAGGAGATGTAGAGTTTAGTTCGGCTACACGAAAACGAAAAATGTATGTACGCACCAAATTAGATCGTGTAAACGAACGAGAAAACCTTCGTTCGGTTGAATTTATTTCTGTTAAGGCCCTTATATTTTACAGCTCACAAGTTTGCTATCGCGTGACTTCACTACTGCTATTTGCTTGTTAACTATAACTTAACTGAATGAGCCTACTTAATATCTAAATCTTGACCAAAAATTCAAATTAATGACTCCTGGCTTGGACTGTTCCCGTTCTTCAATTTTAATTTAATAATTCGATCGCGATGATTACTGAATAAGTTATTTGATTGAGCAGGGCCCCGATTAGAACGGTAAGTTACCTGAGTTATGTTCAACTGTATATAAAATAAAATCTCATTTGCCAATCAAAAATGTGTGAATTTGTGTAAAAACTTGAAGTGGCTTTGTCGGTAGCATGTAATTGAACATTGTTTAATTTTTCTTAAAATCATACAAAAACATATTTATATTTTTAGATAGAAAACTCGATTTTACTTTATAGACATTTGAAGACAACTCTTTTAACTTCCCATTGTAATCGCCTCGTACATTTATATATTTAAACTTGATTTTTTAAATAATATGCATATGTGAATATGTATTTATGTATGTGTGTATGTATGTGTGTGTATGTTTATGAATGCATTGTATGTGCTCCGAATCAACACGGATTTTTTTGGGTGCCGGGGAAAGTTAAAAGGCATGGGTCGTTCATGATTGTGCCACTATAAACTGTGTATCTGTTCCCAATAAATGTATATACAAGCTTACTAAAAAATAAAATAAATAAAAATATGTAAATAAGTATTGGTGCAAAAAAATTGTTATACTAAAAATACATGAATAAATAAAACAAAGACTTTGTTTGCTCCGTATAAAAGTTAAAAATATTTACTCAACCTGTCAGCTTTGTATGAACTTTTATGGGAACTCAATTTAGAGGAGAAGCACTCAATTTGGAGGCGGTAAAGGCACCCGCTGGGAAAACTATATGTATTTGATGGTGCTTTTATGTCCCGAGCAGCTTCAATAAGCTCTTTCAGTATCAAGCTTCCTTATATGCACGCGAGACATGTTTATGTACACATTCATACATTATGTGTATGCGTGTTCCTATTTCAGGAAATTTCGTTTTACAGATTATGCGAATATTGTAATCCTGATACAGGCCGGAATGTTTTTTTTTTTACAGCTTAATGGTCATTATTCTGTGGCCGTGTGAAAAGGACCAGTGAAAGTTTTTTTTTCTTGCTTAAATTAGAAGTAAGATGTCCAATAAAACATGTCAATATTATGTGGTCATTTAAATTTAATTTTAATTCGTTTTAAACGCGTCAAACATAATGTCACAAAATGGTTGAAAATTTACTCTCCAGTAAAATTGCGGTTTACGACATTAGTCCTTTGAGACAATGAGGAAGTTCTGATTTTTTTATGATGTTAATATACTATCATACTAAGGAAAAATATTTTATAAATCTTTTTATGTATAGTGCTATCAGAGTTATGATTTTGAAACTTTTTGTGATTTTAAAATTAATCGTCGTCGTCGTCCTGTTCGATGGGTAAGTTTCCCGATAACTGGAAATCTATCACAAAACTCTGTCATTGGTTGCTTTCAGAGAACAAGTGACGTCGTTCAAAGTAGTTAATTTTTAACAAAATCATTTTTTAAATTTAATTATTATTTTTGTTTAGTGCTATCAGAGTTATGATTTTGAAACTTTTTTTGATTTAAAAATTAATCGTCGTCGTCCTGTTCCATGGTTAAGTTTCCCGGTAAATGGAAATCTATGACGAAACTTCGTCGTTCAAAGTAGTTCATTTTTATAATTTTTTCATACATTTTTGAGAAACATCGCCATATAATTAAATCAACAATATTTTGAGTTTGTCCAAATTTTTGTAGACAAGAACTGGATTCAACTCCCTGGGGAGCTGTTTATATTAACATATTACAACAGAGATGAAGAACATTTAAGAGAAGGTAATATAAAAGTCTAGGCATCTACAGGGCTTATGACCTGTCAATGGCTGGTTTAAGTGGCCATTTTACACACTGTGTAACATTCACTATTCTGCGTATATTTTAATATCTATATTCCTTCAATTCTTTCATGTGTTGATGTTTGTGAAGTTAAAGAGCTGAAACCTTTATTTATGCGGGTAAGATTCATCCAATTGAATTATTCCACCTACATACTACGCACCGCCTGAAAATATTATTTTTTCAATTTCTATACTTCTTCATGGACCAGGTAATTTATCCATTTGGACTTTTTTCCATTCGCTTTCCTTAGTCAGGATTTTTAACTTAGGGCAGCCATTAACTTGAAAGGATTCGTCCAGGCTTCCGATTTTATTTCACACACAAAATATTATTTATCCGCCTGGACAGAGTTATATATATTTTTGAACCGATATAAGTACGAATGACTATGTTATAATATTTTTTTATCTTACTCCGCAGAAACACTATTCTGATATGTTCATCAAAGTTTGTTATTGATCGTAGAGGGAAATTCGCGGAATCCTGCAATTAGGACAACTTATATTTACGCCAGTACTAAAACCTATAATACAACTCGCAATTATTACAAAATCGTGGCGTTTCCCAGGGTACATCGCTTTGCTTCCGTTAATGTGTGTTTTAGTGAACAAAGGCATGTTAATAGCCTTTAGCCATGCAATTGACACATATTTAACGTCTACGTTACTATTTTGTAGAAAAACGGCTATTATGCATGAAAAGGCTTCAGCATACAAAACACGGTTCATTGTGTAGAGATGCACGAATACCAAAATACCTTAGGATTCATTTTCAAATTAAAATCGTTTAATTATGAAAAAATAGCCGCGTGTTGGTGACACTTGAAGTTAAGGTGATCGAGATAAAGTGCATTTATTCTAGCAACGCAGTGCTCAATGCATCATCAGGTGTGAATACGGGATTGACTATGATATTTTGTCTGCCTAGTGATGAATACTGTTGGTTGGCGCGTTTGCCTATAATGCGAGAGATTTTGGGTTCGATACGCGACAAATATGAAAGAAAATATTTATTCCATTGTCACAATATTAACTTCATAGTCCCGAACTTGTATCCAAAACTCAATCTTGGGCTGCTTCCATCTTCTGCCAAATTGTTTAATATACTGCCCTATATAATTAAGTTAACTGATAACAAACAAACAGCACAGAATTGTATTTTTTTAAAAGTGACATGTGACCAATGTAAATAAAATTTTGATCGCTATACACTCCTTCTTGCGACAAATTTTCCTTAAAATTTGTATGTTTTTTTCCGTCAAGTTTAATAATAACTACCATAAGTAAAAATTGTTGTTTCCATGAGAAATAATAAAAGACCCGATGGTTTCATTTTGATTTTTAAAAGTAAGTAGGTAAGTGCCGTATTAAGACGTATATATAGTTGGATAATTTATATAGCGCCATTTTTGTGAAAATCACCTCAAGGGCGCTGTACAATTAATAAATATCCCAGTACGTCTTGCAGCTACAGAGCGCATGGACGGTTGGGATTCTAGTTCTTCGTTTTCAATTAAGATCAATAAAAAAATATAACAGATAGGAGCTAGATTACAGGACGTCTTGCAGCTACATAGCGCATAGACAGTTAGAAATTTAGCTCCCATTTACACATTTTAAAAATTGACAAATAAATTTAATGTATTAATGATACTAAAAAAAAATAAAAATAATATGAATAGTAAAAAGGAGTAAGATTACAACACGTCTTGCAGCTACTAAGCGCATAGACGATTGGAATTCTAGACCCCATTTATAAAATTTAGGTATTTTTAAATTGGTATATGAAAGCTAGATAACCAATCATCGTGCAGCTACAAAGCGCATGGACGAGTGGAATTCTAGCAAGGTTAGAATGATATCAATAAATTTATAAAATTAAACAGTGTCAAAATTCCATTTAAAAAAATGCGATGGTAATTAGTTAGTAAGTAAGTAATTATTTTCATTAATAAATTACATTAAATGTCATACGTTCATTTTAAGAAGACTCTCAGAAGGTGTATTTTTTAAGGTGGAGATAAATTCTTTTGTTCACTTATTTTTGACCACTAGATTTACAGTGTCCAATTACTGTAGTAATTATAGCTAATATTCTACTTTAAATTTTTACATTTTTAAGCGAACTTTCTCACAACTAAACAAACTTAAATTTAAATTAAGAATCTTCCTATGCAAATCACAAACTAAGTAAATAAACTATCGTTGTTTATTTCTCATTTTTTCATTCTCAAGTCGAAGCGTGAAAATTGAAACGCATTGAAGACGATATATTTCTCAATTAAATATGTAAATACCACACCAATATGTGTGTGTTTTCTCAATCAATACAGCATTAGGCTAGAAGGCACCACTTTAAAATAATTATACCATTTCGGTTGGGATTTTGAATGTCATTTAAATTTATTACCACACGATTCAAATGAAAACCGATTCGAAATAAATTGAAACAAGGTAGACCGCGAGTCGATTATGCTAATTTCATTATTATGGAGAACATTAGCTTAACTGATTGATTGTATTATTATGTTATGAACATAACATTGATTCGTAACAACAATATTTATTAAAACAAATTAGAGGGGTTAAAATGTTTTTTCAGATACATACGTTGATTAAAATGAATGAATTTACATTAAATACTTTTAATAAATTGCTTCTAGCTTCTGGCACCGCCGAAGACAATATTCAATTATTCTATTAAAATATTTTCCAGTATTATATCCCGAGAAAAACAAAAAAAAAGCAATTTTAAAATTCTACCCGCAAATTATTTGCATTAGGCATTTTCAAAGCTTATTATCTGTCATCGTCAGGGTTAAGTTATCACTTTACATTCCCCAAACTGCCTATATGTAGTTGACTCGGCAGCGAATCGTACGAGGAAACCATTCTACGATTGTTCAATCTAAAATAAACAATAATGCTCACTTTCCACTAAAGTCATCGTCGTTTTACAAAGATTTTTCAATAATTACAAATCCATTTGAGGTAAATATAAGTTTGTTCATTATAAGCGATGTAAAATACAATATTAACATATTACAACAGAGATGAAGAACATTTAAAAGAAGGTAATGTAGAAGTATAGGCATCTAAAAGGCTTATGACCTATCATTGGCGGGTTTAAGTGGCCACTTTACACACTGTGTAACATTCACCATTCTGCCCATATTTGAACATATATATTCCTTCTTTTGTTGATGTTTGTGAAATTAAAGAGCTAAAACCTTTATTTATGCGGGTGAGATACATCTCATTGAATTATTTCACCTACATACTAGGCAACGCCTGAATTTTTTTATTTTTATTTTCAAACTTCTTCATGGATCAGGTGGATTTATCAACGATATTTTGAGTTTGTCCAAATTTTTGTAGACAGGGACTTTAGATGCCTTGACTTCTATAATATCTTCTTTAAAATGATATTCATCTCTGTTGTAATACGTTAATATTATAAGCTCCCCAAGGAGTTGAATCCAGTTCTCGTCTACGAAAATTTGGACAAACTCAAAATATTAAAAAAAAAAAATAATGATGAATCATATATTAAATCTGCTGAAGAAAACTTGGTAGGCAATATAAAAGTCTTTTGGTTTACTATTACTAAATAGTCACTTGTATGTTTTTGATATGCTGACATAAATAATAATGTAACAAGTGGTAATATAATATTAAGTTTGATAAAAACTATCTAAAAAGGCGTTGCAAAATATTTTCTTTACGCTGTAAGTAGAAGTTATTGATTTACAAAAAATTAAAGAAACCTTTTTTTTCATAAATAAAATTAATACAAAAACTTAGTAAAATACTATTATTTTTGATTTATATGTAAAACTTTGGAAAATTATAATGAAATGTTTTAAAGTAAAAATATGGCAAAACTTAATGGACAATTATGATTAATTTATTATCATAATAAAACAAATGAAATATTACATCCTAAATAACTGCTACTAGCAGAACCCCATTTCGCCGTTGGCGCAACGGATAGAAAATGGACGCCCACACAATTTCCTGACATTCATGGCTTCATCCACACTCATACATCTTGTCATACGTGCTCTCTGGTTGTCTGCTTTTGACAGGACCACAGAGATTTTGGTTTATATGATCACCCAACGTATTCTTTGGTCGTCCTCGTCCTATGTTATCATTAATTCTCGTCATATATAAAACATATCTGTTTTACCACTGCTTTATTATTCATTCGTTTTAGACGACTAAACCATATGTGTGATCCTTTATTAATCTTATCATTTAGCATTTCTAAAATTTGCACTGTTGCCTAATGTCATCATTCGTAACCCTGTGATACATTGATTTCCCACACATTAATCTAAGAGATCGCTTATCAACCGCTTTTAATCTGCTTTCATCCTCCCTCTACCAATTCCACGTTTCACTTGTTTCAGTGCTGGGACTTAAATCGTAATTGTCATGTTTTTATTCTACGACGAAAATTGGCTATCACAGTTTATGTAAATTAGCAGATTGAAAATGCCAGGAAGTAACAAAAAAAAAACAACTGCAAACAAGGTAACCACACGTTAACTTCAAGAATTTTAAGTACACTAAAAATAATTTATTTGTGTTCTTAAATAACATCTAGACGTGGTAGAATTTATGCAAATGAGAAGTTTACCAATTAGTTTGAAGTTTGTCAAATATCATGAGTTCGCTCATTTGGCGTAGGTACTGTTAAAATAATGGAAAGCTTGTTCATTTGCGATGCAAATTTCAGTTGTACCAAGCTGACAACAATTTCAATACATAAGCAATCAAATTTGAGCGATTTACAAAGTTTCGAGAATTGTAAGTTGGAATAGGTAGTAGGTACCTACTTACACACTTTAGTTACCTTGAATGAAGTGTCACGAAAATGTATGTGATTTAAAATGCCTTTATTTCTTTTCAAAAACCAAAAGTTAAAATTTTGTTTCAGCCACTTTCATGTTCAATTTATTATCTCAAAATTATTACAACAAATTTAAGTTTAATACTTGGTCTTTATTTAGATCCCATATACCTAAATTTAGTCTAAATTTGGAATGGAGTAATCTGCCGGTCTAAAAGTAATGATATTTTAGTTACATAAAACTTTTAAGTATATTTTTTAACAGAAATACCTTTAAAAAATACTGTTTTCACATAATTTTTTGTTTTCTTATTACTTCGCGATAAAATGGCAAAATCGTATGATTTCCTAATTTTGCGTTCGTTTTACCAGAATACAGCCTTAAGCAGAGAGCTATTAACAAAATATGCGTTTACATTTTTATCATTGACAAATTAGTATTGATTCATTAAAAAACTTTCACGATGGTCGTTACTATTTGCTTTTGGAACATCGAAATATTTACAAAAAGCGTGATTAAATTATCACTTTTCTATGATAAACATAAGAAAACTACTACGCAATACAGGACATTAGTTTTTATGATTTGAAGTTGAACTCATAACAGGAAAAAGTACCTCCAACAAAACCTTATCTGATGAAGACTGACATGAAATATTGTTTTTTAAAGGAAGTTTTACACTGAGGTATTTAATTGTTTCTAAACGTAAAATTGATCACCTTAACTTACTGTGACAAATGATCGTTGCATTCGATTTACTAATTTAACCATCCACGATAACCAAAACGCCCATCTCTAGTTATAAGTGATTGTTTAAATAAACTATCACTGTGAAACAATAAAAGTTATCAGAAGTATAAATGCGTGTTTTTTTTACGATTTTCCTGTTTTACGATTCGAAGCAATCATATTTGAGAAAGTATGTGTATATATCAGACAATTACTTATTTTTACTCAAGTGATGTGAATTATCCTTAACGGTTCAACGATGCGAAATAAAAATGATAAATCTAATTGAATTTCATTTCTCGCGTGCTTGCAAAACAGAAAATAAAGACTGGTAAAAGCGTCTAGGAACATTTAGATTTAGAGATTAGGGGATAAAAATGTAAAAATTGTGTCATTAAATAAGCATTTCTAGCTAGAACGACAAAAAGCGGTTGATCAAAATTGCATTTCGATGTAGGGGCGATATCGTTTTCAGACTAAGCAAGAAAGGCCTTCTTTAATTTATTCGATGAGTTAAAATTGAATTAAGCATTTTTAATGAATATTCAATAGTCCAAGTATCTGGGAATTAGCAAATTAAAGACTTTCACGTCTAGATCAGCGTCAGATGCTATTCATGCGATGGTGAATTAATTAAACTTGGTGGATTTTATTTTTGATAAATGTCAGCCTAATTCACAATAAAACTGAAAATATTATATCACACCACATTCAGGAGAAGAAAAATTCAACAACAAAAAACTTGTCGGAAATGCAAAAAGTACACGATGGCGACTTCACAAGTGAAAATATATTTAAATTTTTAAAAAATTGACAAAATATATTTAAAATTAATGTTGTATTTATATAAAATCTATTGTTTGGTGAAGATTAACTTTAAAAAAAAATTAACTTGAAATACAAAAATTAAATTTTAAAAAAAACTTAGAACTCCAGAATGATAGATACAGATATAACGATGATAGCGTAATTAGTGATTTTTTAATATGTATTTTGACTAAAAATACATATATTTTAAATATATTTAGAAACATGCTTTCAATACTGTTAATATTTTTAACAGTAATCTTGCAGATAGAAACAAAATCCAACAGTCAAATTTATTTGAGACTTTTATCTTTTGCAGCTTATTTTGTATAACTTTATTGTACAATAATATTTCATTTTCTGTACAAACGCGTTTTTCGTTATTGGAATAAATCTACATACACGAGCGCTTTTTTTAGAAATATCCAACAAAGCAGCTTTGTAAACTTCCGTTTAAGTATTGGGACACGTTTGCGAGTTAATAAAGGAATT
The DNA here is from genome assembly GCF_059751315.1 of Micrasema longulum. Taxonomy (NCBI): domain Eukaryota; kingdom Metazoa; phylum Arthropoda; class Insecta; order Trichoptera; family Brachycentridae; genus Micrasema; species Micrasema longulum. The sequence goes on from NW_028278020.1 coordinate 183,499, forward strand.
GAAGCAGTGTGAATACATATATATATAACATATGTATATAAATAAAACGCCCCTAAATTTAACAAAGTTATAATTCAGTACGCTCGAAAAATTCGCGCCAAAACACATATTTATTATTAAGATAACGTTAACTTTCTATTCTTTTTCAAATAAGGAATTATAATATTGCGAATTCGGAGATTAAACTAAAATGCCAAGCTTTCTTGTAATTTCTTGCTAGATGTAAGAGAAGGTACGTTATTGAGCGTTAACTTATTGAACATTTGAGGTAAAAGAAACTCTACATACAGTTTCCAGTTAGTCTTTCGAAATTCGGCTTATCCATCAAATTTCATTAAATCTATGTTCATTCAATGGAAAAAAGGAAGAAAAACGTTAAGATAATTAAAATAACTAGCTGAATTTATGGGATTTTTGTATTATTTTTAGCACGAGTTTATTAATTTCGTATAATAAAATGAATTGATATTTTGGTGGTAATGATAGGGCAAACATAAAATTTTTGGTCGTGGCATATTTATCGTTTGGCCGTGAGGGTATTTTCCCCCATTTCTTGCAAACGAAACGTTTTGGACCGCATCGCAGCGTTAATTATAAGTATTTGACTACCTTCTTGCATAATTTGTATAGAAAAATGTTTATCCCAAATACAAAACTCTTAAATATTGATCGTTTCTTTAATATGAATATCGTGTTTTGACGTTATTGCGATATAATCTATTTTGACGAATTCCTATTAAATCTTATAATTAAGGGCCAATTGCACCTCAAAAATTTAAGTTAAACAAAGATAACATTATAAATGTTGCGTTTATGTCAAAATGGCTTTTTAAGTACAAAAATACCCTTAATGACCCATATTTTATTGATGCAACTGACCCTTAGTCACAGGGTTAAAAAACTGGCAATTTTATTAATAAACAAGCATTTTATACATATTTTCTCTTCGTGTATTTTTATGCGTAGCTGTTGAAAATTTACATTCATACATAACTTTAAATAAATTTGAGATTCATTATTATTTTCCTATCCGCACCCAGTGGTGCACAGGGCGCGGCATTGGTAAACCTGAAGCCTCTGTCATGATAGGCAAACGCTCTAACCAGTAAACAACGACCCAAACTTAGGTATCTCTACTCGACATTCTTATTCAGAATTTGTTCCTGAGAGTAGCCATCTTTCCTGAGAGAAGCCAGAGTTCTGGTTCAATTTCACATAAATATTTTTTTTTTCATCCGGTGGAAAATATAACTACTACGACCCAGGAAAACAAGAGTAAATACTCATAAATAAAATCTACACTAGCATTTTTTTAAAAAACAACGTAAAAACTTTATCTCAATACCCCATGTGTTGTAAAGTACCGTCTAAGTTTGGATAACACACATAAAATGAAAGAGTTTGAACATTAGGTGGAAATTGCAGCATTGCACCATACATTTACAGAGTTGGTAATGTAGCCGTTTACTTTATTTGGTCTCTTTATAGTCTTAGCACGTACGGTCCAGGAAGATATATGCACGGTTAATGGTCTACTGAATACTTTCACATGGACAGAACGCCCATGCAAGTTTTACTGAACTATTTCTAACCAATAGATCCGAGTAAGAAAGGGAATACATTACAAAGCGACTCGGGAGATAATGTAGCAATTAATCTTAATTTTAAGCAAATTTAAAAAACAATCCAGTTGTGTTTTTATTTATTTATTTATGTTTTAACGGCTCAAAGAACCTTTAACAGAAATAATCTCAGCAGTGAACAATTCATTATGTAATATATAATATGAAATATAACTGAATAATTCGAAAATAAGGATATAAAATTACCACCCGTGTAAGAAAAAACCAATTGATATATTGGGTCCACGTGTAGTATTTAGTGAACATGATAGAAATAAAATAAAAAGGAATCAATTCATTAGTTACGTAAACCTTGACAAAGAAGCTTGTTTGCTTTGAAACCGGTCGGTGAAAAATAAAAATTAGTGGTTAAAAACAAAGTTGTTTTATTTATTTTATTATAAACTGTAGAACTGTATAATTTAACTGAATAATTCAAACTAAACAAATAAGTTAAATTACAATATTTGAGTTTGTTTAAATGTTCGCAGAAAAAAGACTGGATTTCACCCCCTCGGGAGTCATTCAGATTAACAATTATACAACAGGGATGGAGAATTTTAACTTCACTAAAATCAAATTGGAAGAATTGAAGAAATATGGATGTTCAAACATTGGTAAAATGGTGAATGTTACACAGTGTGTAAAGTTGCCACGTAAACCAGCCAATGACAGGTCATAAGCCCTGTAAATGCCTAGACTTCCATATTCTCTTATTTAAGGTATTCTCCATCCCTGTTGTAATTTGTGAAATAAGGTACAGTAAAATATATATTTTTTTAAACTGCAAAAAAGAAAAAAAGAAACATAACATATCTCAGATGACAAATAAAAGATAACAATGAACGCGAGAAAATCTTATGTTTTAAATATAAATATAACTAAGTAAAATTGAGAATAATTTAACATGATCAAGTACAACAAATTCTTGAAAGTGGTCATGTGAAAAGTCGGAATAATCGACGTGCGTGCATGAGAAGATGTATGAATGTGAAGGAAGCAAAGGAAGTGTGCCAGGACAGAGTGGTGTGGCGTTCTATCCTCTCTGCCTACCCCTCCGGGGAAATGGCGTGATGATTAGTTAGTTAGTTAATTTAACATTAACATAAAGCGGCTAGTATTTAGCTAGGTAATAATGAAAAAGAAAAATAATGCTACAATAATACTTTATATTATATAATACGTTTTTTGGAGCAATATGAAAGTTTAAATAATCTTAATAACACCCTGATTTTATCAGTTGGTTGGAAGAAGTTGGAATTTGGCAATAAATTCACAAATGTATAATTTATATACATATAAAGAAATAAACAAAAATACGTATCCAAGAAATCAAAGTAAAAAAAATAATTTATATTTTTACATAAATTCATTCCTTTTCTAAAAAATAACGAGTCTTAATTTTATCTAAAATTTTTCTTGTGTATGTAATTTTTCCTGATTATTTATTATTTATTTCCATGATCAGGAAGACGATAACTACAGTTCTCTGTGTGAAAAGGAACCAAAACAGAAGAGACGATGCAGTTCTAAGACAAAAATTTGAAAAAAGAATATCGACTAGAGATAAGTCCGCCTCGTTGTGCAGCGGTTAGCGCGTTCGCCCACCGAGCTTGAGGTTCACCACTGGGTACGGATAGGAAAATGATTATGATTTTTGCAATATTTTATCTCTAATCCCTTATGATACATAGGAAACTGCATTGGTACTTAATATGTGATTATTTGTAATATGCACGAAGTATTCAGATACCGCAGTGAAAACCACCTTAATTAATCTCACCCACATGATAAAGGTTTCAGTTCTTTCACTTCACAAAAGTCAACATATGGAAGAGTTGAGGAAATGTGGGTTGCGATTATTTTTTTACACACTATAGATGTTTACTATTGGCGTGTCCCTGTTTGCTTTCTTCAGGCGTACGGTATACAGATATGACTAATATAACTATGTTTGAAAAAAGCAAAACGTACCCTCACAGTAAAATTTTATCGGATACAGATTAATAAAAAATAAAAAAAACTGCTTCAGTTTCGGGGAGCGAAAAACGGCATTGCGAAACCTCTATTTTGTTGATTTTAGTGGGGCTTAATCACTCCGACGCCGATGTGCAGTTGTAATTTTCGCATAGTATTCGAGGAGGCATCTGCGAGAGAGTGACAGAAAAAATATAATAACCTTAATACCTATCCTTCAAATCGCTCTGCAACCGCACATCCTCTTAAACGTAAGGTCGATTTATAAGAGCATTATAATTATTTCAATTTACTTCTGAATTCTGAATTCCATCCTGTAGGCTATGCCTAGACTTTTACACCGCCATCTTTAAAAAGTTTTCGACTCTGCTGAAATAATGCCCATAGGAATTGAGGATCGTTTTTTCGAAACACGATATTCGCATGGACGCGATGCATAGATTATCTACAAAAAACCTCACCAAAACACGCTGAAAACCTGCCTTAAAAATATCAATGCTTATCGTTTTTTTTTCAAAACACGATATTTTATCGATTGATCCCTAATTTTTCAGTCATTTATATTGGGTGCTAAAGAAATATAAAAGAAAATTATTATCTCTTATAATTAGTTAGGCTTAGTTGTAAGGTGTATTTTTTTAAAAGAAAGATTGTTCACGCGATTGGACGGAAATCACAATAAACCGGCGTTTAAAGTGAATGCCCAATTTTTAATAAACGGTCGAAGTATTTATCTACCATTTGGATATAATTTTAGAGGCATACCTAATATAAAATGCAAAATGAAGTGACGATTCTTCACACCTAAACACACATAAAGAATCCGTAATTAATATCTACAATTTAATATGATTAATTTCACGTGAAGTTTCTTACAGTGCACCAATTGCTTTTGAGTTTATGGATTAAACACTGCTGGAATATTAGTCGTTATCTGACACATTCTACGTAATCTTCTGAGTACGAATCTACCACCTAAATAATGCAAAACTTTTTTTTATGCTTTATTAAGTGAGTTTATAACATCTTAAGAACCAAAAAAAACTTTGAGTAACATTACATTAAACATTGACATTTATTAAAAATATATTTTTTACAAACTGATTACATTTTTTTTAAACTTATGTTATCACAAGAGATTTTATTCGTCCGTCTTGAAATTTATAAAAAAATTAATGTATGGTTTTCATTTGTTCGCTCAGCAATAAAAAAATTTCGCTTGATTCGCCAAAAACAATTATTTGTAATTTGGAAAAGAGTAACTACAAACACGCGTAACACCAAACAATAAACTTATACATAAAAACTTTTAATGGAACCATGACAAACAAACTTTAATGCTTTCGTGTATTGAATTGGCATCTAGGTGAACCAACTACTACATAAATATTGGATTATTTTACCAATGGAAACGAGGCAAGTTTGAAGAGACTTTTTTGTTATATAACATAAGTCCAACGAATGTCACGCTATATATGATTCAATCATTGTGGTACATTATACGTAATGTAAAAAAATGTACAATTTTAACGTTTTTTTTTTTTACTTCAACGACGTGTAATTTTTGGATCCAGAACAAACTTACCTAAACATAAAATAAATTGTAAAAAGTATTAAAATATATCGCGTCTTTAGGTATTATAAACCAAAGCTTATTTTTTATGGCCTTGTATAGAGGAGATGTTTAAAAAATCCTTTTTTGATTGATCGCAGCTATTCATTCGGATATTTTAATGATCAATTCTGTGGAGAGAGAGAGAAGCTAGCCTCACTTTTTTAATATCTTTACAACCTTACTTTTAAAAATATTTTTAAATTCGTAAAATATTTAAAATGGTGGATATTTTCAACCGAAATACTTTTAAAGGCGTCTTTCATTTCGTAGAAAATTTATGACATATATTTAGGTTATTGGTTACATTTTTCAGAATTTGGATTGAAATAATTAACAAAGTTGTTTTCTAAAAAAAAAACATGACGCAGTACAATGTTATAAATTAGAGACAAAGGATCAAATTTTCTTAACCGTAAGGGTACGAATTCAGTCACTTACAATTTAAATTTCAAATATATATATATAGTATACGTCCTGACGATGAGGAAGTAACCTCGAAACTGGTCAACGTGTAACTGAAAATCAAAAGGGTTTATAAAAATTTATGAACAAATAGGGGCAATTTCTATTTCGTTAAAAAATAATTTCATGTCTAGCATTTTTAATAGGTATGAAACGTTCATAGTATCTATGGGTGTACTAACAATAAATTGGTTGTACTTGTTGTGAAAACTAATTGTAATTAAATTAGAACAGCAATGTAAAGTTATCTTTCGTTCATTTGTAAGTAGCTATTCCCATTAACATAACGAAACCAGACGAGAATGGTCCCACAAGGCGCACAGAAGATGTCTACCCCTATCAGGTCAAGTGAGTTTAATTAATCCGCTGCGCCATTGGCTTGCACAAATGAATTATTTGCGAGCGTTTGTACGCTTCTGGCTTCCACTGATGTATGCAAATTATAAAACCAAGAGCTAAGATGAGCAGGAGAATATTTCCAAGTGTTCTGGCTTGATAACGAGCTTTCTGAATTGATTATCTGCGCGGCGTGGGGGGAACTTTTCAATTGTCAGCGACTGAAAATTAATCCAACAACAAAGAAAAACTTTGAAACGTTTTTAGTTTTATTTTCTTTTGAAAGAATTGTCATCAAATTTGAGCAAACACGAATTAATAATACTATGCATGTACACCGTGTTTCATTAAAATACAGCAAGTAAGCAGATACACGATATTTAAGATTAACATTTTCAAATCTAATATACTGTATAAATAATGTACTTTATCATAACCTAACTGTAGGTACAATATTAAATCAATTTAATATTATGTGTAAGTACGTTCATGGATGATACTGTGTATTCCTTAACTACGTATATGGTACCAGTAAGGAAAATTGGATACAAAAAATGGTTTCTTAAGCGCAGTAAAAATTAGAGCATTAAATTGTACGGCAAAGTTTCTTGAAAATAGACGAAAAAGAAATTTAAAATATTTAAATAAAAACGAACTACTTTCAACGACGTCACTAATTCACATGAATCAACCAATGGTGAGACAGCTGTGAAAGATTTCTGATTTACGAACCGTCAACGGACCAATCGGCAGAACTGATCGATAAGAAGCGGAAGAGAACTTGAGACGTCACACACGAAGTAATTTCAGAAATACAGAACTTTAAAAATCATAGCGCTGATAATACGATACATTTTTTTACTACTATTATTGAAATATATTTCATAGTCTATTAACAAACAAATAAAAAAACACATAACTTCATCATTTAAAATTAAATATACATGTTTTTTTCAATATGACATATTTACAAAAATAAATGATAAACCAACATTATAATCAAACAACAAAATTCCAAAAAAAGAGCTTGTCTGATATCAAATTATAATATGTGTAAAGAAGAGTAATTTCAAACAACCAAACGGGTGACAGTTCTACGCAAAACTGATCCCCCGGGGTAAATTTTTGGAATTAATTACTACCAAACGGGCGAAAGTAATAAAAAAAAAGTCCAAATATGTACCGACATTGATTAGTCACATCAGCAGCTCAATCACAAATAACTATCGACGTGCTAATAAGCGACGTAATAAAAATTACTCACCATGGCTGTTTATCGTATTCGCCATCACAATACAACATCCGTGAACACCTAATATGAAATGTCAGAATATTCACGTTTCGCGACGTATAATCCTGTTGCGCAATCACATATTTGAATTTCACCGGTGTAAATATGGAAAATATTCAAAAACTCATTTTTTAAATATTTCTTATTTATCATGCTATTTATTGCATTTAGCCGGCGGTTGGCAAGCCAAAGGTCAAGAAAAGCAGTCGCCAAAGTAATTTAATTTTCACTTTTCAGTATAAGATACGCCTTACTATTTTGCAAATGTAATATTTAAACGCCGATTTTTCGCCTGCGAACTGTATTTATTTACGACGAAAACATAAAACAAACTGACACGAGGAGTTTACACACGCGTTGACTTATGACTGCGATAACTTAAGCACGTTCACTATGGTTCATTGTGATCGCTCAAATACTTAGCATGTGTTTAAGTACGTCGATAGTTATTTGTGATTGAGCTGCAGATGCATTCTTACGAGTTGATGTACAAGTTGTTTTACACCAGGACAAATTTGTACCGCCAAGGAGCAAAGGGGTAACGAATGAACGGGTTGATACTTTGTAAACACACACAGCACACATGTGGATAAGTTGGACGTATTATTACAAAATCCCTAATGAGATCGTAACTAGGAAGCCCTACCTGCTACGTTATGTTCCCTTTGATTAAGCATAGCCATTTAGAATCCAGTCATACATATTATGTATGACTGGATTGTAGTAGGTAGACGAAACATTATGCCTTTTTGCTAACTAATCCGGTTTGCGTTTGAGTGGTCAACGGAATTGAAATCTTGGTTGCTTTCCATTCGTTTTCAGACCACACACGAAAAAATCAAATTATAAACATTTGATAATATTAATATTATTTATGTTAAAAGCGTTAACTTTGTGATCAAACATTTTTGATATTAGTAAATATAACCATTTATCAACTTTTTACGTCTACGGGTTTCAAGACGTATCCGTCTCTTGGTCAGGACACTCACTGAACTAACATGCAGATACTACTTTTTATGGCATGTTCGGACGCTGTGGTGTTTGCATCCTTTTCTGTTACTCTGCATGTAATTTATGTATTTTTCCGTAAATACGATGTTTACCGCAGTGATGGCGAAGGTGAAAGTGAATTTTAGTATTTGCATGTTAGTGATTACACTTATTAAAGTGTCCTGAAGAAGAGACGGGTACGTTTTGCAACCGGTATTCATAAAAAAATGTTAAGTGGTTACATAGTAATATTTCGGGGGTTAAGGGTCATAAGGGCGAAACTACAAAAACACAGTTTTAAGATAAATGATAAAACAGTTTTCAAAAAATAATACTGTCTTTTAAGGGTAACAAAAAAAGAAAATAAAAAATACAGTTAATAGAACATAAAATGTTTTAGAGACAAAAATATGAAACTACGCTTTTGTCTATATGACCCTAACTTGCGCTTACATTAGTAAATTAACAAAATGATGTAAAAGGTGTTTTATTCTTCTGACTTTAAACAAAACGCTTCATTTGTAGTTTCACACAAATTTATCTAGGTAACTACTTATCGGATGAGTTTCATCTTTTTGTCACTAACATGATATTTTGTTTGGATATCAGATTAGTACTTAACACAAAACAGCATTTTTTGTAGTTTCGCCCTTATGACCCTAAGCCCCCGATTTACTAACATTAGTAATGGAATAAGCTTGGATATAACATTTCATTTAATTATATTTTTTCGTCAGCAATTGCAATTAAAAGTATATTGTTAATAATGTTATTATATTGTATTTTAAAATATCTGCTGTCTCGAAAATTTGTTAAGATTTCCGACACAACTGGCCGATTGCATTGAAGTTAAGTTGGTTCATTTTTGTCAAAATGTGTTGCATTAATTTTAACAATATTGACGAAGTAATAAATAATTAGCGTTAGTTTTTTAGACGAGACCGCTCACGTGTTCTGAATATACAACAAATAAATGTGAATTGGCAATAATTAATTTCCAAAACTTTTTACATTTACATACTAAAAACACGGTTAGTATAATTATGAAAAATATTTCAAGTGTTTCTTTTAAAGAAGGAATCATTTACAATGCGTAGGACATAACTGAATCCAGAAAATGTACAGTTATTAAAGCATTTAGTTGTTTTAGCAGAATTTACCTCTTAACTAACAAAACTGCACACCAAAGAAAAAGGATCAATCCACACTTATACTATAAATGCGAAAGCGTATTTGTTTGTTCGTGTTTCTATCACGGCACAACGGAACACCCGATTGACATATTTTTTGTACAGCGATAGCCGGAGAGGTGAGTAAAATAGGATACTTATTTTTCATCCCAAATTAAAAAAAGTACGATAAAAAATATATATAATACGCATTTCAACAATGAGCGATATTATTTGAAAAAGAGAAATTAATTTTTGAAATTTCTATAATTGACATGCTTCATCTATGGTTACGTCGGTGTGCTTTTCGCTTTGGTTCTGTAGATAAGATTTTGGATCTGTGAACATAATAACGATACGTTGTCATAGACTAATGAATCGTCATATTTTTTTCGTGGTGATAGTTAAAGAACCGGCAATTGATTCAAGCTACTTTCTATCTCTAAAAAGTATATTTTTCCATCGGGTTAATTTTTATTGATAAACGACAAAACGAATTAATTACCCAACTAATTTCTCCCTAATACCGTGCGAGCGAAACCACGGGTAAAAGCTAGTACTCTATAAAGTAGCTAATAAGTAAACAATAAAAAAAATATTCGTGAAGGCATTTGAAGCGATGTTGTCGCCATGTCTCTAAATACACGGTCGAGTCTAAAATTGGACCACAGAGCGTAAGAAATTCCCACCCTTATAAAAACAAGTTCATTTATCATAGAGACCATTATTAAACCTTAAGCACTTCCGCAATGTCAAGATAATAAAAATTTATAATACGTTTAGTCAGAAAATGTGTATTTTCTTTAAGAGGATGAAAAAGCTCATTACTGTTTAAGTTATGGGTAGGAAATGGGCCCCAGAGGAATGAAATGAGACCAAATGAGACACAGGGAATCAACCGATGGGGGAATAGTAAAATAGAAACATTTAGAAAAATCTGCAGCGTTTAGTACAAAATAAACACATCATTTAAGCCAAATATCTGCGGTATAAACTTTTATAAAACGATTTTCATTTAAAATATTTTACAATTAAAGCAAATAATGTTTTGAGATATGGATTATACGAGACGTTCATTGATGAATATTTAGTACATATGCGGAAAAAAAGAATATACGTCCTTATTAGCTGAAGACTGACCTGCATAAAGCACTGTTTAGACATTATGGTTATAAAAATAAAGAAAGATATCCGAAGTGAAGCTTTTGTAAATTGTGGATAGTTACTGCCGGACATGTAGCTTACAGGTTATTTGCTGATTCCCGGAAGATAGTAGATACACATGTGTGCAAGTGTGCAGCTACCGAAGGATGGTGCGTCCTGTTCCAACGACTTGATTTCCATTTTGGTATGAATTGTTTCGTTTTTACATAGGTACGCAACATTCGATGATAAATTTATTTTTTTAGGTTAATATTAGACAAACGCATGTACAAGAAGAATATAAAGATTGATTTATCATTCTGTATGTTATTGGAAGGTAGGTGTATGATATATAAATAATTTATAGATAAACATAAGTTTACTCTTAGTAGCACTGTCGTAATTTATTATAAGGGGTAGTGTTCCATTCTCTCTGCCTACCCCTACGGGGAAATGGCGTGATGGTAGTAGTGTTCCAGATAGTTAAATTAGGATACTTTTGAGTCACAAATTAATACATTTTAAAACGGTTTTGATGGAATTGTATGTATGATTTAAAGTAAAAGGCATACTGCTGTTTGAATGTTTCCGTTGTTCATTTTCATTGACATATACCTCAAAGGATATTTTGGGAAGAATGTAAAATAATGCTATAAAATAAATATTCTTATTTTTTTCACTTTTTGTCGATATATAAAGACTAACTCAATGCTATTGAACAGTTTACAACTTATTCAGAATTTTAAACTACGATTGGAGAGAGAAACTATATTCCATAATCAGTTGGTACGTTGGCTGAGCGCGAAAAAAAAGCTTCTGTTCCCTTTTATGTACCACCAAACGTAAAAAAGAGAAAATTTAAAAATAAATAAATAAAGTACCACACGTTTGCATCATACAGAAACAGAATATAAAAATAAAAAAAAACATGACTAAAGAAGTCGAGTGCTCGACTGAAAATTTATTTGCGTAAATTGTACATGCGTGAAACCACGATAAAGTAAAAGGAAACCATGTGAAATAATTTCAATAAAATGTAGGCATTTAAACGTTTTCATATAAAAAAAATATATATTATACGTTAAATTCAGTACAAGTCTCTCCATTTTATTACATGAAAAAATATTCCTATAACTAAATACCAATTTCGAGAAAGATCTTTACATACAAAGAGTCATATATTTCAAACTCGGCGCTAACGGAGTGTTCGAGAATCTGCCTGGTATTGGAATCCTATTCACGTTCGAGCCTTCTATCATTTTACATATTTACAAAGAGGATATTGGGATCACATGGAAGCGGAGGATTTATTAACCCTGTGGCAGTAGGAAAATAAAACTACAGATGACACGCCCCCAGACAATCAGCGTTCTGTTTATATTATTTTTGTGTTCGGGACATGAAATATTTGCTCATCGCTTTCCAGAATGGTCTTGAATTATAAAGAAAAGTACGATAAAATTTACATATCTTTTAAAATACTTCCCACGGCAAATTTATAATAAAGTAAATGATAAATCATCAGATGCATTAATAAAACGTTCATTAATTTTGTTACATCTATAAGGTTTTCTCTGGCAACATTTGTAATAAATTGGCGTTATACAGTTAAATTATAAGTTCAAGCTTTTTATTACAGAAATGAATAATATATTGTTTTAAAACAAAAAAGCGCCTTTTGTGTATGGTTTTAGAGTTTAGACTGACAGGATGGACTGACAAATTAATAAATTTAATGATTTATTTTGTTTTACTTATTTACTTACTCGATTTAAACTCAATAATAAATATGTATTATAAGTTTGAAAAAAAATGAAGATTATACACACATTGTTACAGGTTAATTAACAATTTGGAAATATCACATACTACGAGTACTGATGAAAACATGTGAAATGGATTTAGAAAAACTAATTGTGTTTTCAAAATCACAATGGATATTGTGGAGAAATGGTTTTGTCATTTTTAAAATAAAATTGTTAAAAAATATGTCTCCACCAAAACGCGACATATTTGGCCAGGACAATTGCAGCGATGTTCTGATTAAATCAAAACGCTCACAAATAAAGTTCAAAATATAACCGAATCGTGACGTATTAGGGTCATGGCCCTTCATTCACATTATATCACTTCTTTACCATATTTTGAATAATCCCACTACACCTGTTTATCTGAGAGAGCTCTTCCAACCTCTTTCACAACCGGACTATCTCTTCTTTCTAGTAACGGGAGAACCCTTTTAATACCCTGTCATCGCTCTAATTTTCTTGCCTCCTCTTTCACAGTAGTAGCTGCTCGATTGTGGAATAATCTACGCACTAATGTTAGAGACGTCCTTTTTTGTTTACATTTAAATCAATTTCAAAATGTCACTATCTAAATATTTAAGTTGATCCTTTATACTTTTTCTTTCCTTCCCCCCTCTCCTCTCTTCATAGAATAGTGTTATTTTTTTCAATATTTTTTATTTTGTTATTTTTTTTTTAAATTTTGTACAAAATCGTATGATAAAAAATGTTCATGTACTTGTAATTTTCTCAATCTGAACGGTTTGGGTAGGTACGAAGAAATTGCCTTAAAGGAATATGCCCGCCTTTATATGGATTTGAATTGTATGTAATTGTTAAATAAATAAATAAATATGGCCAACGCAATGAACCGTTTTCGCGGAAATTAAAAAAAAATATATATATATATATTTTATGCTACTAATAAGTGCAAAAACATTTTTTTTACTCCACAGTATTTCAAAGACCCTTATTAATTTAAAATTGTAAAAAAGTAATATTTCCCTAGTATATATCAAAAAACTAATGAGGGAAAGAACGTGAATAAAAGCAGTGAAGCATTATACATATTATATGACATATTATGTTCAAATTAATTTATACAGTAAAAAAACAGTATTTGATTTATTAAAGTAGGTAAAAATTAAAAACGAAAGTTCAAAGTTATTAAAATGATTTCATACATATTATTCCAGTGTTCTTTTGTAATGTTGGTCGGACAATTTGATTGATAAATGAACAAAAAAGAGAGCTGTACAAAGCTGTAAAGTACCTTTGTAAAAAAACGTATTTCCCCATCGACACTATCTGACGAGGTGCACTCCTGTTTACTCCTCGGCGTCGTCTCATTTGAATTGCTAATACACCTGAGCGTGCCCAAAGCTTTCGAATTTCCTAGTTACGGGAGTCAAACAACGAACTAAACGCTGTGAATTTAAGCGGAAAATCCTCTCCGCTCGTGCTACACTCGTTTGGTATTTTGCATACATTTTGAGATCAAAGCCAATTTTTGTATTTTTATCAGATTCAATGATACGATTTTTAAAAAACAAAACCCATCAACTTAATTCGTTCAATTTTTGCTCAAACACTTTGTTTCAATGACCTGATCAACCAATGAAAACAATAATATAAATCATTTTAATTGATCATGTATAAAAAACGTGTCGATTTGTTATGTGGATGATCTAGCTAGATAAAACAGTTTTCCAAATGTAAAAATAAACAACAACAAACTATCACACCATTTCTCCGTAGGGGTAGACAAAGAGGATAGAATGCGATATCACTCTGTCTTTGCATACAGACCTCGCTTTCTCTACATTCATGCATCTTCACATGCACGCACCCCGATTAGTCCCACTTTTTACATGTCCATCTTAAAGTGTTTGTTGGATTTGATCGTGCCATGTCTTTCTCGATCTTCCACGTTTTCTGCATCCATTAAAATTTATATCGTAGATCCTTTTAGCCGTTCTTGCTTTGTCCATTTGCTTTACATGTCCAAACCAACGCAGCACCCCTGTCTTGATTTTGTCAATAATGCTTATATAAACGGTGTTGTAGGGTCAAACCGCGAAACTTTAGAGGAACATTTCTCATGGTGAACTAAAAAAAATAATTTAAAGAACAGTTTTTTTTATGTTTTACTTTATAATTTGAAAAAAATAGAAAATCTTTAATATCTCGGACTAGCATCCCTTCCACAAACACCTACCCCGCCCCTACTAAAAAAGATAAAAAACGCATTTGACCAACGAAGCGATACGCACCAGACGCAGAAAAGGAAAGCGGCTTAGGGGAGGGGTAGGGGATTGTGGAAGAAATGCTAGAGCGGGAAATGAATATTTACTCTATTTCAAGATTACAAAAAAATGGATAAAACAGGAGTTTTGGAAAAAAATATTAGGTTTTTTAAAAAAGTTTACCATGAGGAATGTTCCTCTGAAGTTTCGCGGTCTGGCCCTGAATAGTTGGATAATTTGTAAAGCGCATTTTTGTGAAAATAACCTCAAGGGCGTTGTACAGAAAATAAATATCCTAACACGTCTTGCAGCTACAGAGCGCATGGGCAGCTAGGATTCTAGTTCCTCGTTTCCATTAAAGATCTATTTCAATTATAACAATTTTAACAGCTTGATTACAGCATGTCTTGCAGCTACAGAGAGCATGGACACTAAGAAATCTAGCTTTAATTTATAAATTTTATTCATTGACAATGAAGTTTAGTGTATTTATGATATGAAAAAAAAATTAAAACGGTAATAATAATAATAAAAAAGGGTAGGATCACAAAACGTCTTGCAGCTACTAATAGCATGGACAGTCGTCTCAGCCTTACATAATGTACTAATCTCGACATTTTTGAGCACCTATTATACATAGTTTTACCACATATTCGCCTGAGAGATCGCATTTCGACAGCATTTAACCAACTTTCATAATTAGTTTTTCGATTCCATACATTAGGGTCAGTACTAGAACTCCATTGTGAACTGACAGTTTTTGCCTCCTGCGACAAACATTTATTTCATAAAAATATGCAATTTTCAAAAGTCTGAGTTCAGCTCTATAATTTGTAGATCTTCATCAAGTGACAACTTAAAAAACGTTTGCTGATCCTGGGCGTTATTATCTACTATTATCCAACTTCTTCTATTACTAACTATTCTATTGCGAATGAGTAAATAAATTTAATGGTGAAATTAAAAAAAATAATGACTGAATGAAACAAGGTAATATGATACACGATTTTTGCGAAAAAACTTGAGGCGGCAACATATAGAGCAAAAAAATGGAACGGAAAAAAATTATCGTACGAAATGAAGATGGATGCAAAAGTGCAGCGGAGGCATTCAGCCTGGAATAGTTCTGAATTATAATGAAAAAATAGGAATTTTGATAATAAACATTACTGTTGACGAAAAACGAACTGTAACGAAAAAAAAATTGCATTAAAAGATTGGAAATATTTGAAGAATGGAAAGGAACACGGAAACGGACCTACCTTTGATACGATGAAAATGTTTCAATCGAGACTGGATTCCCAATTCCCAATTTCGAGACTGGATGATGAAATTCAGTATGAATTATGCAACGATTTATGATAGCTTTTACAACGACGCGCGACGAATCCAAGAAATTTTATGCAATCTTATATAATGTCAAAAATGTTGTTTTGTTTTGTTCCACATCCGAATGTTCTAATTTTGTATTTCTTCTATTTTAATGTAAGGTAGGTACCATGAGTATGAGTCATGGTACCTACCTTGGTCATGGTGACGATGAGGGAGGATGGGAAAGAAAGGTAATTGGCCAGGAATAATATCGATAAATGCTGTTATATACTAAACCATTACCACTAAGTCAAATTACAAGTATCTATTTAATCTTGACAAGCATAAAACTAAATACTTGAATCTTAACATTTTCTAAGATAATAGAGAAATAAAGTACTCCACTAAAAGAGACTTAAAGAATAATAAATCTAGAATGACGCCAAGTCCAATCACAATTTTCATTTACACACAGAAGACGGACAATATATTTAATATCTAACGATCACTTTTCCGGTTGTTTTCTGAGAGCTAAACCCATCACACACGGGGGAGAATGGGGAGGAATAGTACAGTAGAATCCAAGTAAAGGGGAAGTACGTGACGGGAAGAATGATTCATATTCCACTCAGTTTCACAATCCGTTTAGCCCCCTCTTCCCCACACAGAGAATCATTACAGAAGGAAAGAATAACAGCAAACTCGTGCATATTGTGAAGGATGTGAAATATTGTGCTCGCGATATTACGAACTACGCACTTATTTAGACAAAAAAACGCTTTTTAAAAATCAATCGTGAACATGAGCGGATAAAATATTGTATTCCAACTTCCAGAAATAAAAACAAGGAACGTTTTAATGTGATGCTTCTGGGTTGATATATTTAGCATTGTGCTTACGGTAAAACTTTTCGTCGTCCATCATTAAAATAAAACAGCTAATTTACACACACCCATAACGAACCAAAGCTGAAAAATGTATGGGGCTCCATAAATGAAGAATTCGATTACCCAAAAATATCTTGATTTGAGCAAATAGTATGGTATCATACTAAACACATTTCACATTATGCTTATTAGAGTCAAAAACATCAAATCTCTGATAAAATTTGTATCAAAACCTTTAATTTCTAACTTATTTGGAAATGCTGGTGTACAAGTGTTAATTCAAACTATAATATTATTATGGATAAATTAAATAGTTCCATTTTCGTAACTCAATACGTCAAAAGCGCTTAACTAATTAATTGTATTCTAAATACACGATTTAAAATTTAATATCACAGTACAACTTTTTACTTTGTCATCACGCGCAACGGATTTATTCAAATGATTGAACGGGTGGGTTTTAAGTTTTGTCGAACCCTTTACTCTCACAGTTCCGCACTTCTACTGGGTGAGCATTCCATGCCATAGAACTTGTGACCGCAAATGCGCGTTCACATAATTTAGTGCGCTGTACGGAAATATTCCTTCATATTGTTCGATATTGGATTCGCGAGGATAATATTCAACCTGATTTCTGATATTGCCGATCTTAGTATAAAATTAAGTAATACAATATCTGCTGTTTTTTTAGTTCGCTCAGATTTTATTAGATTATCGAATAATAAAAATCTTATAAGTTTGTGTCCGCCGGACCGACGAGGGTGGCTGCGTGTGGCGGGTCATCGGAGGGTGCCGAAGAGCAACGCCGAAGGCAGTCAAACTCCGTGTTAACTTCGTTATCTCCGGGATTATTAGATCGAGTATTTGCGGGGGTTGCCATGGGGAAACTCGGGAGGTAAGTGGAGAATCAGATAACAGGAATCTGAGGTGAGTCATGCGCGTCGGACAGAAGACGAATCACCGAGGATTTAAGAGGTACAAGTTAATGCAGTTGTGAGATATTTACGGGTGGTCGGTACTTATACATCATTAAGCTGCATTAATGATTTATTATTTAAATGAATCCAGAATAGTGAGAATATCTAAATAAAAAAAACAAACATCACGCTGTTTCTCTTCAGGGGTAGGCAGATAGAATATAACGCAATACCATTTCGCCTTTGCATGCTGACCTTACTTCCTCTACATCACATCTTCTCCTGCACGCACGCCGATTATTCCGACTTTTGACATGTGCATCATTAAGTATTTGTTGGATTCGGTCGTGCCATGTCTATCTTGGTCTTCTTAGTTTTCTGCATCCATCAACATTCCCAGGGTAAATTTATTTGGCCGTTCTTTCGCTGCTCATTCG
The DNA here is from genome assembly GCF_059751315.1 of Micrasema longulum. Lineage (NCBI taxonomy): Eukaryota > Metazoa > Arthropoda > Insecta > Trichoptera > Brachycentridae > Micrasema > Micrasema longulum. The sequence goes on from NW_028278020.1 coordinate 201,692, forward strand.
CTCTACAAATCTGAATTAATATTAACTTGAGAAGGTGGTGCACTGGCTATATTTTCTGAGTGCATTTTGTACATCACAACAAAGTATTCCTTTCATCGCGTTTTGATTGTACTATCATTCGTCAGCATTTTCCTACCTTTTCCTATTACTGCTGTCATACGTTCTCTATCATTGCTGTTTTGGGAGTTATTATCGCTTTCCAGAATATTACGTCTTCAGATTTTTTTGTCATTTTCACTCCCTCACATTCTTTCAGCAATTTCTTTTATTCACACATACCCTGTTTTACTCTCTTCTTACATTCATTATACACTTTTTATTGCGGCATACATGCTGGCATCAGTTTTACCAACCGTCGACGGATTTAACCACGCTTCCTTCGTATCTTGAATGAGCTTTTTTTATTTCATCATTTCACCATGCATCACCTTTCTTTATTCCTTATTTTGCCACACCGCATACTTCCATCGCTGATTAACAAATACTTTGACATATACTTTCATACTCTCCGGTAAATATCCCGAAAAGGAAATCGAGTGCAGATAGGTCCAGTCCGCCACGCAGCGTAGTGGTTATCGTGTTCATCTACCATGGTTAAGATCACGGGTTCGATTCCTGGTAAGGTGGAAGTGAAATATTGATTTAAAAAGTTATTACACACTGCAATATTATATTGCATCTCCACTGGCATATAAAACGTAAAACTGATCACCTTACCTTATATGTCACAAAAGTGATCCAGATACGTACGCTGCATTTGGTACATCAATACAGTGTCCTATGCACCATTTGGGGCGAATCGTGAAACACTAGAGATAAATATATTCAGTGCATCTCGATCATCTGTTACATGAATGCAAGGTCATCAGTCTTTCGTATCACATTGCAGTTTATGCTCTTCTCCCTCTCTAAACATGAGTTTTTACTCTATTAGAGAGGAATAAACGTTACAATTAATTACGTATATATAAAACATTTGAAATTTTTTAATTATTTTGTAAACATTTTTTTCAATACATAAAAAAAAATGAAACACTAACTGATGTAGTACTTACCGTAATTTTCGGACCATAAGACGCGCTTTTTTACTCTGAAAATTAAAACGTAAATTGGGGTGCGTCCTATGGTCCGATGCGTCTTATCGTCCGCAAAATAGGGTAAGATTTAAAAAATAAATATTTAATGTCGAAAACGAAAAATACCACAGCATCTAAGTAAGTGTAAATAAACACAAAAACCACTGAACCATCTAAAAAACCACACGGAACGATAAAATAACATAAGATGGATTGATTTTTACTTTAGCAAATCGATTTTTTAAATTAATTTATAACCAGGGAAACGGACTAACCAGTATACCATGATGCCGACCTATGTGCACTCGATTTCACTTTGCGGGATTTTTACCGGAGTATAGCCGCTGACTTTGTGAGGAATAAAATAATAAGAGAACGGACGCAGCAAGCTCCGGTGACAACTGTCATCAAGCTGAGGTGATACGGTTGGCTGGGCCAAATACTGCGGTTGCCTCCTGAGAGCCTTAACCACGCTAACCTACTTTACAAGGCATCGTGTTCTAGACGTCCAGGAAGTCCGATGCTGATTGCTTGTCGGCAGCTTATGTCAGAATTACGGGACGCGAACCTGACTTGGGAGGACGCGTAGGAGCTGGCAGCTGATAGAGATGCATGGAGGCTCTTTGTGGACACCATATGCTCCAACTAGGGAGCGGACATGGAATGATGATGATGTAGCCGCTGAATAAATTTTAAATAAATGCAATAGAATAATCAGTATATAGTAAATGTCAATCGTAGATTTGGAGAATACGTGTGAAATGGGCCTAAAAGAAAAAAAATACAAATACGTAACAGGACATGCGAATTGAAGGATTATTTTTTCTCGAAGTACTACTACTACTACTACTACTACCATCACGCCATTTCCCCGTAGGGGTAGGCAGAGAGAATGGACCGCCACACACGTATATCCTGGCATACACTCCTAGCCTCTTCCACATTCATACATCTTGTCATACATGCCCTTCGGTTCTGTCTGCTTTTGACATGACCAGACTTAAGATTTTGGTTTATCTGATCATGCCACGTCTTCCTTGGTCGTCCTCGTCTAACGTTGCCGTTCATTTTTGCCATATATACTTGTTTTACCATTCTCTCGTCGTCCATTTGTTCTACTTTCTAGAAGTACTTCGAATAAATAATGTTGTTGATCCAGAGAATGCCCATCTTGAACGCGTAACTTTGAATATTTTACCGTTTTTGCTTGTATATGTAATTTTTAATACTGTTGAAATGATTTTTATGCTTTTGATACTTTTTTAGCTTGTAGCATGTATACGTAACTTTAATACGCTTTTGATATTTTTTTGACCTGTGTTGGGTACATATATTTTGTTAATTTTAAAAACCTTTTCATTCTGTATTTTTTTAACATTTGCCCTCCCGTACTCGTTCAGCTTGTATGCATACATACGTGTAATTTTTAAACATTTTATATTTTTTGACTTTTTTTTTCTCTTTAATATATTGTATTATGTATTTATCATTTTGAACTCATTTCCATACCTTGTATTATGTTTATTTTGTAATTTTTGAAACTTTTTCATACCCTTTTAATTAGAAGTGAATTAAAATTTTTATTTTGCTTTTGTAAATAATGTTATAGTTTAAAATATAAAAACGTCTGTAAATAAATATTGTTATCTGCATGTCCCTAAATGAGTTTTTTTTAAACTCCTTGGGAATATTATGTTAAATAAAATAGGTTTTCAATTCAATTAAAAAAAAAAAAAAAACATAAATAAATAATAAAAATAATTAAAAATAATAAACTATAATACGGAATAATGTTTTGACATTCAACTGTTTGTGCTAGCCCTCATGGGGTCGTCACTACTAAATCTTTAAAGGGAGTGGATATTGAAAAATAAATTGTATTTTCACGCTAAATCTCGGCCGTGTCAATAGAAATGAAGGGGAGAAGATTAAAAATCATTCAGTCGGAATAAAACTCTTCTTAGACATTTTCTCTGGCCAATTGTTACGCGATATTACAAAACGTCGCCATTTTGTTTTTGTTCTAAGCATTCATTTACGAAACACGAAATTAATTTTAAAGTAAATTTGTGGCAATTTCACGTAAATATTTATTAAACAATTCATTTTGTCGTGGAAATTGAATTTTCAGCAAAAAATTATTTTGAAATTGATTTATATTTTAGGCACGAGTATAATGTATGTATGTACAGTACATGGTAAAAGAATATCAACGTTTTCTGGATTAAAATGTTACTCATTATAAAAAAGAAAACATATATTCATACATATTATTTGCAAAAATATTTATTGAATTTTGAAGCCTAGGAAACAAAATAAATATTTTGTATGAAAGCTTATCTTTAGGTCCTGTAAAGGTCGTTTACTTCGAGCGAATTACGGAAAAATATTATTCATTTATACCAATTTGTATTGGAATTGTTAAAAGACAAACTATATAATAAACAAACAATAAAATCTGCCTGTTTACGACAGTTAATTTTTTTGGAAGTGAGACGTTCACGTCAAGCAAATCGCTTTTGTCATAATGTCCCATCCGTGCATGTTCACTCGAGGACAATTTGGCCGCTGGCGGTCTTGCGCGGTGGTGGGGTAATCGTTGTTCCGCGGAGATAGCCTGCCCGTCGGCGCAATGTCGATGTCTCTGAACAAATTTTTATAAAATATTTCGTGGGCAATGGTATAGGGGATTTTGGAGCTGTCCATTAAATAACGTATTGTAACGTAATCTCTCCATAATCTATTTACTATGCACTGGGTATCGCAATTCCGTCTAACTTCTTGACTCTGGATTTTGCCTCTTTGAAGTTTCAGTGCGATTTCCTTTAGTACATTCATCTCTGACGTTCTGAGCAGTTATTTGGTTTTTCTATTTAGTTTTTCTATTTGGTTTTTCGTTTTTATTTTTCTCTCTATCTATCCTCGCTTTTATTGTATACACCATGATCGGTCTGACACACGTTTATTCTGCTTGTGTAAGAAAAGGTTTTTGGCGTATATATTGTTGTGCTATATTTAGTTATAAAGGTGCTAAACTTGCTTTGTTTCTTCGTTGTTTTCAATATGTGTTATTTTTTAAATGTTAATATTATTTATGTCCCGAATTAAGTTCTTGTAACTTCTGGGAATGTAATTCAACGTATACGACTTGTAAAATACTTAGCGTTATATGATAAATAAATAATAAAATAAAAAAATTGCTGTTTACACGTGGACAATATTATATCAAAATAAAGTTTTAGTAAAATCATTAAGTATTTTCTCAGTGAATTTCGATCATTTGTAAGGTACGTGAAGGGTGTAATCCAATAATTATTGAATTGTTTTTAGTATTGTGGGTATTTTTTAAATATTTTTTTTTTTTTTTTAAAGAAATATTTGCTTTCTTATGATTTACACAAATATTTAATTTTGAGGGCCATTTTCAACGAGTTATAATTAACTGACTATTAGAAAATGGGAATCTAGTTGGGGTACAGTGGGATTCAAACCACGGACCTTTGATCCGAGAGTCCGAGACATTTTAATAAAGTGAATAAAACAAATTTGTTTTTAACCACTATTAAAAAAAAATATATATACTATATCTTAACTTAGGATTTGACGTATTATATTAAGGAGGAAATACGAAACATAATAATATGTTATGCACTTCCGGAAAAGATACGTTAGGATAAGTGCGTACCTATTTCATGTTATACAATATATCAAGTTATATTTTTCTCATAAAAGTAAACAAGACATCTTTACAAATCTGTCTCCAACCACCCTTATTCATCTCCTCATATTGGTTTCCGGCCGTTACCAGAAAACGTTTATACGTGGTAAAAACACATTTCTCTCCATTTACAAGAATATTTACTCAACTTCGCTGATCTGTCTTTAAACCTTATCTTTAATGTCATTTAATCATTGTTGGCTGTATGTTTCAGTAAAATAAATAAAGAAATTAGAAATTGGACAACTAAAGTCATATTTTATACTGAATAATACGATCAACAAATACGGAAAGATTTAATAGACGTTGTAATCATGCTTCCATATTATATGAACATTATAAGAGAACAAAAAAACATTTTAAAACTTTCGGACCATTGATCGGTGAGTCCAAATCACTACCACACGACCACAACCTGGTTTTTTAGATTTGTTGTAAGGTATTTATCATAATGTATCATAATTAATCTAAAATTATAAATTTAAAAAAAGTCTGTTTTAGTTTAAAACCTAACACAGACGTCAGTCATTAAAAACTTTTTTCTGTTGCTAAATAAATAATTAAATGTTATGTGTACCAAATGTGACGATATTAATAGCAGTATTTTTTAATTAAAAAGTAAATATGTTTAATCAGAAGCGTGGGTTACAACAAAAATGCATCCCTAACCGATCCCCCCAAACCCAAAACGGCCTAAATGAACAAATTCTTTTAAATAAAATTATTACTTACTAAGAAACAAAACTTGTTTGATGGGCTATGTACACTTAGCCGGCAACTGTACCCAATAAATCCGTGCTTTGTAAGGCAATAGAACTTCAAAACAACTCCAAACTACACTGTAGAGGCGAATAAAATAAAGAACTTTTGCTATGTACCATAAAAAATGACAAGTAACAGAGTTTATGTTGCTATTTCTACCGCAAGAATGTACCTATTCGCGATTACCGTGGGAACACTTGCGATTTCGAGGATAATAAAGTAAATATTATAATGATTCAAGTCATAAAAATTTAAACCGTTCTTGATAGTGCTATGTGGGTTTCTGGTAAAATAATTCGCAATAGCGTCGTGATGTGATCAATAACATTTACAACTGCTAAATGAAATTACTAAATTCAATTAGCATTTACGATACAAGTAACAGCACCTAGCGTAAGCAGAGGGTAGCGGGTAGCAAATAGCCGTAAAGTTAGTAAAATAATGGTATGGACCAGTAAGCAATCAGCGCAGCAGACCAAAACAACAAAGTTAGTTAAACCTTGGCTAGGTCGCTTGCCTTACGCACGGAGGGTTCCAGGTTCGGTTCCCAGTGAGATCACAATATACGAAATGTGATTTATCTCAAACCAGGGTGTGCTGTGCTATAATCTCTACAGGAATTGGGTCTCTTGGCCCGCTGTAGTGGAAAAAGAATGAATAATAACAATTTTAACCGGGTTGTGGTCCCGTGGCTAGTGTCGCGGATTCACGAATCAAAGGTCTGGTCCGAACCCCGCTCTACCACAATCTTCAAAAAAGCCCCCAAAATTATGATGTTTGGGTAAATAAAATTAAAAAAAAACAAGCTACAAAAAGTGACTTGGTGGAATTTTAGTTTTTAGTAGATTTTCTTTAACATGTATTTTCCCTAAAACAAAGGTCCGATAGGTATTTTGGAGCCATTTCATGAAGGGATTTGAATACTGTCCAGCACAGCTTGTATTTTATTCTCTCTGGGCTTTTTAACCAGTGCAAATCTCGAAGATGTTGTGAGATGTGAGAATATTTTTTTACTCCCGTAATGAGCCTTGCTGCTGCATTGAAAACAGGTTGAAATTTATTAGTTTGATATTTTGGGAGATTTGCGTATATTCCATTGCAGTAACCTAGACGCGAAATGACATAAGCATTTACAAGAGCTTTAGTTGCATCTATAGGAATATTTCTTCGCGCGGATTTGATCTGTCGGAGATGGAAGAAACCAGCACTTACCGTTTTATTGACCTGAAAATGAAGAGAAAGATCTGAATCTAAATGAACACCCAGTAGTTTAACGTTTGTTCTAGGGGTAAGATCACAACCTGTGATTGAAATTGGAGATTGGTCTAAAAGGTGTTGTCGCTTTTTTGTCGCTGTCAATAGAAGCTCAGTTTTAGATGGATTGAGTTTGAGTCTGTTTGATGACATCCAGTTGTTGACGGTTTGAATGCATTGAGACGCACGATTTTTTAAAATTGTTTATATCTTGAGAAGAACAGTAAAAATAGATTTGTTGGTCATCCGCATAATAGTGAGAAAGTAATCCGAATGAGTGAATAATTTTAGACACATCGTAAATGAACAGTGTGAAGAGAATTGTACCAAGCACGGAACCTTGTGGGACGCCAGATTTAAGAAGGGTAAATGAAGACTTTTTACTAACAACTTGAACTGATTGCGTTCGCTCCGAAAGATAAGATTGGATCCATGCCTTAGTGAGCCCAGAAATTCCAAAAGTGACTTCTAATATTTCAATAAGAAAACTATGGTCAATTGTGTCAAATGCAGCACTCATGTCCAGGAGAGCAAGTATCGTTAATTTTCCATTTCATTGTACGATAGTCTGGAAAATGGTGGATAAATAAAAGTTATTCGAATGGATAATACCAAAAACTTGTGAAAGAAAATCACATTTTTATGTTTGATATTATTTAGCAGATCATAAAAGAATGTCATTTTATTTAGCGTGAGTAAATAAAATAAAATAAATAGTAATAATATATTGCTCGATACTCGGGTGGGGTTTGGGAGGGGGTGATAATTTCCAGGCATCGAACAACTCTAAGAGCGCGGAACATAAAACGAAATCGTCAAAGCCTAAACTGGACGTAAAGTAACTTTACGGGTAACGGAATCGCAACGTCTATTTCTGTTCCCGAGTTCAGTAACACCGGACGACGCATTCGCCGTAAAGATTCATAGCTTATTCCCCCTTATGGATGTTTCATGACTGTATTCTGATTCAGCGAAAGGAAAAAAGGATGTAAAAAAATAAACCACTTTATAAAATGCGAGGGATGCGAAAAATGAATAAAATAAAAATAAATAAATAAAATAAATTAGTAAAACAGAGACGATTTAAACGGTTGATGAGCGAAAAATCGTTGTAGCAAAATATATCCAATAACAAAAAAAAGCTATAACTTGCCCTAACTTCAATAATATGATTGTTGTTAATTAATTTGAATAATATTTACCAATAACAGTCGATATCATATTTCCCTTATGGGCATTATTATTATTATTTTTATTTTTTTATTATTATGGATAACTTATACAGCGCCATTTTCGTAATAAAATACCTCAAGGGCGCTTAACGTAGTGATTCTAATGTTAAATTAATTTAATTGAAGCTTTTAAATTTTGTAATTTATTTTTTTTTAAATGTTTTGTTGTCACATGCTGCGGATTTATTCAAATGATTTAGAGAACAAGTGGGTTTTAAGTTTTTTCCGAAACATCATTTCACTTTCACAGCCTCGCACCTCTGCTGGGAGAGCATTCCATGTCATAGGGCCTGCGACCGCAAATGCGCGTTCACTAAATTTAGTGCGCTGTTTGCGTAGAGGTATAATAACCTTTCCTCTCGCTGTAGACGTAGCCGATCTAAGCGTGAGACGCCTGTCAGCTAGTTCATCTGGAATGCATATAGGACACTGCATCTTTACAAGCATCGCAGCATATAAAAAAGATCATGTTTCTGTTACATGAAAGCAGGATACTATGTATATCTTATGCACCAGATCTTAGTCCAACAATTACGTTAAATGATCTTATTGTAAGGGTATTTAAAACATATTTTTCAAAACTTTTTATTTCAATGATTTCAAGAAAACGCAGCAAGTTGATTACGAACTAACCCAAAATCCTTACCAGCTACGGTTGGTTTATGAGCTATCTTCACCGCTTTCAGCTTTCATAAAGCAATAGCTGTCCACGTGACGATGCGACATCTCATGATATTCCTTATTTGTTGATGCGTTTTAACTTTTTTTAAGCTTAGAGCAAATACAGCTAGACGTGCGATTTACAAGTCTAAATGAGGACCAGGGAGATATCGTAACTACAGAGGACTCTTTAAGAGAGGTAATATCATAAATGTTTAAAATAGTAAAGGTAAGTATTAAAATATATTTTTTAAAAACCACAAAACGCTGTACACTGTATCAGGGGAACGGAAGGTCTGTTAATACCTGTCAGTAGTCCGGCTTCTTCTGAATGAGTTTTCTGTGGTTAAAATTTTACTGAACAAATGCGAAAAATTTCTTTAACATAACGAGGCAACAGCCGACTATCCTGACACGACAGTTTATTTTTTCAAATTAAATATGAACCTTGTACGTAAAAACAAAGGAAGAAAATAAGCAACTGTTTTAACGAACAAGAAAATCAATTAGAGTTTCACTATCTCGATTTATATTTTTAAATTATGTATTTATATTATTAGAGGTATAGTTTGTACATAAATTTGAAGTGTAACTATTTAAACCTTAATAACATGGCATATCTAATTTGATTCACACCACAAAAATGACCATAAAATTACCAAAAAAAATAAAAATTAAATGATTTTGTGATGTTACAAATAAGATACATAGACCATGACAGTACAAAAGGAGAGCGAAGGTCCGATGGCTCAGGTTCCTTCATCTAAAGTTCACTAAGATGAAACGAGTCATTGGATGGAATATCAACAAGTCAACGCTGTAAATTGCCTAAATGCAAACGTCAATTTGCTCTACAATATTATGTATGGTAAAATATAAAAATGAGTTTCTCGCCTTCTATCAATAAATGTACTTGCGATTTACACATTTTTTCATACCTAATATTTCCATGGGTGTAACCATTGCATAGAGTAGCAAATTTGATACATACCTATTTGTCCCAATATTTTCTATCTAGGATTTGACAAATGATTTTTTCATTCATTTTTAGCGTATAAAATATCATTTTTAATAAAAAAAAAACACAAAAAAATCACACAATGAAGGGTAAATCTATATAAAATAGTGCAAAAAGAAATTCGTCATTATCAAACGCATCAATATCTCATGTAACGGGATGCGTGAAATTATATGTAATTAATTTCTAAAAGACACGTCATTTCGTTGTTATTTCTCATTTGTTTCAATTGGATCCACATCAACAATTTGAAAGTTGACATAAGTAAGACAACTGTCACTAAATGTAAAATAATAACATCTCTAACATGGGTTCCATACTTTGAAAAAACAAATAATACGAATTTTGTCAGAAAAATTTATTTTTTCCGCTAAAATAACCTAAGACAACGTTGTATTTCTTTTTTAGAAACCGGATCGGAGATTGTGCGGAATATGATGTTTCAGTACCCAAGAGACCGAAAACGAATGTATTTATTCGTGTGGTTTGATATTTTATAGCACATTATTACTTTAGACAGTAAAAATAAAACATTTACGATTTTGATACGACGAAAATTGTTTTCTACGACATGTTTATTTGAAACTCACAGTAAAATTTGAATATTGAGCCGTTATTTAACTATAGGTACGTTAAGGTATTTTAACTGTAGAGTAATAGTTTAAACATTTTTATAGGTTTCACAACACTTAATCATAGTCGGCGGGGGTAATTGACTTTTTTTTTTAAATCGGGAAACAATAATATAATGAGTATTTTTTTTTAGTTAAACTAATAATCTCCACTAACACATATTGCGACAAGTGTATTTTCCTTTACTCTGAAGACTCAAGAATTGTACTTATAATCTCTGCAGTGCGATTCTGTACGCGAAATAGGGGGTTAAAAAAGGTGTAATTAGCACGTAAATTACGTGCTAGGAACGCGTTCTCTATCCCTAAAAGAGCGTTCAGAATCGTACTGCTGGGCTTGCGTTTTTTAAGTTAGCGAAACGAGATCGTGTGTCTTCATTGATGAATTCATTTATGTTCTACTGAGAATTCCCCTCAAGGGAGCTTTTTAGTTTTTAACATATTTATATTTTTATTTAATTTATACAAACTTCTTGGGAAGTAATAATTAGTAATTTGTAATTGCTTTTATTATAACGACTTAACATATTACATTTTTAAGAGCTAACCACTAGCTTTTACTGCTATTAACAATAATAACATTAGATAATATCAAGGTTTTGTGCCATGCGTGGGCAATCGGCAGGTTAAATATGCATTAAAACTTCAAAATAAACATGTTAAAGGCAAAATAACTAGAGTAAAGAAAGCGACGTATTTATGTAGATAGTGGGGTAAAATGCTATCCTCTCTGCGTTTTCCTACTGGGAAATGGCGTGAAGCTAGCATAATTTATTTTAAATTATTTTGGGACAGGTTAAATGAACAAGTGTAAGATGATATTGTTAATGCTAGTACGAAAATACTGCCTTAATACGGATTAGTTTGCCGTATTGAAGTCGATGGTGATTCCCCAAGGATACCAACACCACCCTTAGCTAATGAACATTTAAACATGTTTTGTGATACAGCATGAATTTCGCAACTAAACAACGAAGGTAATCTAAACAAAATGTTACAAGTTTTTAGCATTTGAATTATAAAAGTTAAGCGTTTGAATTAATTTGATCAAACTAACGTCTCCTGTTTATCAAGAACTGACGTCATGAAAAAGGTATTATGTAAACAATTGTTTTCACGCTGTTTGTAAGTCATTTGGGAGACATTAAACCATTTAGTCGTGAATCGTATTATACCATCCGGGTTAAGGTGGTATCTAGGGTCATCCAGGTGGAATATTTGTTACAATAACTTTTTTGTTAATCATCATATTGATTTTATTTATTGCATATAATCGAACCCCATAATGTTTAGAGTGTATCAAAACTATAAAAATATGTTTCATCAGAATTATTTCAATGATACTTCACATGTATCTTTGCTTTTCTTTTATTTTTTTTATTTATTGGAAATACACGTACAATACATACTAGTGTGTTTGTGTGAGTGTAAGTGAGTGAGAGGGTGGGTGAGTGGGTGTTATATTGGAATGAGGGTGGACATGTGTGTAAATATTGCACAAGTGTCAAGTGTCGAAAAAATAAATAATAAAATATTTTTTTCCCATGCAAATAGTAAATAATACTATTCGTTACTCTTCTGATTTTATTTATTTAATATTTTGGTCAGTTCTCACGTGTGCTTCTTGCTATGTGGTCCCTTATTTCCAGCAATAGTGACAAAAACCCAGATTTCGCAGGTTTTTAGATTTTACATGCATTCCCCTCCCAACCTTTAACGGATTGCGTGACTTTACAATTGGAAAAACGGTCAAATTTTAGAATATTTACAATTAATTAACTAAGCGGATTGCATAATAAGAAATTCGGCCCTTCTGGCATCAGTTAATCGACTCTTTAGGCTCCAATTGATCGGTCTTTCAGGCCTTTTTTGAAAGACCACTTGTAGTTTTTTTCACCTCTTCAAGATTGTTTGTCGTTTTAGTGAATTTTGCAATTACTACATAATAAAAATAATAACAAAAAAAGACAGTTTCTGCACGCCCATTTTCGTAAGTGATCATTTCTAGGGCGCTGAACATTTTCAGTAATAATAAAAAAACAAATCTATTCTCTACCTATGGGCTAATTATAGATTGCCATAAGCTGTTTACCAATTTTTAAAGTATATTTAAAATACGTTTTCAGTGTTCAATTGGGTCAATCCGGTTACAGACACAATTTCCACTGAACCTCTGGAGAGTAATAGTAATAATAATATATATAATAAAAAATATAAAAAATATGACGCGCCGCCTTTGACCGAATAGTGGGTAGCTTGCATCTTGCAACTTGCAAAGCGTTGCATTGGAAATATGAGACGAAACATACAAAAAAGGTTTCAGCTTACACTACACAGAGTTTTGCTTGTGAGGGTGAGGGGTGAGTTGAAATACTACTCTAGAACAATGACACGTGTGCGGGGATGCATGTCTACTTGTCTGCTACGCCGTGCTACTAACTGTGACGCTACACTGAGATGCTGCGATCTCAATTAAACTCTTCGCCAAGATTAACACTGTAAGTGGTCGTGTAAAAGAAATGACGTACTCTTGTTTGTTTAATGTTACATGACGACTTTGTGTGTGGCTTTTCTGTTTGTCACACGAATATTGAAGATAATACGCTTTTTAAACAAAATATCTCATTTATAATATGGGATACTTGTTCGTATATTGTCTACTCATTAATTGGTTCAGATAAGCTTTTTTCTATTTAAATACATAATTAATGACTGTTGTTTTAAGATTAAACATATTTATACTTCTAGAAATATTATATTAACGATTGGAGATTAACGCCCTTCCTAGACGAACATTCTGGAAACTGTCATAACTAATGTATTAAATATTTTTAACGTAAAATCTTCTACCCATAGTGGCATTAATTTTGATTAGAATAGTGTTCTTTTTTGCATGGTCATCAAAAGTAATACAAAATATTATTATGCATAGTATTTTTGGTAACAATATCAGTGATGGTACGAGTATATTTTAACACCGAATAAACGTTATATCATTTTGAAACTACAGATAAATCATTGACATGTTTGGTAATATGCACATTGACATATCGTCTTACGCATGTACGTACACAAAAACATATTAAAATCATTCGGTGGTGTAAACACTACCCTTTTGGTTTTATTATTGATATTGATTAAATACTATACATTCAACCACAAAGAAAAAAACTTTTATAAAAATACGGGAAATAGAAAAAATATCGTGACTATCAAAATATCGATCGGTGGGATTAATTTTTAATATTAGGGGGTTTTAAAAGTCAGCGAATCCCCCGTTGATATAAATATTTTTTGCACCGTTTATACAATTGAAATAGTTGTATCGGCACCCCCTAAAATAGCATCCCCCAAGAGCGAGAACGGGGTGCATCGAAAGCTATAATAATTTATCAATACATTCGGCGATGCAGACCCTTCGCTTGTGCCCAAATAGTGCAGCATTTTTTGTGACCAACTGTGTAAGATCGTATTGATTTTTGTAGAACGGAGTGCGCGTGTCTCTAAGCGTGTGCCAGCAACCAGCACTGCCCGCAGTTGAACTCGGTGGGGTGGAATTGTGGAATGTTAGGGTAACTCAAATCTAGCCAATTCTGAAATACCCAAATGACAAGAGAATACTAAATTCAATATGACTGGCTGTAGACGAAATGTTTTTCGAGTTCTCTATATGTTCTCAGAGCTGACATTATTAATCATTTCAAGCCCGGAGGTTGAAAACATATTTATATGGAAAAATGTGTCGTGCGTGCTTAATGTCAGAATAAAAATTCATACTATTGTGTTATTTAACATGACGAAGCTTTAACCAAATATATTTACTGATATATGATAGCTATAAGCATACAAATGCTAGTATGCTATTTTCCAGAACAGGTTGATACATGGTGTGATACATGGTGTGATACATGGTGTGATTTTAGAATATCTATGTAGTAAATGTGTACTTCGGTTGGCTGGAAGATATTGCTTTTAGAAATAAGTCCGCCAAGTACTTATTCTGTGTACTTGAAATTTTAAATAAGAAAATAAGCATATAAAATTTCTGCCGTAAAATAAAAATATTTTTGTAATAAAATTACAAACAAAACAATCAAACAAACCATCACGCCGTTCCTTTTAAGGGTAGGGAGAGAGAATAGAACGCCATATCACTCTGTCTTTGCATACATACCTCGTTTCCTCTACATTCATACATCTTCTCATGTTTGCACGCCGATTATTCTTACTCTCGAGATGTCCATCTTGAAGTATTTGATGGACTTGATCATGGCATGTCTTACTTGGTCTTCCTCGTTTTCTGCATCCATCAAGATTCGCATCAACAAATACTTGAAGATGGACATGTTAAAATTCGGAATAATCGGCACGCGTGCATGAGAAGATGTATGAATGTAGAGGAAGCGAGATATGCATGATAGAGTGATGTGGCGTTGTATCCTCTTTGCCTATTTTCGTTTTGTTTTTTTTTTCTTTGCATGAATTTCATATTCCGCTTGTGTTACATGGATTCTGATAGTTTTGTATGAGCTATTTGCATTAATATTTAACTGTTGTCTGTTAATATTATGGCGTTTGGAAGTGTGAAATAATTGTTCGTTCATAAACAAGCTTTTAACGAATAATCAGTAGGAAATGGCTTATATTTATCTATTGAAAACTTATGTTAATTCAAGTTCAGCAAAACAAACATAGGAATCCTATTTACAGCGTTATCATATTTTACATATTTATGAGTTCCCTGGTTGAGTTTTGTACCTGTTAAGACTATTAAGTTTGATGTGATAATAATGCGTAATAGTCTCATAATGAAAGCATCCATTTTAATTTAAATAGATTTATTTGTAAAACGTATTCTCTGTTCAATAACTCATCTGTGTATATATGTATCATTTGTTACAGAAAACAAAGCAGATGCCCTCAGAAAAGAAGGCCGTCCGTTTATTCAATTTTATTTTCGTAAATAATTAAAACAAGACTACATTTACGATTAAGGGATCAAAGGTTTTCCTTTAAACAACACCATCACCAGTAAAGATGCGGTGTTGATAAATCGAGCGTTGAAATAAATTACAAATGGTTAGGTACTCTATTTAAGCTAATTTCATTTTCGGTTTCGGTATTGGATCGACATTTAACAAATATTTTCGTGAATAAACTCAATGAAGGGCCTCTGGTAATAATATTTAGAAAAAGTTCTCAAATTTAATGGAGCCGCGATTCTTACAAACTTTAGAAAACCTTCCACTCTCTTGATATTATTCAGTTATTTTGAAACAATAGATAATGGTCCAGTAGGCAATTCTTGGAACTGGCTGGCGGCCAAAATAAATTCTAAAGCTTCATCCAAAGGGGAATGTTACATTAATTATAATTAATACTTCGTATTTGAATAAAATATTGAATTGTTTTCGCATTAATTTGTGTCATCATTTCCTTCCTACCGCGAGATATAAACATTGAATATTTTAATCTTACCAACTGGTGATACAGCACTTAATATTTTGTAGAATCCTAAGATGTCCTTACCTGTAACAAAATAAAACTGCGCATTAGTATAAAAGTAGTATTATTTGAAATACAAGTATTGTTATGTGGTTTAGTTGTAAAGTAGATAATAATAATAGATCATTTTGCATTCTGAAGAACAAAAAGTTTTCGAATTTAGTCACAGATTTTTAATTTATCCTTTGTGGTGATTATTAAGGATAACTTATACAGCGCTATTTTCGTAATATAATACCTCAAGAGCGCTTTACAAAATGATTATGTAAAGGTATAAATTTAATGTTAACTTTTCAAATATTTAATTTAAGAAAAACAATGTACTTTGTCACCACATGCTAAGGATTTATTCAAATGATTAAGAGAACAAGTGGGTTTTAAGTTTTTTCCGAAACATCACTTCACTATCACATTTTCGCACCTCTGCTGGGAGTACATTCCATGCCGTAGGGCCGGCGACCGCAAATGCGCGTTCGCCGAATTTAGTGCGCTGTTTGCGTAGAGGTATATTAAGTTTTCCTTTCGACGTAGATGTAGCCGATCTAAGCCTAAGACGTCAGTCAGCTAGTTCATCTGGAATACAGAGTTTCCTTAGATATTCTGGAGCAGAGTTGTGCAGTGACTTATACATACGCCGGCAGAGTTTGTATTCCATCCACTGTAGAAAACGTAGCCAGTGTAATTCCCGAAGTAGTGGAGTGATATGACTGAACTTGGATATTCCAAAAATAAGTCTCGCTGCGGCATTCAATACAGACTGTAAACGAGTCATTTTATTCATTGGTAGACCTGCGTAGATACCATTACAATAATCGACTCCAGACATTACAAACGCATTTATTAATTGACGTTATTACCACGTATGTAGCCAATTTCTCGAATTATTTTTAAAAAGCATAATATCAAACAAAGAAAGCAATATTTATTAGTGATAAAATAATGATAAGAGGCCATGACGTATAATTAAATATACACGCTAAGGTAAGTCGCTGGAATTTCAATTGGTGGGTAATTGCCTTCCAGCTGTTTTTCGCAAACGGACTTCCGTCGTGATCAGACGTAAGACTAAGAAAAATGTAGTCTCGTGGGCTGAGAAAATGCATTAACTGTAGTGCAAGTAAGAAAAACATAAATAATAATAATACTAACAGCCAGTGTTGTAGCCTATGATAGGTAACAAGTTACACTGAAATACAAACCAAGAAAAAATACATTTCTTTCATTAATGTTTGCGTTATTATTTTATTAACATAAACGGCAAATCTGCGTTATACAAACATTTATAATACTACATATTTGACTTGATATTTTTTTATTTTTTTAAAAAAACATAAATTTCCGTATACCGAAGATTTATAAATAAAAAAAAAAACCTAAAAATTATACCAGATTTATGTTTAAAAAATTAACCTTAAAATTATACAGCATATTCAGTAGAAAGTTTAAATAATAAAACATTCTACAGTAATACAACAAGAAAATCATAAGAACTGTTTCATACAGCTGGGCAAAGTGAACAAAAAACTGTGTATATTATGAAATGCATAAATAAATAAATATAATTACCATTCACCATCTTTTAAAAAGTTCAAATGGTTTGTTCTATAGCAACAATACCCTACACTAAATATATCAGATACGTGGGAATAACTATTGCCGAGTTCATGAAGTCTATTTAAAACGGCATTACAAGTATACACTGTCCGTGAATTGTTGCTACAAAACGGTGGCACCTGTCTAGTCATTCTTCCAGGCACCCTGAAGTTGATGAGAGATAAAAGTATTTATATATTTTTTAATCATTGAGCGCAAAAAGATATTTGCTAAATACAACGTGCGGGCTGATAAGAGAATAAAATGTTTTTTTTTTTTAATTTGGTTAGTGAAGTCAGCAGAGCGATTCTGAAAGCCCTCTAGGCGCTAGAGAAAGCGTTGCTAGCACGTAATTGATACGTAAATCACGTGCTAGAAACGCGTTCTCTACCGCCGCGAGAGCGTTCAGAATACCAGCCCAGAATTAAACGACAGAAAAGCTATTTCGGAAAGTTCGGGGAAGAATTTTAAGGAATGATTTCGGATAATGGATATAAAATACTATTTTTAAGGGGCGGGGCGCTCCAATAACCTGTGAAGGTTTGCTTCAGTGCGATTATAATCAGTGTAGAAGCAGCATACACATTGTCAAGTAAATTGTACAGCGGCAGCAAGTGCAGAGCAAATACAACATGAAAGGAACCAAATCGAAATAAAATTTCGCTGCGACGAATTTTATCTACCGTTTCAGAAAATTTATGTGCTGAGGATTCGAGTATAAAGATGTGTCGAAAGTTAAGAGTATTTATTTATTAAATGTGAACGTTTTTTTAAATATTGTTTTCTTACAATTAACTTTAGTCAACTTATCTTTGAAATTTTTGTAGACAAGGACTGGACTCAACCCCCTAGGGAGCTGTTAATATTAACATGTTACAACCGACATGAAAAACATTTTGCTAAAGGAAATTTAGAAGTCTAGGCTGTAAGAGCTGAAACTTTTATTGTTGCGGGTGAGATGAGAAAACAGCTATACACATGATATGTGAATGTGATGCTTTACTTCATAAAAGGAGCCTCATCTCCGGGCGACCACTGGTTAAACCTGAGTAGGTTAAAGTGCTCGCCCCCTATCTAATAGCCCGATACTTCACGGATCTGGGCTTGGAGGGTGAGATTTAGCAAAATGTAAACTCTCGCCTTCCACAGAAGCCAGGCTTTTTATAGATCTGGAGCTTGGAGGGCGAGAACTATTTACGGGGACCCGTCACAATAGATCTTCACAGGTCGCAGTGACGTCAGAAACTTGCAAAGAACTGACCCCCACCACTAAGAATAAAAATAACAATAAGAGGGTGACATACGAATTGACTGTATATACTAAGGTTGCTCTTGACTTCGTTTATGGCCATTTATTATTCATTCGATTACCGACCGGTTTCTGAACAACTACGTGTACCTTTATGAAAATGTATTTTATAATTTAAAAGTAGTTAAAAACAACGTATTTCATTTTTGATTATATAATGAATAACCACAAAACGAGTGCTTCAAATATAAGTTTTAAAACAAAAGCATCATCTAATAACACTATGTTTCGTCTTTTTTGGGTGATCCCGCGTAAGATGTATTCGTTAATACATTTTGGATACCCTTGCAGGAGCCATCTTCAGGGTAAACATAATTCATTAGGATCACCCAAAATGACGAAACATACAAATAAAAGTGTTTTTAAGCTATTTTCAATTCATTAATTTGGATCTCGAATTACAAAAAAAAATGGTTTTAGATATTACTACATTGATTCTTATTGGTGACGGGATTCATATAAATAGTTCTTAAATATGACGGGATTTATGTATTAAAAAATAAAAGGGAGAGAATTGAAATACGAGTTCATGGTGAGCATTTATGTATACTTATTTAAAACTCAAATACATTGAAAAAAATGTTTAAATACATAGTGATATTCACTACCAACAATGAGATCATATTCTTAAACAGGGTGTCCCTTTTATATGTATGTTAAGTAATGGTTGTATTTCAAGATTAACTAGAGATATGTAGAAGACATACATCAAGTTAAAAAACAGTTGCACCCCATTAGCATTTTGGGTCAGCTAGACGTATTAGGCGTGAGTATTTATGTATGCAGGGTATTGTGAGAACACATTGACGAGAGGCTATTACCAATTCTTCAACAATGTTAAATGTCATGAATATATTACAAAGACCAATCCGTCACCCATTGTTGGTTTACGTTCAGACTTCCAGACCCTTCGTTTTAAAGGTCTTAAAGGTAATGATTATTAAATAAATGTGCCTCTTACGACAATAGAAGCATAACTCTAATAATAGATATACCTTATTAACACCATATTACAGATCTCGTTTTACAAATTATCGTAAAGAACATCTCCATTATCATTAACAAGATATTATAGAGATTTTAACATAAACGGTATCATTGTTGATACAATGTATAATAATTTATCTTCCGTACAGAAACGTAAAAAGACATTTAATATATACATATATATATATATATATATATATATATATATATATATATATATATATATATATATATATTTACATATATTTATTAATTCTTACGGATTATTACATTCATTTTACAAAAATAATATGTACATTTTTTATTCATACTCGGTTGTTCAAAATAATATTTTTTACATCTTTTGAAAATTTTGTCTTAGTCTTTTGTTTAGTTTTGTCTGGTTTTTTATTGTATATTTTTAGTCCCTGGTTTATTAGTCTCGACTGTCCTTGTCTTGTTTCAGAAAGTTGAATATGATATTTTTGTGATATTCTCGTATTATGTCCATGTTTGCTTCAATTTTTTACAAGTTTTTTGTTCTTCGTCTACAATTACATTAGTGACTAATTTATGGATAAATTTTAACGATTCTAGTTGAAAGATTTCAGTGATATTTAATTGCTTAGTTTGTTTAAAATGTTCTCCAGTTGCTGTTAGATAGGTCATATACTAACTTTAATATTTAATTTTGTTGTATTTGTAGTCCTTTTATGTCATTTTGATAGCCTGTTCCCCATAGTAGTTGCATATAACATATTTTAGTTTTGACATAGGCTTTATACACTAGGTTTTTTCCGTTTTTGGAAAAAAAATATGATTTTTAAAAAAAGACTCGATAATTTCGTCACTTTGCTTATTAAATTGCTGATATGAATTTTCCATATCAATTGTCTATCTATTGATAGTCCTAAATATTTAACATGATCAATTTCAGTTAGTCGTTCATCATTTATGTGAGCATCTATTTTCTGACATTGTTTTCTAGATTTAAAATAAATAATATTGCTTTTTTTTCATTAAGTGTAAGTACGTTTGTGTTTTTCCATTTAGTCAACGGTCTTCGTTTATGTCATTGTTTGTTAATACGTCTGTTTTTTTTATAGAATACTATAGTGTCGTCGGCAAACATAATAAATTTTCCTTCAAAATTGTATAGTGACAAATCATATATATATACATAAAATATAGAATAATGGACCCAAAATAGATCCTTGTGGTACTCCAAAATTACTGTTTATATTAGGCTTTTTTTCATTTACATTTGTATACTGCTTCCTATTCGCAAAGTATGATTTCAATAGTTTACATTCTTGAAATTTTACTCAACATGTACAGTTTCGAAAGATTTTTTAAAATCTAAGATTACTTCTGTGATTGGGATCCCAGTATCCATGTATATTCAGTATTTATTAAATTTACAAGGGCTGTTCCGGTTCCTTTTTTTCCTGCGTGTCGAATGAGAGTTAGTGGTCATCGCTTATAAGTTAGTGTAATAAGCTTATAAGTAAGTTAGTACCTCATCGTTAGTGGTACATCGCCAGTCTGACGATGTCGGTCACGACGAAACCCGGTCACTGGTAAAAAATTTATAAATTAATTATAAATAAAAGTTGAATAAAACTATAAAGTATTTTTATTATTATAATTAACTATTTCTTATTAACAGTTTAGAGCATGGTGGGCAAAAAACCTAGTAACAGTTTCAGAAATGTAAATTTAACTGTTAGTTGACGAAAAACTATCGCGAATCAAAAGAAACAAATATAGTGCGATTCTGGTCGCGGATTTTGAAGACACTCCTCCAAACTGATATTTTTCACGTAGAAGTTTAATTTGTGAATTAATAAAATCGATGAAGTTTTTCTTAACGATAACAGTTAAATTTTTGTTTCGGAAGAATAACTGTTTCTTTGTTTTTATAACCTCTAATAGACACTGGTCGGAGATTAACTACCCTTTTCGAATATTATAATCTACTATTTAGCTAGTTGCAATATTTATGTGAGCGAGATAATGCCTAAATTAATAAATGGTGCTCGCACGAAATAGAAATAGGTTACATTACAGCGTCCGCCGTGGTGTGGCTAAGACACCATCCTCGCGCACGGAGGGTTCCGGGTTCGATTCCCAGTGAGATAAATAATGTTAAATGTGATTTTACTTAAGCCTGGGTGTTCTGCGCTGTATTTTTTTGTAATTGGGCCTCTTGGTCCGTTGTAATGAAAAAACGAATACAAATGTCAAAAAATAGCCAGACGGTTTGGGAACGTTAAAGATATTAAAAATATAAGACGTGAATGAATCATGATAAGCGATTAAGCTCGATGGAGCTTTGAAGCGCTTACGTGTTGCTATTCACACGACACAAGCCTTTTCTTCAGTATTGTAAGACGGTAGACAGTGGCTATAGGTATTCCGTACTGGGTATGGTATATCTAATATCGGAATATTATTCCGTCGCGTGTAGCGTGGCACTCGTCTGAAGTGGACTCGTGTGGGCTTCCTCCCTTCACTTCCTCCCCTAGCGTTAGCTGAGAGCCACCCTGTCTCGACCGACTTGAAAATTACAATGAGGTGTCAACGTACGATGAACACGTTATTCACAACAATTTGCCAAGCCCCGCTACTGACATGACGGGTACATTTATTTTTGTAGGCATTTACTTGACATATATTAAATATTAATCGTGGCGTTTGAACGGCGATCGGTTTTTTAAATGTAAGAGTGGCACACCACAAAGTTTTATCTGCATATTCTACTTCAAATTGAGTAAGTTATAAATAATATTAATGTAATAAAACACTTATAATCATACATATTAGTATAAATTACATACAGAACATATTTTTATTTTTTCCATAGTAATAAGAGTTTTTATATGTTTATAGAATTTAAGAGATAAGATTATGTATATCACTGAATAGATGTATATATATTAGAACTTAACTATAAACACCTGCTGACGAACTGCATTTTCTGCAGTTCAGTAGGACTTGATAATTTATATGTTAATTTTTGTATGATTTTGATAAATTAAAAAAATATATATATACCGTCAACTCGGTGTTTCTAAGGTTTATTTGGTGATGAGTATTACAATAAACGAATGCCAAAAATACGATTACTTATAATTTGAGGCATTAAATGCGTGGTTAGTTAAGTTAAATATTTTGTGTGATTATTTATTTATTCAATTATTTTTTTAATGAAACTCTTGTTACTCACGAATTCGTTGAAAATTGGAAAATCTTCCAATGTTTTCTATTTGAGAAAGTTACACTTTTGCGCGCTCGAAGCAATATAAAAACTGTAAAAAGGCAAACTGAACCTACGAAATAATACCCAGAAAACTCGTATAATTTAATTATTAAATAAAACTATCTAAATTTCACGATATAAAAAAAAGTTGCAAAAATCGTCAAAAGTAAAAGGCTCCTGGGATCTTAATGAAATTTTCAGCAAACGGCCTCGATACAAAATATTTGATATATTCATTTTCGAATGAAACGGCTAGCCCGAGTTTATATTTAAATTAGCTGCCTTTGTTTACTCCTTGTAATATTTTGTTTGGCAAGCAAGAGATTTTGTACAATAAACCACTAATATAAATGTCAACTCAAGCTAGTTCTACATGCAAATGTTTCTGCATAACATATGTATTAAGTATCCGTATGTGTATGTGTGTGACAAGACGATAGCTAAAAGCTGTAAGGAAAAGTTCCACAAACTTATTTTATTGCGAGGCGGAAGTGTTTCGTTTACACTACATATGTTTAATATGTTAATACTCGTACTTCCATCAAAGACCACAATTTTTCCCCTGTAAAATAAATTTTATCTTCATTAATACATTAAAAATATCGTTGAGAGATGGTGTAATTTTAGAAAAAAAATTACATACGTACACATCTTTTACTCGTCCTTTTATGTAGATTCAATTAACCATTTGAGTACAATGTCATTAGATTATTTAAGTCTTAAAAGGCTGTGCTAATACAATCCTTCACACTCGGTGATAAAACATCGTGTTACTTCAAGCAAAAGACAGACTATTCTGAAGTTCAGACATTGAACAAAAAAAGATAGAGAAATACTGTTAAATAATTCCTTTTCAATAAAATTAATAGAAATTATAATATAATTTGGGCTTGTTAAAGAAAAATAAATAAAAAATACACCTTTAAATTTATTTCAACAGAGAAGGAAAACATTTTTGAGAAGGGAATATGGAAGTCTAGGCATCTACAGGGCTTATGATCTCTGTTAAAATAAATTTAAATGTGAACAACTCCCTAGGGAGGAAATCCAGCCAGTCTGCAAGCATTTGGACATAATCAAACATTGTTAAAAAATACACCGGTCATTTAACTAGCGTGCACTACTGCTCACTGCCAATTACCGACTGATTGTCTCTTTCACACAAACACCGGCCACAGAATAGCGTCTCTGTCTTCCTTGTGATAAGTTCTATCTATGTGCTCTTTCTGAACAGGTTTATTGTGGTATTGGCACCACTTTCATTCATTTTTCAGATTGTAAGGATATATATATTTTTCAATTTAATCTAGCATATATATACTAATTTGCTTTCCAAATCCGCTGTGAAAAGGTTTATTTGAAGATTTAAAAAAAATACAGTTAAATCAAGTCTTGTATTATATTTATTGATTGGCGTTTATTTTGTTGAACTCCATATTTATACTATGTAGACTCGTGTTACACCACAGCCACATAAGAGCTAATGAATATACGATCGAATTTGCAAATATTATTTCACTCTTATTGGAATTTTTCGAAAAGGGTAAGAAAAGAGAATGGAATACGACATTTTTCTATTTATTCTATACAGTGTGAAATTAAACCAGAACCCTGGACGAGTGTTGTCGTCTCGTTGGCTACTCTCTTCAGTAAAAATCCCAAATCTTAAAAGTGGGTATAAATCCGCCTCGTGTAGTGGTTGCCGCGTTCTCGTGTCATGCTTAAGGTCCCGGGTTCGATTCCTGGCAGGGTCGATGTAAAATATTTGTTTTTGGATGACTTTATGATGCAATATTTTACTGTCCCTGTACTGGAACATCGAGCGTAAAACTGAAAACTTTGCCTTTATAAACCAGATAATCAAGATATTTAATACTCGCAAAACATCTTTCGTCTAAATAAACTGCAATATAAAATAAAAGCATAAAATTGCATTCATATGAAATAATAAATTTCTCTAAATTAAATTAAATGAACAGTATGCATTTAATATTATTTATATCACTACAGAGATGGGTAGAATTTTTTGTTTCAAGATTATGGATATTCGAGCGTTTACAGGGCTTATGACCAGTCATAGGTTGGGTTCAAGTGGCCACTTTTATGTAGAATTCTACAACATTCCCTATTCCGCTTATTAGCGAATATCCATATCGGTGACTTTTTTGGTTTTAGTATATATGTCATGAAACAGGGAAAGCTTTCGAATATCCATAATCTTGAAACAAAAAAATTCTACCCATCTCTATAGTGATATAAATAATAATATACCTACTCCCCCTTGGGATAAAAAAACCCAGAATTGTGTGTGTATAAATATGTAAATATATATACATACCAAAAATAATAGTATGCATTTGATTAGTATTTTAAACCAAAAAAAATCGATGAAAATGAAAAAAAAAGAGAAAAATTTGCACAATTTGCATACTCATTAATAATCGAATATTTAAAAACATTATTTTTCTTCTAAGTGGGACGAGGTGGAGGGGAGTTCCTATAGTTAATTTGCACCCATTAAAAACATTCAAAAGTTTAAAGCGTCCGTAAAAATGGTACGGATATAAGGTAACATTTAACACTTTATTCAAATTTCAGCTGTCCCTTGAATTACCACAGGCGATGATGGCGTCTCGCACTTAACACTTCGTACATAATTCATAAACCCTAAATGGGAATGCTTTACCCGGCCGTCGGCGTCGGCGTCGCCGTAGTCAGCCATATCCACGGGAAGGATTTTAAATTAATTTCAAAGTTTAAGCTGTGGAAAATGGAAAAGGCTTCGGCTGTAAAGGATGTTCATAGATTGTCGCTCATCAATAACGACCGTCAAAGGGGAAATTCTAAAGCGAAATATTGATTACGAGCAATCGGGAAATATTACTTTTAAGTAATTTTCAGTTTGTAAGATATTTGAAATTACGTGACTATTTCGGCAATATTTCAGCAGTGTATTTAACAACTAATAAATTTAAATTTGGTTCTCATTTTAATAAAAAAGAGAACTGTAATGGACCGGCAATTTAAAGCCCGAACGCATAAAATATTTTCTACACTTTTTATAAGGTTGAAGTGGCCACTTCACACACTGGGTAACATTCACCATTTTGCCTAAGTTTAAACAATTCTTTTACCTGTTGATTTTATTAAAGTTAAAACGCTCTTCATCCCTGTTGTTATTTGTTAATCTTAATGACTCCCTAGGGGGTGAAATCGACACTTTTGCCAACAAACATTTGAACAAATTCAAAATATTGAAATAAATATATATTATTTTGCACCATCTTCAGTGTAAAATATATTATTTGAAAGAATGTACATTAAAGATGCCACGAATAGTGATTTGGCTAAATACTGAATACCGAAAATTCGGCCAAGCTCTTGGCCGAAGCGACGAATATTCCGCCATTCCGATTAAACCAATACATAAAATATGTATAATATATTATTCTTTGTATGAAGTTATTTAAAACTTCAATGCGTTGAGCGGCTAAATTTTAAAATATATTAAGAACTCTAAGCAATTTTGCGGGCGAGAGATTCGGTTTTGTATTGAGAACCCGGAGAGCGAACGTGACGGAAAATTAAAAAACCTTTAGTGAATTAAGCTGTTCACCTGGCGTCGACGTTCGAATCAGGACCAACAAGATTACCGAAAATAGGAGAAAGGGTAGTTCAGAAATAAAACTTTCAGAGATATTAAAAGTTAATTAGATTTAAGTACATAGAACATCTTTCAAATTATAAATTGATTAACAAAATGAGATAGGCAAGGGTAAAGAAAAATGATTCGATTAAGGTGATTATATAAAATCTACTCGCTTTTCTAAAATGAGAATTTCTCTAGCTAAGAAAATTAAGAAGATGGATAAGATTAGTTGAATACAACAGGGGTATTTTCGCATCTCAAACACAGAACAGGTCTGAGATTTTTTGCTTCGTTTTCATTCTCACAAAAATATAACAGGACTGAATGAAAAAACAAATGCAACGTCGTTAATCAAATATTCTGTAGACGTTAGACGGCTAGATGCTCAATAATTCAATATCAGAAGCGAAGCTGTGAGGAAATTCGTATTAAAATCGTTCAGCTATATTTCGCAAGGTCTAAGAACTTTTCCCGCAGAGAGAAAGTAGATTTACGTGGGGGTATTATATTAAAGCTTTTTGTTTTTAAATTAAAGACGAAGTTTTATATCAAATTTCTCGATAAATAAATTCGTATCGTTATACATTAAATGAAACAGGTACATCGTATAAAATGCCAACTAGATATGTATAATGTATACTCGTACATAGACATGAGTAATAAAACATACAAATCAATATGAAGTACGTTTAGGGCCAGATTTGGAAGCAGAATCGTCAAATACTGTGTAATTCTTGAAAGACTAATATTATTCTTATGGCATATACGGAACAATAAACGGTTGTTACTTAATCTGCTGGCATCATGAATGATTTATAGTGATGTTATAGTAAAATAATAACTCAAAAAAGGTCCACCAACGTGATCTTATGCTTTGTCAAATATGAGGAATGTGTTAAAATGATTAAAAGAAGAAGCTAGTTTACTTTTTTGAAAAAACATTCACCCATATGTTGCTTTGCGATAATAATGATCAAAATAAGAAACAGAATAAATATTTAGTATTTTGGGCAAACAAAAGGCGCTGAAGTATTATTTTTACTGAAAATAAAGCTGTCGGTGCATGCATTAGATCAAACTTAACGTTCAAATATGTTATTTAGAAGATGTTGCCTAAATAAGTTGCTATTTTAAAACAAGTGAACAAACAATTAGTTTTTTAATAATAAAATCATCTTAGGATAGGGATAAAATATGGATCGATATTTTTGAAACGTACATACTCCTAGAATAACTTGGATTCAGTAGATGAACCTTATTTTGTCGCTTAAAATTCACTTTGGAAAATTGATCCCTGATTTACGTATAAAAAATGGATGAAATTCATATATATCTTTATAGATTGCGGTAGAATTGAGAGCAAAATGAAATGATAAAATTAAAGTTAGAGATAAATTGCACGTCACTCGTATAACAGATATGAAAAACGAGTATACGAGTATTATATTGCGCATACCAAAAGTGCAGTTTGTATTGCAGATTTTATAGTTTGAAATTATCATAATATTATGTTTGTTTGCCATAAAGCTTTTCTAATATAAGCGCACTTCACACTTCTTTTACAAGAGATCTCAAAATTTGATCAAATAATTCACTTTTACAAAATTTAAAAATTGCGCTTAAATACACACTCTGTCAAATAATACGGAAATATCACATACTACGAATACCGAAAAAAATATGTTAAATGGATTTGGAATAATTAATTGTATTTTCAATATCAATATGGATATTGTAGGGAAATGTTTTCATATATAAATTTAAAAAATACGTCACCAGAAAAACGCGACATGTTTGGCCGTGATAGTTGTGACGTCAATGTTCTAAACAAATTCGAATGGTCGGGAACAAATAAACACGAGTCGTGACGTATTAGGGGCGTGGCCAATAGAATGGCCGTTTTTGCGGATTCAAAATTACAAATGTAAAAATATTTTTCATGCTACTAATACGTACAAAAAAATATTTTTTTACTGGACTTAATTTTTACTACCTAGATCTAGGGACGCACAACTATATGTATATATTATTATGTCGTCCCTTACAACTTACAAATAACGTTACGAATAGGGACCTTAGGTACTTGAATAAATTGATAATAAGGCTGCAGCTTCTAATTTTTTCTTTAGATGGCCAAAAGGGAAATGATACATCACACCTCTATAAACTTTACACGAACACCTCGCTTACTCTAAATTAAAGCATTTTTAAATGCAAGCACTATAATTCCGGCGATTATTGTATACGGTTTTATTTTTGTGTGTGGTGTAATTGATTTTGCTTCTGCTATCTCTTTCAAATGAATTTGAATTAGTTTAATTAATTGCGTTTCATTTCCTCAATATTTCGTAGAGCTTGGACTGCGACAAATAAATAAGACTAAAACATTTCCCCTTCATGTAATACTTTTAAGTCGGTGGACCAATGCTTTACTTATGCAACATTAGGTCCAGAAGGAAATGATGATAATAAATTGAGAACCACCAAAGCAATGATTATTCTTGTAGTATCTTTTCAAAACTATGTTTATTGATTATCAACACAGTAAAACTCCAATTCTCCGGATTAATAAGTGACAAATTTTATTGCGTTTCAAATAATAAAGCGGATTGGAATAACATTAAAACCTAACTAAAACAGGTCCATCAAAGTTAATTGCACAAATAAATTAAAATCAAAAAAATCTCATTTATTTTCAATTTCCTAAAAAGGATTTGGATATTTGGCAATCCGGATTACTGGAGTTCGGATAAACGGAGTTCAACTGTATTCAAAACATACGTATTTAAAAAATATACATTAGAGATTTCATTGTTTACTCAAATATTTCAATTTTTAATCCATTTCATAAAAGTCGTATGTAAATTATTGATTGAAATTAAAGTTTAAAAAAACGTTTTTAACCTATTATTATTTATTTCATTACCGACCGGATTCTGGGTTATTACGTGCTCTTTTATAAGGCTATATTTTAGAAATGAATTAACCTAATCTTATTTTGTAATTTTAATAGTAAAGTCGTAACCATACATAAATATGGAGGTAATAAATCAGGTCTTTATGTCAAGTGTTATTTTGTGTTTGTGGAGGTATGGTAAGTAGGTAAAAAAAGTCGACATTTAAATTATTTATTGATGTATTTATTTAATAACCTTCATACTGCGTAGGACGCATAACTGCAATATATTATTGTTTCTAAACTTTATTACGTATTTCATAAGCAACTCTGTATTTTTAAACTTCTGGGCGTTTATGTACAATTTACAAAAATATTGTTTTAATAAATATTTCTTGATTGCAAATATAGATTATGAAAACGCAATCAGAAAATTTAACCTTTAAATAAAAAACGCAAGGGTTCGTCTCACTCAGTGCTTTTGAAAGCAAATAGCAACAAAGCATAGGGTCCGGTGAGTATTAATATTCATGTTTTTACGGACGCATACATTTTGTGTCCATGCAGGATACGGAAGATTGAACCGGAAGTGACGATGCACGCTAGTGATGTCATAATTATTATAGCTGCTAAATGAGCTTGGTAACAATAAAAATTAAGAACAGGCATTGTAAACGCACAACGCTTTAAATTTATTATAAAATTAGCAAAACAAACTATACAGGATGTTCACTAAACCCTATCACATCCGAAACCACGATGATAAGTATGAGCAAGAATACATATTGGCACATCAAAATATTTTTTTAGAGCAAATGTTTTTTTTTTTTAATTTATCAACAAAAGCAAATGGTTGTTTACTTCTCCAGGGGTAAAACGAGGAGTGGGAAGGGGGGAGTCTAATACTGGGCCGCGCTTCTTCACTTCTCCCCTGCAGAAGTAAGCAACCATTTGTTGCTAGAAAATTGTTAGAAAAAGTGGGGATGAAAAACTTACAGTGGCTCATATTGACCAAACGGTGAAATATCCTGTGATGAAGATGTTTTGGGGCTGCTTTTTGTATATGGGGACCGGATCTTTGACACCAATATAAGGGATGATGAATAGCCTAAAGTACAAAGCTCTATTGGAGCAGTACTTGAGTACAGAACTGAGTAAATGTTGTCCTAATGGTGGGGCTTTATTTCAGCAGGACTCAGCTCCTTAAGTATTTCAATGCTAAAAAGATAACCCTTTTAGACTAGCCAGGAAATTCACCTGACCTTAACCCTAAAAAAAATTTGTGGTTGATTTGTAAATCTAGGATACAAAAATTGGACTGCACCACCAAGATAATTATGATGGAAGCTGTTATTCAGATGTGGTTTCGAGATGACAGAATACAAGGAAATTGCCGAAATTTAATTGATTCTATGCCAAAACGTGTTCAGGCTGTTATAAAAGCAAAAGGAGAACATACATCCCGTTGAATTAAAAATATATTATATTTGTACGTCACCAGTAACTCAAAATATTAATAAAAAACGTCATTTATGATTACAAGGAATTTTATTTCATGAATTCGCACAATATTGTAAATATATTAGGTAGAACTTATAATATATAGCGCTATTTCCGTATATAAAACCACAACAGGGCTTATGCAAAAAATTGAAAAAAGAACATGAAAAACTTAATTCATGGTTTTTACATAGGTACACCTACCGATGCGTACGTTTTATGTCCACTTAGGATATGGAAGATTAAACCGGAAGTGACGGTACACGCCACCATGATAGGGGTAGGGTGAGGGGAGGGGGGGGTCAACAATCGGGTTGGCACATTAGGACTGTTTATGAAACCCCTCATGGCAGACACGGGATGGGATAAAGGGATTATTGAGTTGAGACCCATTACAAACAATTGTGGGAATGTATAAGGATTATTCTACGACGCAACATAAGGGTCAATTCGCCGGGAAGTGATTTAAAATAAATACAATTTAAATAAATAAATTTAAACAACCAGCCTTATTAAGTTATTATTCGATTCCCCAGTTCTTTATAGTAAATGATTTTAGTATAAAAATTCCTTATTTTTATTCGGTAAAAGACGTGGAAAACATGATAATCAAGCTCCGAATTGAAGATCTCGATCTCAGAATATCAAATACAAACAAACAAACCATCACGCCGTTTTCCCGTAGGGGTAGGCAGAGAGGATAGAACGCCAGACCTCCTACAGACCTCGCTTCCTCTACATTCATACATCTTCTCATGCACGCACGTCGATTATTCCTACTTTTGACATGTCCATCTTCAAGTATTTGAAGGACTTGATCGTGCCATGTCTTTCTCGGTCTTCCTCGTTTTCTGCATCCATCAACATTTGCATCGTAGATCCTTTTAGCCGTTCTTTTGCTGTCCATTCGCTCTACATGTCCAAACCAACGCAGCACCCCTTTCTTGATTCTGTCAATAATGCATGTCTCAGCCTTACACACTTCACGGATCTCGACATTTGTGCACCTATCATACATAGTTTTACCACACATTCGCCTGAGGGAACGCATTTTGACAGCATTCAACCTACTTAATATCAAATACCCAAAAAAAAAAATCTCTTTCCTCTCTCTCATGTCGATTTAAGGAAGGCATAATCAGTCCGACGTGCAGTTGTCACTTTTGCACAGTATGGGGAAGGCATTTGCAAAACGGTGAAAGAAAAACTATGTTTAAATACTTGATCATCAAAATTCTAAGCCACCGATCCTCTAAACCGATAGCGTTATTGAGGTGATTTTCACAAACACGAAGGTAAACAAATCATCGCAAATAATATTTTTCTATGTCCCAGCGAATGAAGAATACAGTTGCGTGCGCTTGAAATAGAACTAAAACCCTGGACGAGTGTTTTTAATCCAATTGCAATACTCTGGTAGGAATCCTGAAAAGAGACATCGAGTGGAGATGTATTCGACTCCTGGTGTAGAGGTGCTAGATTCGATTCCTGGCAACATGTCTCAAAATCCCAAAAAGAACACTCCCACAGTATCAGAAGTCAAATTAAAGAATAGGTCATGGGGTCTACAACAAACTCTGAATTCGGGCAAAGAAATTTCAGGTTTCTGGGCCCCAAAATATTCAATATGTTACCCTAACATTACAAAAACATGACCCGAATTCCTTAGAATAAATAAATTTGTAAAAAAAATAGTTACTCGATTTAGGTATAGAAAAATCGGAAAACTTACTCAAAAACATTCTAGAATAATAAATGCTATATTTAAATATTGTGTACTCTGTAATAAATTAACTAGTAGGTATTTATGTTATTGTTTACTGTTGCATAAAAATGTCTGCCTTAAAACAGGTTGTACCTAATTAGTCAGACTAGACATAATCCAGAGAAATCTATTACCTAAGTATGTATGTAGGAGATAGTTAAATTGTATTTTTTTGTCAATAAACCAAGATTATTATTATTATTATTTTATGTGAAGTGTAAAAATAAATAAAAATGATCCAGATACATTTTTTGCACCACAACAGGCCAGGAGGCCAAATTACAGTCGTGAATCACATCACAGGCTTGCAAAAAAATGCATTAGATTTTTGTGTTGTGTCGGGAATCGAACCCGGAACCTTTCGTATGTGAGTCAAGCGTATTAACTACTACACCAGTACACTACTGCAGTGCCTAGGCCTGGCACTAATGGGTGCGGATAGAAAAATGTTGAAATAATAAATTACCATAATAAAAGTTATTTGAGTTTTTTATACGTACATGTGCTATTTAGAAAAATGACCTAACCCAGAAATAAAAACATTTTTTTATCTTCAATATTCATGAATACGTAATGAGGTACATGAATTATAAGAGGTTAAGTTTCTCACTGGTTTCAAAATAGAGAAATACAAAAGCGCATTAAATTTAAGTAAATTATTCAAAAATACTTTTGGAATATGGATGAATATAACGCCAATGGCGGTTAATAAACTATAATGCTCTAAATTGAATACGCAACAATAGTAAAAAAAACATGAATCATTCTAACAACAATTCTCAGAGCATATGGGCCATTAAAGAAAACATTTTTGCGAAGTTATTCTCAATACGAGTTCTTAATCTGACAGCGTACAAATTTAAAGTTCAATTGGAATAACAATAAATTAGATGATCCAAACTAATTTACATAATTCATTTTTTAAATCCGCATGAGAGGACGCTTAGTAACAAATTAGGTTAACCCTTTTCGTGCTGAAATGATGTTTTATGAAAATACTTTATATTTCAACAATGTTTGAGTATGTCCAAATGCTTGCAGACTGGCTGGATTTCCTCCCTTGTTTTCCCACTCTGTTGAAATAAATTTAAACTTTATATTTATTTCGAAACCAAAAGCTCTTGTGATGGGTGTCGTGAATTTACACTGTGAAATAAAAAATTAGAACTACTGAAATGACTATCATGCATGCGAGGAATTTCGTTTTTAAGAAATATTTATTTATCTGAAATATAAACGGGTTGTGGTCCCGTGTCTAGTGTCACAGACTCATAGATCAGAGGTCCGAGGTTCGAACTCTCCTCTGCAGGAAAATATTTCCCATTTTCTTATAGTGAGTTATTTAAAACTCATTAAAATGGTCTCAAAATGTATAAATGTATTGTATAAATCATATGAACGTAAATATTTATTTACAAAAATAAAACTTCCAAGTACGAAAATATACGCACTTTAGAGAGCTTATAATTTAAAGTAATATCTTCTAGCCAACCAAAGAAAAGACTGGTAAAAATATGTTGATTTTTTTTTGTGTAAACACGTTTTTTTTTCATTAGATTATTTTTTTAGTGGGCAAATAAGGCATAGACACTTATTTATTACTAAACATGCTTTCGTTATTAACTTTGAAATTATGATGAAGAATGTGAGATCGGGTAATAAATTTGGATGAAGACATGGAGAGGATCCAGCAAAGAAAAGGAAAAAAAAATTAAGGAAAGTTAAGATTCTAAAGGTTTGATTACGTGTGGACAATACAATAGATATGACAATATTGTCATGTCCCAGATCCGTTAACAGCCTCGACCGCGCAGGACAGAACGCTGGAACTATACGAAAATTCGGCCGCAGTTCACACGTGAGCGCTTCGAAAATGAATTAACGGCGGCGTTTACTAGAAGCCAATTCACGAATAATATGATGAATTTTATGCTAAGATGTATTGAAATTGTTAAAAGACGAACTAATTAGTACAAAGGATGGTTTTCTGCCGCCATTTTCGGCAGAAAAGAAAAATGCGGGTTATCATTGTTCCGTGGAGATAGCCTGCCCGTACATCTCGCTGACGATGTCTCGGAACAATGTTTTGTCCTACAAATTGCTGTTTGCACGTTGACAATAGTCGAGTGCTGGAACAAAACAATATTGTATTGCCTATGTGTAATCGGCCTTTAAAGGTGAGCGCACTCGGCAGATATGACTTATGACGTCGAAATGACCTGACGCCAACTGCAAGCCCCTTTGTGTTGGCCCATTTTTAAACCCAAAATTTATAAATGAAAAATTGTTTTTATACATCGATAGCTATTTCATTAGAATCGTAAAATATCACATGAATTTAACATATTACAACAACATGAAGAACATTTTAGAGAAGGTAATAAAAAAGTCTAGGCATTCACTGGTTTAAGTGTCCACGTTACACACTGTGTAACATCACCATTCTGCCCATATTCGAACATCTATAGGGCAGCTATGATACAAGAAAATTTGCAAGTTTTTTTTACAAGTTAACAATTTTTAGATCGCAGCATGAACCAAAAGATGTTTTGCGATCAAGACGTAGAGTATTGTGTATACTTGTTTCAAACAACGGTTCGTAAAATTGTTTGGACGGAAAGGGTTAAGATGACGTATTTTATTATTATATTCTGCAGTCAGATGTGAACTAATTGATTACCTGGATCGATTATTTACTTCGCCGCTATGTTATTTTGTGTACTTGTATTGAACATTATGCATTGTGGGGGATTGGATCGAAACAAGTTCGTTAGTTGCATGTTTTTTACAGGCTCCTAGAAATGATGTTCAATGGTTATATTGTACGAGTATGAATTCAAGGTATTATCCAATTCTTTTTTGGAAATATTCCAATTAAATGAAATGACCGTACATCTCATGAACCGCCTATTAATCATTTATCAACACTGAACTTTAGATCTGACTCGATCCCACCGGACGATGAAATATCGTCATATTGTTCGAACAGTTGAGATGTCTTTACAATAATATTACATTATATAGGACACAGAGATATTTAAAGTATATTTTAATCAAAACGATTTATATAAAGTTTATATTTGAAGCGCTTACTTTGTGGATATTCATTCTTATAATGAAAAAAAAAACGGTTTGTTTCTAACCACGTAATATTTATTTTATTACCGATCGGTTTCAAAAGTTTATCTTTCTCATGAATGTTTAATTTAGTAATTAAAATGATCCTATTTCAATTTATTTCAACAAAGAAAACATTTTTTTAGAAGGAAATATGGAAGTCTAGGCATTTACAGGGCTTTCGACCTGTCATTGGCTGGTTTAAGTGGCCACTTTACACACTGTGTAACATTCACCATTCTGCCCATGTTTGAACATCCACACTCACTAAGCACTTCCATCTGTTGAATGTTTTCCCTCTCTGTTGAAATAAATTTAAATTTGAATAACTCCCTAGGGAGGAAATCCAGCCAGTCTGCAAGCATTTGGACATACTCAAACATTGTTAAAATTATCCTATTTTATAATTTTAACAGTATCTATTGTGTACGAAATTTAATGCATATGGAAGAAATATGTCAAGTCTTTGTGTCATTTAGTATTTTGAGAATATGGTATAGGGTAAGGGGTGAAGGGGGTTGAAATTGGATCATTTGCACGATTAAAACGCCATGGGAAATTTTGTTTATATGGCTTTTTATTGTAATTCTTAATCGTTTAATTAATTTCTAATATTTATAGGGTGTCTAATGTTGATGTTTTATTTTTCGATTTCTCAAACCATCTGATAGAAAATAGTCATTATTTTAATAAAGACACCGACTTAAAGGGTCTACATGCTGAAAATAAAGTTGTTCAAGTCATCAAACGGAATAAATGAAAAAACGATGTTTGGCAAATACTTCACTTGTTATAAAAACTTATTGTAAAATAACTACAAAACGTTAATTGATAAGTGTTATTATCAAACGAACTGAACCTTCTTTTTTCTCTTTCTTTTGATTGTATTTATATTTTTGCTATATATTTCGATAAACATACCGAAAAAATATTTTGCCACAACAAATATGTTCCTTAGAGCATTTGCCCATAAAGGAACCGATTGCAACTTAAGTAAGTAAATAAACGAATTGTCATGTCCACAAACAAAAAAACATTTAAACTCTGTTTTTTAGTAAATAAAAATATTACAGATTCCGAAACGTCATCTTAAAAGTCAAATTTTGATTGATTTTGATCGCAGCTAAAAAGGTTGCGGGCGCCTGACCTAAACTTCTAAAACAGAACGCATCTCATGTGTCAGCATACTGATGGACGTATATATTCAGATCTTGGCGCCTGATGCAGTAGAAAGTCAGTTTATTAATCAAACTACGCATTGACTAGTAATTAAATCGCGCATGTCATGTGCATTCACACTGAAACTATTAATAACGGTAACATTATGTAAACTTACCATCGTCATTGTAAACTAAAAATGTACGAGAGTAAATTATTATAAACGACGGTTACCTACATGAATATAAATATTTATGATAGATCCAGAGACGTAAGCAATAATCATACATACAAACAAATAATGTGACTATTTAAACTGAAACATACTCAAGTGACAGAGTAGGCGTCGCGATTTTCTGCAAGAACATTAGGGCATTAGCAAAGAAAATTACATTAAATAATGATTCAGTTTCTATTTAAATATTTTATTACTGACATGAGAGAAAGACCAAAATTGATTTTTTAATAAATAACTATTAAATACATGTTTATATTAATAAATGTTTTTTTTTTCATTTTTTAAGCCTTCTACCGGTGCATGACAATATTGGCTAAAAACACATTTATTGTTGTTCTAAGCGTCCTAATTCGACGTTAATAGCACTTATCTTAAATAAGCATGTAATGAAATATTAACATATTACAACAGAGATGAAGAACATTTAAGAGAATGTAATATAGAAGTCTAGATGAAAGAATTGAAGGAATATAGATGTTACACAGTGTGTAAAGTGCCCACTTAAACCAGCCATTGACAGGTCATAATCCCCGTAGATGCCTAGACTTCTATATTACCTTCTATTAAATGTTCTTCGTCTCAGTTGTAATATGTAAATATACGTATCTTTGTGTGGAGAGGAGAACTAAAAAAAATCCTTTGTGTAGCTGGCTAACTACGGATCTTAACCGTTTGGATGTTTTTATAACATGTGCATTAGGGTGGGCCGATAATTTTTTTTTCCGAATTTCGAAATGAAAGGGGTCTAAAAAAATACACTTTAGATTACTGGGAATGCAAAAAATATCAAAAAAAATATTTGATATTACTTTTGGCCTTCAACCAGAGATTTTTTGCGCTAAACCGGCTGTCGTTTTGTATTTAAGTAAGAAAATCAGTCCAATTAATTTTTTTAATGTGCATTAAACCTTATTACATAAGCATTTAAGGGCATAAGTCGCACGTTGTTTTTTAATAAATGGGTAGCATTGTTTTAATGAGCCATTGTTTTCGTCAATATTCGCCAGGCGCTCGACGGAATCAGTTGCGCGGAGTGTAAACTTTTTGCATTTCGGTAGTTTTAAAACGAGTTCAAATTTCTAATGCGATTAAATTATATCTTTACCAACAAAAAAATAATTTTATCAATATAGATAATTAACAAAATGTTCAGACAGTGATAAACTCTCGGTTGAGGGCCAAAAGTAGTATGGAATATTTTTTTTAATAATTTTCACGTTCAATGTGATCCAAAATGCAACTTTTTAGACCCTTTTCACTTTCATGCCTAATAAAGTAAAAAACTTCATACATCATCGGCCCACTCTAATGTACATATATTCCACTTAAAAAAGCGATCAATAGTTATACCTAATTAAACATATTCGTCCACAATGTCGAATTTATCGCATAAGCAAATGACATAACATATAAGTTATCTGCATAACATAACAACGAGCCAAAAAGCGTTAAAAATAAACAAATTTGGTCATTAAATTTGTGCATTTTTAACACTTAGTTTAATGGACTCGCAAGGTTTAAAAATAAAACGTCTGATTTTGGGCGTTTTGAAGTGACTTTTAACTTATATAAAGTTTATATTTGAAGCACTAACTTTATGGTTTTTCATTATAATAAAATAAATAAAACAACTTTGTTTTTAACCACTAATTTTAATTTTTCACCGACCGGTTTCAAAGCAAACAAACTTCTTCGACAAGGTTTATGTAACTCGTGAATTGATTCCTTTTTTTATTTCTATCATGTTCACTAAATACTACACGTGGACCCAATAAATCAAGTGGTTTTTTCCTTACACGGGTGGTAATTTGATATCATTATTTTCTAAGTAAGACAGGAGAGGACTAAAAGAAATATTTTTTATTTGGTTATTAATTATTGTTTTCTTATTATGAATCGCTTTTTTAATTTCTAAGATTTCTAAGTTGTCTAAATTTATTTTCAACATAAAGTACTTTTAATCCAGTGTCTTTATTGAAGTTATGATTCGGTTTCGGCTGAAAATCTTGTTTCTATCTGTCACAATCCATTACACTATCAATCATATTGTTGTGGTATGTATCAATGAAATATTGGATGTACACATGTATAAATATTGCATAATACGTTCATTGCACGCAGTAAACAGACCGCAACTTGAAATGAGAGAAGTTTTATGGGCGCTATCGAGGTACGCATATTGAGCCTCCGTTTGTGGAAAAGCACGTACTCGTATGTTTCTATTCGACATACAATGAAATGTATGCACTCTCAATATTGTAATAAGTTTACTAAGTAATCATACAGCGCATTCATTTGATAATGAGGAGATTTAGTAGTTTTTTAAATTTTTTTTATTAATTAATATATTTATTTTATTTTATAAATTTATTGCATAGTATAAATATACA
Organism: Micrasema longulum; assembly: GCF_059751315.1. NCBI lineage: Eukaryota > Metazoa > Arthropoda > Insecta > Trichoptera > Brachycentridae > Micrasema > Micrasema longulum. The sequence goes on from NW_028278020.1 coordinate 241,392, forward strand.
TATTTAATCACAGGGAATCTATTTAAAACTAGTGAATAGAAAATGAAAACAAAGCGTTCTCTGTTCAGGATAGTCTCCATCTTACATGGCTCAGCCTGATCTAAAATGGAGATTCTTTATCTTCTAAAGTATAAGTAGTTCTATACTAATATAACAATAACAAAAAAAAACTAAAACTACTTAATTATAAAAGCCTAGCTAATCAAATATAAGAAATTAATAATCGTAATTATACAAATATAAAGTAAATATATGTGCCAAGAATGCACGTTACTTAAACATAAATAATAAAGTATAATATATGGTAAAAAACTAATATAAAGTAATGTAATACATAAGAAGATAAATATTATGTGTATTAATTATATAATGTACTACGTTTATTAATCTACATATATTTTTCGAAAAAATCTCTCGCTTCACTATTTATATGTGCAGTTATTTTATTTTAAAATTTGTTTTACATTTTGAGTCTTTTATATTTGGCATTAATATATCATCATCATCATTCCCTTTCCACACCTGCACCGCATTGCATTGTTACACCAATCGCAGTGTATCTTGATATTTTTTTGTACCATGAAGGTAAGACGATCATTCGTCAAACGTAGTGTAAAAACACTATTTGAAATAAATATTTCATGTCAACCATGTCAGGAATCGAACCCGAGACCTTTTGAATAGTAGCCAAATGCGCTGGCCACTACACCACGAGGCCGACAAATATATTATCAAACTAATCCAAATTTAAAAAATATATATTTTATGTATCGTATTATCATGGTATGATTTATTAATTTTGTCATTTCGAAATTACTCCGCGTGTGACGTCACAAGTTATCTTCGGTGAGTTCTGCTGACTGGTGAATTAGCTTCCTGTAAACCGGATATCTATCAAAGCACTCTATAATTGGTTGATTCGGAAGAACTAGCGACGTCGTTCAAAGAACTTTTTTTTTTTCATAAATTTTCACAAAATTTCGCTGTAAAATTTAATGCTTTAATTTTTACCGCCTTCAGAAAATATATTTTTATTTTTAATTTCCCGTAGCACTAATCTTCTTCATTACATTTTACAGAGATAAAAAAGGAAAGTATGTTTTTTTTTTTTACATATTACATTGATTTTGTTAAAGATCACTGATTAAAATCACAATAATATTATTTCAAATATTTACTATGTTTTTTATTTTTTTTATAAAAAAAATGTTTTTGTACATATTTATTAATAAATCTGTCAAGTCAACAATTTTAATACGAGTGCAAATATATTGATTAAAATTCATGGTTTAGTTTGAATTGACCAATGAGCCCTTTCGCCTAATCTCGAAGTCTTGAAGATGACTACATATGTAGATAGATAGGCAAGACCTTTGCTTCGACAATAAAGAAATACAAGGCTGGTTTATGTAAAGGTAAATGTTGTTTATTATTTGTTAAGCCTGGGTCAGCGCAACCTTTATTGTTACATCATATGATTTTCTGCATTATTATTTTATTTACTTCTTACGATACATCTGTATAAATTATTGTAGTTTTCAATCTTATTCATATTTTTATTTAAGTCATTGAACATTATGTTTGAGTTTTGTTAGAAGTAATAAATTAATTGAATCTGCATGTATCTCATTAGATTATAATTATCAAATATACAGAAACTATCGTATTCTCTTCATCTTAATCCAAACGGCCATCTTGTTTGATTAAATGCAGGTACTGTGTATGCATTTTTAATAGCAATTTTCGCAAAAGCACAGCGCGTGCGTATGGCGGTATGTTCTCGGCCATTAATTTTCATTTGCTTAACTTTAGATGGGGTAATGCACTGGAGACAAACTGTGTGCACATGTTCTATTAACTTCATACTGTAGGGGAATATTATATTGTGGGACAAATTCCACTGAAAATTTAACATAATTGGGTGGTTTTAAAGTGTTACAAACAGTTGAATTCTGCACAGCACTGACGATAATTTACACATAGTGTGACTTAAATCCGACCATTAACGACTAAGTGGTTGAAATGTATATTGTAAATCTTTATAAACATACTAAATAAACAAATTAATATAATTCATAACAAAAAACGCTTTCTTAACCTTTCCCTTACTGTCCTAAAAACACCCGCGCGTTGCGGTGCTGTGTAGTCACATTAAAAAAAAAAAAAAAAAGGGAAAAATATAATATTTATAGAGAATGGCTTTAATTAACCATAATGTAATTCAAAGATGATAGTATTTCAAATCTAACTGTTGAAAACATGAAAAAACAATTGGGTATCGCTAACGACTCGGGCGAAACGTACACCCGCGCCAACTTCCCGAGAGCTACTAAGTAGGTAGTACTGGATTACGTGACTGACTCCGCGACGGGCGTAAATTCTTTACACTTTTCTTCATACGCAACAATACGAAACATTGGCTTACTCGGAGTATAATTTATCCCCGATTTCCGATAAAATGCTTTTTTGTGCCTAAAAAGTAGTTATTATTTAATGACAAATTATTTCAGTCGATACGAAAATGTGTAATGGAAGAATACGGAAAATCTTAACCCAATATTTATTATATTTATAAAGATATTATAGGTATTCGATGCAATGTGTACCAGCTACACATCACCAGGGAGGGAGGGTTAATAAATCTCTTATCTGTTATTGCACCTTCCAAATAAATGGATTAAAGTAACATTCTAACAGATATTAAAAAAAAGATGTTATATTTAATTACGGTGAACATCAGCATTGGAAATAGTGTAGAAATATCTATCGTCAAAAACAGATAAATAAATATTTTAAACTACTGAATTCCATAAAGTCTAACCTCGAGTATTTTGACGTAAAATTGGAATACTAAAAACAGAATCTAAAGATTGTTTTTCTTGTATTTAATGTTTATGTTTCTATTTAAATTCTTACTTTATATACACACTTCGTTAAAAAGTAAAGTAAGTCCGCCAATAATCTCGATAAAATTGTGTGCATTGTTGATATGGTTTTACATGACACAAATAAAATATATTTGAGAAGCACTTGTCGAGCATATTCCATTACGCATGAAGGGAGTGAAACAACCCATCTGTCCACAACCAATAAGGGCTCGTATTAATTGTTTCCCGCCACCAAGGTCGTCATGAACAGCGCTGAACATCCATACAACCCTCTGGCAAACTCACCCCAATGTATGCCGCGCAATTGTTGCATTATTATAACTACAAACTTTCCCCTAACACAATAAATAGGGGTCCGTACCTACCCTCAACATCGCAAACAAATAGCCTTTTGAGTTATGTGCTGAACCTGCTTTAGGCCGCGATTTTATTTTCGTTTAATCTTAAATTGAATGGATTCTGTTGACTTATTTTCTAAAAGCATGGTTTGTAATTCAGGAGGCAAGTAATGAATTATGTGGGGTGAAATTTTTTATTTGAAAACAAATTTGAAGAATTAAGGGTAAGAAAGGAGGCATTGTTGATGTTTATTTTGTAAATATATAAGGTAAATATTTTTTAGAATTTAGTAACTCAACACTCCATTTTCGCATTTATTTTGGCGTTATAGTATATACAAATGTATTATGTAAATAAGTTCTCTCGACAAATTATAAGAAAAATTAACGAATGAAACTGGTTAGCACACAATCACTTGAAATCTATATATTATAATATACGGGTTTAACCTCTATCGTTGGTTATTTATGAAGAATAAAGCATAAATAAAAACAGCTTAGATTCATTCGACTCATTTACGAATTGTAAGTAAAATTATTGTAATTCTGTAATAACATACATATAATTTATTGTAATTACATATTATGTAGTTATTATTTACATTTTTGCATGGGTTTTTAATCAAAATCCATGGTACACTTCGAAAAGTGAAAACGTTAATTACTATAAAATTTATATTCGAAGCACATCATTTGTGGGTATTCATTTTACAATTAAAATTCAAATAAAACACTTCGTTTATGAAAAAAACAACTAATTAGCACAAGATCAACAATATTTTGCGTATTCAATTTCATTGATATTGGCCGCAGCTGTTCCAAAAGAAGCTATGTATGTTTACATATAAATACTATGTATACATATATGTGTACGCTCTCATATTAAATTTCACATATGTAATAATATAACTTACGAGTACTGGCTACTGGCACACACGGTGATCCCATAATAAATTATAAATGCACTTTAATAACGTTGTTAGCTTTTTATACGGCGGATAAAAAGGGGGCGCGTACAATATCCGGTCTGACGTCACAGCACCAAACCGCTGGATGCAGCTTTCTGATCTGCGTTTGTTTTTTCAACATCCGTTTGAGTTCTTTTATTCTCCAATTCAATTCCATACAGCTCCCATCACGGGTCCCTCTTCCCTTCGACAATTACAGTATTTGTTTGTTGTGATGACAGGAATAAAAGCGACGGATGCATGGGCACGCAATACATTGTCAGACCATTGGTCATGCCTTCATTCTTCATTCAATAATCATGATTATCAATGAAATTGAAAGCTCATTGATTCTAATTTAAGCGAATAAAACAGAAAGGTACTTAACTTAATACATATTTTTAATCCGTATATTCCTAATCAGAAATGATCTTTGTTCCTCTATATATACTTTTTTCGAAACAGTTTCACAGTAAAATTCAAATGTCAAGGGCTAGTATTTTTCTTAAATATAAAGAGTATTCCTTTGCGACAAAACCCGATTTTTATTTAAGAAAAAAAATGTTGGTGTCAAATTCCTTATCACGTATTGATTTTATGGTGCAAAGTGTTTATTCGGGATTCTCAGAGAAGTTCTTTATTTTATATAATTTTATTCCCACTTCTGCGCATTAAGTTACTTACTGCATAGTTAAAAACTGGCCCGAGATTGAAATATTTCGGTAAATCTTAAGATTTATCTCTATAAATCTTTTAAAAAACGCATACGTGAATCTACAAAGAAAATTAGATTAATTTCAGGATAATATGCTTTGAGTTATTAACAACTTTACTACGCATAAAAATAATATTCTGCTCTAAATAGGGTAGTATAGTAGTGTTATCCAATTTGATTGAATTTTCGCGTGGTTCTGCTTGTTTGAATTCATTTAATTACTTTTGTTTGTTAATTATAGTTCTTAAATAAACAAGGCGGGTAGAAAGATAACTCTCGTAAAGTCAACGACCCATCGTCTTACTTCGTTATTAAAATTTGTAGCTGGTGACATTGCGCTCTGATGAACATTTCTAGCAATTAGTTTTAAATGAGTCGACTCTTAAACTCATCTGCTCCACTGGTCATGAGTCACATATTTTTATCATAATATACATCAGTTTATCCCGTGACAGATATTATGATCCAACATGGCACAGTTATGTACCTATAATAAAATATTTATAGTACTCATCAATTAATCTCAATTTCATAACTTAAAAAAATATATACTGCATATTATGTGTATTATAAAACATTGAAAATAAAATTTATTTTAAAAACCCTACTCACTAAGTGAGCCTTTTTTTTTTTTTTAGTATGCTTCGACAAAATTTTTACTTCTTTATCAAACACTTTACTACACGAGGATATCCACTTTATTATTTTATTTGGCAAATCACATTTAGCGATTTTACAGAAAAATAACTAATTTACAAATTAAAATTTACTGCATCAGAGAAGGAAAAAAATATTCAGAAGGGAATATGGAAGTCTAGGCAAATTAAGAAAAATACAGGGCTTATGACCTGTTATTGACTGGTTTACGTGTCCACTACACATTGTGATAAGTTCTGAATTCTGACTATGTTTGAAAATTCATGTTTCCTCAATTCTTCCATCCGTTGTTGAGGAAATGTGAATGTACAAGCATAGGTAGAACGGTAAGTAATACACAGTGTGTAAAATGGCCACTTAAAAAAGCCAATCCCGTAAATGCCTCGACTACTCCATTTTTGAAAATGTTTTCCTCGTCTGTTGCAATCAATTCCAATCTTAATAAATCGCTAGGGAGTAATTTTTACATGAGAGTAGCCATCGAGTCGAAAGCACTTGTCCAGGGTTTTTGATATATTTTGCACTCTGACCTTTATTCTTCATCCGCACAGACATAGAAAAAACTATTCAGGTATTGCTATATGAAAAAAACAAAATGTATGAACCTAAAATACGTAATTCATCCTCAATCTATCACATCAAGCCGAGTTTAAAACAATACTATTAACAGGTTAGTCGACTAAACATTTAATTGTAATAAAGTAAAAATAAATAATACGCATACTCGAGAAACTAAGATTTTTTTAAGCATATATTTTTTTAGTCTGGTAAGTTAATGGAATACTTGTTTACTGTATATAGGTAGTGACCAGCTAAAGTTTATTTAAATCTTGATATCCCTCTATGTCCCATCGTCCCATATGCAAACACAAATGAATATCTACGTACAGTGGCGAGTTCCTACTGTGGTCCCGAGTCCCGACAATAGTGAAGCGAATCCAGCTTAATGATAATTCGTCTATTATAATTATCATTTTCCCGATTAATACGCCTTCGTGTGTCATTTACATTTCGTGGGGAGATTATCCAAGCTGAGGCGAAAAGGAAAATTAGAACACAATATCACAATGAATCTTATTACACTTAGATACACTCACTTATAATTACCAGATATAACCAAACTTAAGATCTGCTACTAATCTTAATTATCAAAGGACGTTCATAATAATGATTGTGCTGTGTGTAACAGTAATTTCACAATTTTAATTCCTTCTAATGCGCCATTAATAAAGAGACTTTTAATCATGGATATTTCACAACGCTTTAGCCATTATTAAAAGCAAAGAAGAAAAATTACAAACAATAATTCATTTTTGTTTTTAATTAGTAAAGCAACATGATTTGAACATTTTAAATTTCCTACAGAGCAATGAGTAAATTTGACGGGTCCTATTTAAATAGTATTCTTTGCAAAATTATGCGTTATTGATCCACATTCACTTTCCATTTAAAATCAAACTGATCATTTTTCTTTCCTTTTTCTTCTTCCACGTCCGCTTCTAAGTGGAGCAACTGGACATCACTAGACGCCTCCAGAAGACCCTATTGCTAGCTATCACCCTCGTCTCCTACGTCAATCCCGCGTCCCTAAATTCCGCAGAATAAAGCCGAAAGATTGTTATTGATGGTCTAACAGGCGAGAGCCCGTAGGTGTTTAGTTACCAAATATAAATTTCAAGAAAACGCTGCTTAAGGAAATAACGAAAACCTTTAACAAAAATTAACATCTTATATTGATTAAATAAAAGAGAAGAGGAATAAGAACAAACGTATTTAACGATAAATTAAGTAATACTTAAAGCGTGATTAAAAATATGTGATATTTTAATGAGTTACTTTGGGGAGATTGGGAAATGTGTGGAAATACAGTAAGAAGTCAATATCCGAGAAGCAAGTCAGCGTTTTCTATTAAATTCAATTCATTACATTCTGCGAAACACAAGATCAACGTCCTGCAGTACATGAATAAAAGAACGTGCCCTATAAAGAGACCACAGGGCACAGTCAACGCCCAGTTCAGTCCAGCATTTAGTTCAGTTCCAGCATGTAGTTCACGTGCAATCACTTTAACATCTCCTCTCATTAAACAGCAACCTTATGTCTTCTGTTAATCTCTAACTGGGGTAGGAGCTCCAAGCCTCAAACGGCAAAATCCTACGTATCTATAAAACCATTCATATTAGTACTTAACCTAAATGTAGATTAATACATATTGACCATTGACTTACATACTCCCTTTTCAATTCTCAATGTTTATTCTGGTCATACATTGTTCACATTTCATCGCCAAACGCCACCCACTTTTGATTTCTTTCGACGCATACAAGGATCTGAAGTGTAGTGAGTATAATTTATACAGTATACCTCCGAAAATGTACCACAGACAGGCGTCTCTAATTTGTAATCTAGATATTCTCAGTCCTCACTAGGAGACGTACTTTGTCGGCATGATCAAACCATATATAATAAGATGCGATATCGCGAGCCATCAGATGCTGGTGGTGTGGAGTAGTGATGAGTGCGGCGATGAGACGATGAAGTGCAAGGTCTTGAAAATGTAATCTTCTTGTAATTAATAAGAGGCATGACTGAGTTACTTAATGACTTGTGTAATTATTGGTGCGCCTTTGAGGAATTACATCTCCTTCGTTAATCATATTATTTCACGCTAAGATTCGAGTATTGAATATTTGATTAGGTTTCCGTATTATCCACGCTGTTTTCGTAATGATTTGATGTGCAAAGTATGCTACGAATATCGGTATAAAAAAATCAAGTGAATAAAGCACATCTTAAATTAATTTATATTATTTTTATTTTTCTTACATTTAGCCATCTCAGAATACATTATTTATTCATTTATAGTTACACTCGTTAATTTTAAAACTTGGGTAATATTTTGCTCTCCTTATTTCTAGTTATATTATAATTATGTACGTTCTTATTGAAAATTTAATTATTAATTTAATATTATAAATAAAAATACTGACATATTAAAAATTGTTTTCTAACTTTTTATTTTTTATTGCACGATTTTTTTTCCAGTTATATTATGGTCTTTTGCACATCTGAAAATTGTATAGTTTTGCAGATTAGTTTAAAAAAAAAATTCACATAAGTTTTACATACTCTTTCTCTTCACTACCACTTGAATTATTGAATAAATATCGTGAAAATACCGTATTAAAATTAATAGTTTTCTTCCGGGGTTTTACTTCAGAAAAAGAAACAGATTTTAAAAGATTTTTGCTTTTCAACCAAAGGCGCAAGTACAGTGTATCTCAATAATGTGTCTACTCGTAAATACTATCTCGTACATTGCAATGAAATATCGTAGGTATAAAGTGAAAACAATAATACTTTGAAGTATGAGTATGATCATATTTTTCGTAAAGAATATGGAGCAAAGGTATAATAATCAACCCCTTAATTAATATTTTTCACCGTTCCACAGTCAATACAAAGATGATAATGGATGGGGAGAATAGATATATGATAATTATAATATTTACCAATTTATATGCTTCCGTTTTATTAATAAATCATCGTAAGGGAGTTTAACAACATAATTTTAAGATGTTCGTATTTTGCTTGTAAACAACCTGCTATCGAGACCAACGATTATAAGAAATGATTTACCTGTGTGTGGATATCGGTAAATCTCCAACCGATGCGGTGGTTGTCGGAAAAAGCGATTTTTTTAATAAAAAAACCTATTTTTGTATAATTTGTTGATGGAACCATGATTGGTCGTGTACAAATATGAAAAAAAATCAGAAAAGCAATTTGAGTTGACTATACAGAAAAACAACCGTAAATCTATAACACCCTAATACTATTTCATTTTTCATTTCATTTTTTTTTTGCACCACAACAGGCCAGGAGGCCCAATTAGAGTGGTGAATTACATTACAGAACAACCAGGCTTGACAAAAATCACATTTTTTTAATTTTTGTGTTCTTACCGGGAATCGAACCCGGAACCTTCCGTGCGTGAGTCAAGCGTCTTGACCACTACACCACGGAGGCCGCCGATTGTAATCGATGGTCTGGTCACGATACCAACTGATAGTATACATCGTCGTTGCGCCTTTTTAAAAAAAGTATATTTAATTTCTCATTAAGATTACACAATACACTTAAATATTTTTTCAAAATAAAAAATAACTTAATTTTCTCTTTGTTATCAATAAAGCAATGTGTAAAAAAAAACATTTACAAAAGGTACACTGTTTTATTGTTTTATATTTATTTACCTTTTGTACATAAGGTAAATTGTATATTGGCGGACTTATTGTTATTATTATAAAATTAAAGATTATTTATATAATTTAAGTTACAAAACATATTCAACAAAATAAAATAAAAATACGAAAATACAAATAACTGTTTTTCTACATAAATGCCCTTAAATCAATACTTTTACTCAACGGGTCCAACAAAGAGAGACATTCTTACTAACAAAAATAAAATCAAAGTGGTTGATAAATACATATATCTAGGATGCAAAGTCAAACTTGGTAAAGATAACCAGACAGCGCAGTTGACAAGAAGAATAAGGATTAGTTAAGCTACTTTCGGTAAACAAAAATATATTTTTGAAAATAAACAAGTCCTTGTTTGCTTAAAAGGACAAGTCTATAAATCGTGTTTATTGCCAGTGATGAAACCCTGTCTATAACACAGAAAAGTAGCCAGAAACTAAAATGCACGCAACGATCCATAAAAAAACAGATACTCCGTGGAGTCTAAGAGACAGAATGAGAAGAAATAAGGCGCCGAACCGGAGTCATAGATATCATGGATCGTGGAGCCTAATTAAAATGGCAGTGGGCAGGACACTTGGCGAGGCAAAATGATGGCAGGTGGACACTCAGAATGATCAAGTGGAGACCATGGGCAAACAAAAGAAGTGTTGAAAGGTCACGGAAAAGATTGGTCGATGACATTGCCTCGATAACCGGTGAATCGTAGATTATGAAATCGTGTAATAGGAAGGAATGGAGACGTCTGGAAGAGGCTTTTACCCAGCAGTGGAGAGAATAAGGCTGAAGAAGAAGAAGACTCGATGTAATAAAAGGAACAAAGAGGAAAGAGGAAAGAAGGAAGGAGGATAGATTAAGAAAGAGAAAGGAGATGTTTCTTTGGAAGTGATTTAAACAGTTTACTAACATCTTTGATAGTGGGTGGGAGATGATTCCAAAGTCGAGCCGCATACACGTTAGTGAAGAATGAGGAATTGTGGATGGGTATAAAGAGGGTGCTTTGAGTATTATAGCGAAAAAGTAAAACGTGAAGTGATAAGCGCTGAAATTTTTCACGGAAGTATATAGGTCCGTTAGGACTCTGAAGTACAGGGAATAGAAGTGAAAGGGAGTGACAGTCTCTCCGCTGTCTAATTTTGAGCCATTTCAGTTGCCATCGATAACCAGAAATGTATGTAATTGATCTTCTGAACTATTTTTAAAATGTCACCTCCAAGATATTGCCGGCACGCCGATGACATGTTTAGATACTTATTATAAAAAAATGTCACAACTTCATTTCATAATGTTTTCTGCAATCATTCAGGCATAGGTCTCAATAGCCGAAAATATCCGTTCACAATGAAGTCCTGATAACGATTACAAACCTTATGTATATGAGTCAAGAATTGAATAAAAAAACGGAAATTAAATTAGACTGAATGCTGTCGAAATACGAGCTCTCAGGCGAGAGTGGTAAAAGACAGGTGCATTAATAAATTCGAGATCCGTACAGTATCTAAGTAAAGCTAAGACCAGCATTATAGATAAAATAAAAAATTAAATATCGCGATGGACAGCTAATGGACAGCAAAAGAACGGCTGAAAAGATTTACGATGCGAATGATGATGGATGCAGACAACGAGGAAAACCGTGATAAGTAAAGCATGACCAAATCAAACAAAAACTTGAAGTTGGATATGTCAAAAGTCACAGTAATTGGCGTACGAAAGTTATTATTATATTTGTATTCGGGAGGAAAAATAATACAGTTCACTGAGCGTAAAAAAGAACCAGAACCCGGGACGAGAATTTTCGACTCGATGGCTAGTTTTAGGCGAAAATGTTAATAAGAAAATCAAGTAGAGAAAAGTCCACCTCGTTGTGTAGTGATTGGCGCATTCGCCAAACATTCTTGAAGTCCTGGATTCGATTCCTGGCGGGGTGAACGTGAAATACTGATTTTACGGGTTTTTTTCATGCAATATTTTATTGTTCTTGGAATGGCACCTGAAGCGTTAGACTGGCAGCAATCAGTCTCATGTTTCAGGTCCCAGTGCAGAATCAGGTTCTAAGTAATTAAAATGATCTAGATATGCTGCAATTGGAGTGCCAATGCAGTGCCCTATGCACCACTTCGTGCGGATAGAGAGAAATTATATGAATATAAAGGAAGCGAGGTCCCAATATTATGGCTGAAAGGTGTGACATTCTATCAGGGGTGCATTTATTTTTAGCCCTTTTCGGAAAACATAGGAATAGGGTAAAATATTTCACTACCAAAATTTTCGGGACTCTTCAACTTGAATGCATGTAAAAAATAAGTTTGTTCGACATCTGATAGTTTTGTGGAGTTATTTATCTTATCATTTCGTGATAAATAAAATGCATGCAGTCTGTACCGCCAGAGTGCAGCATAATCGTACTATGGAGAGTGTTATTGCCTACTGTAGTGAAAATGTAGAATCCGATGGTGCTTGCATTTTCCGTAAGGAACGAAGCAATGTTTTATGTGGTGATCTTCTGAATCAAAATCTTCGAATCTTCGTAATTCAATCGTCATTGGATTCCGATATTTTTTATCAAATTTTTTATTGAAATTGTAGTCCGAACATTAAAAATATATTCAAGCAAGTCGTTTGAACTGTTTTTGATATAAAAAACGTTGTTTTCATTTAAATATCATAAACGTGTCTAATTTAGTACTTACCTGAACAATATAATTATCTCTGAAAGTGCCGACAACCGTATACTTTAACCTACACAATTTTATTAAAAAATAAATCGGAATTAAACAAGTTTTCGGATTCGCTCGTTCTCTAAATTATCAAGAATTAAAAAGGTTTAAAAATGTAGCTTCGTTTGTTATTTTAGGATCTGAAAAAACTCCGTAGAGCGAAGATTTATTTGTGTGAGATGATTTTATCATTTAATTCTTCAATTAGCAATTCGGCATGCCGAAATTCATCGGCAATATTTCGCCACTGTGAGTGTAAAAAACATAATTTAAATCTTACCATCAATAGTTTTTCTAATCACTTCATAAAAAGCAAATGTCACGCGGACCGGCGAAAAGAGATGAAATTACCGTAGGCAAATTTCAGTTTGTGTGGACTTTGAGAGGTTCTATTATGGAGTATAGAAGATCGGCGAGTTTTGCAAGCAAGAACCGTTGCATCCAACTTAATGTTGTTCATTGTTTTCAATTGTATAGAATAATGGAGAAAAACTACGAAAAATAAAAGAAACGGGTTTGAAAAGTACGCCAAAACATGTTTCTAAGAGTCTTTGTCTACCAGAATAATAGAACACAGTAGGTATATACTATGAACAAACACACATTCAGTTATTATGTATTATTGATTACACGATTTCGAGCGAATTAAGAATAAAGTTCTGGGCTGCTAAAAGAGCGTACATAATACCAGCCCTGGGCCGCGATTACCAACGCTATCTTCATCAGTACATATTTATTTATTTAAATGTCTTGTAGTGCTAATTTTTAAATGTTTAACATAAATAAATACCCCCCCCCCCCTCTCTCTCTCTTATAATATTTACAACGCGAATGTTGATGTATGCAGAAATAGAGGAAGACCGAGAAAGACATGGCATGGCCAAATCCAACCAATACTTGAAGATGGACATGTTAAAAGTCGAAGTAATTGGGGCGCGTGCATGAGAAGATGTATGAATGTAGAGGAAGCGAGATCTGTATACAAAAATAGAGTGATGTGGCGTTCTATCCTCTCTGCCTACCCTTACGGGGAAACGGCGTAATGTTTTGTTGTTTTCGTTGTACATATATAAATATAAAGTCAGACAAGTATTTTACATAAAAGTAGCAAATAAAAATTTATTAAGAATAAGAGAGTTAAATTTTTTTTTTTTTAAATGTTTAAATATAAGTAAAAAATATATGGCATACATATCGTAACGGTATGAAGTAACATTGACATTTATGTGCGAAACTGTGTGTATTTGTGTGAAAAGTCAAAATATCTTCGTCAATAACATGTAATTGAACATATTTAGAAAAAAAAATGTAAACATATTCAATTTTTTAAAGAGACATAATTTTACTTAATAGATAAAATTGAATATAAATTTTAGCTTCTTATTAAAATACAGACCCTGAGGTACTATTCTAAATCTTTTCTACCCCTAGAGTGAGGTAAATTTAGGGATTTTTATTTTTTGCGTGCGACTACATTTTGCTTTATATATGGCCTTACTGACGCTTAAACGTCGAATGATGAATAAAACTGTTTAAAAACGAAAAAAAAAAAAAACTAATACGGTTTGGTCAATTCAACCTAATTACGTGTCCTAATTAAGGTCGCAACAATGTTCTAAATGAAGTCATTATGTTTGGTTTCACGTGTTTGTATAAATGAAACAAAGCGTAGTCGCGAGCAAAAAAAAAATAATCCAAAAATTAACATCTTTCAAGGGGGTGGAGAAGATTTAGAATGGCACGTACTACAGTGGGAAGTTAACAGGGTTATCTTTAATAAAGAGATATCACGTATTTTTTTTACATTTTTAAAGTAATAAAGGCTTATGAAATGCTGTCCAGTTAAAAAAATATTTTTTGCTTATTATTAGTAGCATAAAAATACTTTTAAATTTGTAATTTTGAATTCCTGTAAAAACGGTTATTCCATTAGCCACGCCCCTAATACGTCACGATTCATGTTTATTTGTTCCTTCCATTGAAATTTGAGAAGAACAATATCATGAATCTTGACGTCACAACAACCAAGACCAAACACTTCGCGTTTTTTTACGTACGTATTTGTATTAAATTTCTTTTTTACATTTATGTATGAAAACATTTCTTCACAATATTCATTTTGATTTTGAAGAGACTATTTATTATTATAAATCCATTTCATATATTTTTTCGGTATTCGTAGAGTGTAATATTTCCCTATTGTCTATTGTTTATAAAAAAACAATGATTCATCAAGCATTATTTTAAAAACGTGTCTAATAACAGGTTACATTTATTTTCACATTATAATAATAATTATTATTATTATGGATAACTTATATAGCGCCATTTTTGTAATATAATACCTCAAGGGCGCTTTACAAAGTGATTATATAAAGACATAAATTTAATTTTAACTTTTTAATTTAAGAAAAATAATGTTCTTTTTCATATTACTTTTCCACCACATGCTAAGAATTTATTCAAATGATTTAGATAACAAGTGGGTTTTAAGTTTCTTCCGAAACATCACTTCACTCTCAGTTTTGGATTTCTGCTGGGAGAGCATTCCATGCCGTAGGGCCTGCGACCGCTAATGCACGTTCGCCGAATTTAGTGCGCTGTTTGCGTAGAGGTATAATAACTTTTCCTTTCGACGTAGATGTGGCTGATCTAAGTGTAAGACGCCAGTCAGCTAGTTCATCTGAAATGCAGAGTTCCCTTAGATATTCTGGAGCAGAGTTGTGCAGTGACTTATATGTACATTAGCCAACAGAGTTTGTATTCCACCCTCTGTGGAAAACGTAGCCAGTGCAATTCCCGAAGTAGTGGAGTGATATGACTGAATTTAGAGATTCCAAAATTAAGTCTCGCTGCGGCATTTAATACAGCCTGTAGGCGAGTCATTTTATTCATTGGTAGACCTGCGTAGATACCATTACAATAATTGACTCTAGACACTACAAACGCATTTATTAATCTTCCGCGTAACAAAAATTATCAAGGTATGGTACGATTGGAGTTTTAATCCAGTGTCATATGGATCACTGGGTACGAATGCTGAAATTATATCATAATTCGATTTCCGTGACCATAATATCGAGCACTGGACGTATTGAACGGGTATATTACAAAAAAAGGAATTTTTGTCACTGGAATGATTCTTTTGGCAGTCTAGCACTCAAAGTTAATGAACCTAATAAATGACCAAAATTAAAAAGCACAGAAATCAAATCATAAATTTATTTCGTATGTTTTAATATTTCCAATAACCCAGTGAACCTTGTGATGCAAAATAAATTAGTTTGATTATTGCAAAGGAAATGCATATTTATGAAAACGATATTGCGTTTTTGCTACCAAAAATATCACGATTGGTTTGAAATTATAACGGCTTTACTATAGAATTCGAAGCAAAAACGCAAACGAGTTAACTATAACAGAATTTTTTCACATTCAATTAATTATATATATACATATTTACATCTACCTATATCTATATCTACCTACTGTCTAAAAAAGATTCTCTTCGGACATCTATCTCCCTTTGTTAACCGTGGAGTTGATACACTGCTTTATTTATTTAGTTTTTTATTGCTTAGTTCTTGGCATGAACACTTGACAAACTTACTACTATGCTCTATTTTTTATAAATTTATCGATATCATTCTAACTTTGCTAGAATTCTACTCGTCCATGCGCTTTGTAGCTGCAAGATGATTGGTTATTTAGCTTTCATATACCAACTTCAAAATACCTAAATTTTATAAATGGGGTCTAGAATTCCAATCGTCTATGCGCTTAGTAGCTGCAAGACGTGTTGTAATCTTACTCCTTTTTATTATTTATATTATTTTTTTTTTTTTTTTTTAGTATCATTAATACACTAAATTTATTTGTCAATTTTTAAAATGTGTAAATGGGGGCTAAATTTCTAACTGTCTATGCGCTCTGTAGCTGCAAGACGTCCTGTAATCTAGCTCCTATCTGTTATAATTTTTTATGGATCTTAATTGAAAACGAGGAACTAGAATCCCAACCGTCCATGCGCTCTGTAGCTGCAAGACGTACTGGGATATTTATTAATTGTACAGCGCCCTTGAGGTGATTTTCACAAAAATGGCGCTATATAAATTATCCAACTATTTATATATATATATATATATATATTTATAAACATAACTAAATAATTCCTAGAATAATGAAATTCAATACAATGAAAAAGTTCCATGAAAGAAACTTGTCAAGGAAATTCAGGTAAAATTTAAAAACGTTTTAATAAAAAAAGTATATTGTTAAGTGTCCTCGGCACGGGTAAACCCAGTGAGGTCACATTATTTTTATTATCAATCATTGTTCACAATGGACAAAAATAAATAAATACCGGTCGTCTTTCGTATAATCAACAATGTTTGTATGCCGACTTGTCCATCTTCAAGTAATTGTTGGATTTGGTCATACCATATCTTTCTCGGTCTTCCTCGTTTTCTGCATCAATCAACATTCGCATCGTAGAGGTTCTATCGCTATTCATTCGCTCTGCATGTGCAAATTAACGAAAAACTCCGTTCTTGATTTTGTTGATAATGCCTATCTCAACCGTACATAATGTACGGATCCCGAAATTCGTGTACCTTTAGTATGAAGTTTTTTTTATTTATTAACGCCTAGAGGGCTTTTTCATATACAAAAATAATAAACAATTTACAAATATAAAAATACAATAAAGAAAAAAATACACACATAAACTAACACATGAAAATACTAGAAACTAAAATACGATTCGATTTTTTTTTTTAATATTTAGCTCTTGAAATTTTGTACAGTTTTAACAAATATATCTATTTTTTGGTCATCAGTGTATTTGTTCCCGAGAGTGAATTCTCGGAAACAGAGAATTAATGTGCGAATTTGACTTAGATATATTAATATATCTAAAGTGAATATGATGCCTCCTTGTCCGATTAGGCATATTCAAATAGATACATTTAAGCAAATCAGGAAAATCAAAAATATTTTGTACAAAAAACCAGATAAGATATTATTCTTCTATCATTGATTTTAAGTAAATTTCATGTATATAAGATGAGATTATAGTTTATAGTTTCTCGCAATAAACGCAAATTAACATTTATGAACGGGAGAAATTTATGCTGGATTTTATGACAATGAGTTTATGACGAATAGAGAGGTGACCAAATTGAAGAATTGTATTGTAATTGACTCCTAACCAATGAACAAGATATTTTTTTGATTGATAATATTAATTTAAAATCTTTTCCACACGCTTCGTTCATGGGACATTAGGGTCCGCACATAACTCCATTGTGAATCGCGAATTTTGTCATGGTATTATTCTCTTCTCAAAATTGTTCTTTACATCTATTAAAAATATTGTATTTTGCAGTTCAAATGCAGCTAAAGCGGGAATGTTCTATTGGTGCTGTTTTTTCCCCGTTTCAGTATGGTCGTGGACGGTAATTACTGGGGCTGAACTATTTATTATTGGCACTTCCTTCCTGGCAGTCCCATGTCGCTTGTTAATACGGCCAACTCGTCTATAAAAGGTAAAGTACCTAAACTAGAACGTACATGTACATATTCAAATGATTACCAGGTTCAAAAATGCTATTTAGCGGACCGTGAAGAACCGTTTGACTATCGCAATTATTTCAACAATCGAACGCATTTTTCCCGTTTTTCGAACTGTACAAAATCAAATATATATATATTTATATATTTTTTTTTATTATTTCTCAAAAATATTTACAAAATAGTCTTAAATTAAAGTTTTTTGAGTTTGTCAAAATTTTTGTAGACAAGGACTGGATTCAACTCCCTGGGGAGCTGTTTATATTAACATATTACAACAGAGATGAAGAACATTTAAGAGAAGGTAATATAAAAGTCCAGGCATCTACAGGGCTTATGACCTGTTAATGGCTGGTTTAAGTGGCCACTTTACGCACTGTGTAACATTCACCATTCTGCCTATATTTGAACATCTATATTCCTTCAATTCTTTCATCTATTGATGTTAGTGAAGTTAAAGAGGTGAAACCTTTATTTATGCGGGTGAGATTCATCTAATTGAATTATTTCACCTACATACCAGGCAACGCCTGAAAATATTATCCAAATATGAATATATGACTCCAGTCCTTGTCTACAAAAATTTGGACAAACTCAAAATATTGTTGATAAATTACCTGGTCCATGAAGAAGTATAGAAATAGAAAAAATAATATTTTCAGGCGACCAGGCAACGCCTGAAAATATTATCCAAATATGAATATATGAATCCAGTCCTTGTCTACAAAAATTTGGACAAACCCAAAATATTGTTGATAAATTACCTGGTCCATGAAGAAGTATAGAAATAGAAAAAATAATATTTTCAGGCGTTGCCTAGTATGTAGGTGAAATAATTCAATTAGATGAATCTCACCCGCATAAATAAAGGTTTCAGCTCTTTAACTTCACAAACATCAATAGATGAAAGAATTGAAGGAGTATAGATGTTCAAATATAGGCAGAATGGTGAATGTTACACAGTGTGTAAAGTGGCCACTTAAACCAGCCATTAACAGGTCATAAGCCCTGTAGATGCCTGGACTTCTATATTATCTTCTCTTAAATGTTCTTCATCTCTGTTATAATATGTTAATTAAATTAAAGTCCTGCTGAGTTGCATACATACAACTCGCCGGCAGGTTCTTATAAATTGCATAGATTATTCACACTTAACCTACATTAACAATAATTTAACTTGAAAAACACAACATATTACATTATCAAATATTAAAAACTATCACTAATACAAAAAACTTTTTTCTATTAACCATAATTTGAGCAAACGTCTCACTCCTGTATTTAACTCAGTATTTTTAATATTGTTTGGTAACATGTTAATTATTTTAGGTATACTGTATTGCAGTGTCCTTTTGCTACCAATCACTATTATTTATCTAGCCGATCTTGATTTTTACAACATTTTAATTGATTTATTATATACCTTATATCTGGAACACTTTTCCCCCATAATTTACAAATTACAACGGTGCTTACCTTTATACATAAATACATAATATGTTAAATACATACCTTCTAATAACATACAAAGTGATAAATCAAACCTCTCATCCGCTTGTTTGACGAATACTAATGTAAAAAAGTGAATTGAACAGGAATGTTGCGTCTCATAAAACGACACAATACGGACCAAAAAAACACCAACTCGTTGGAGCAATTGCATCATCCCTCTGTAACTATACAAAAAAAAAATGGGACCTAAAGGGTTATTATTGTGGATAATTTATATAGCGCCATTTTTGTGAAAATCACCTCAAAGGCGCATTACAATATCCTAACACGTCTTGCAGCTACATAGCGCATTGACGGTTGGGATTCAAGTTCCTCGTTTAAAATTATAATTTAATTTATTAACAGATAACAGATGAGAGCTAGATTACATCATGTCTTGCTGCTACAGAGCGCATGGACGGTATGATTAAAAAAATATTTTTGTTTTTTTTATATTATTTTTTTCAAAATCATTTATAAATAAGAGCTGGATTACAATATATTCTGCAGCTACAAAGCGCATAGATAGTTGGAATTCTAAACCCTATTTATGAGTTTTAAGTTTGAAGTTATTTAATAGTGACAATGAGTCAAATAAAAAAACATACGTCAGCAGAGTAGTAAGTTAGTCAAGTGTTCATAATAAAAAGTAAACAATAAAGAACTAAATAAATAAATCACTGTTTTCACATATTTTAATATTATTGTTCGCAAGATGAAAGCGACTACCGATGTCCGAGGGTTCTGCCTGGTAACCGAAAACATATCAGCTACATCTTTCCGGGTAATTTTTGGTACATACGACGCACATGTGCACCAAGGTTTGACACCTTTTGTTCCATCTGCTTCGTGTCCATTTTGAAACGCAACTTTAGAGTGGGTAGAATGTATATAATAAAGGACACAACATTCCAGCTCAAAATTTCTGAATGTATTTTTTGCATTTTTGTCAAACGTTTGTATAAGGTTAAATAGGAAACTCTCATTTAGTACTAATATTGCCAAATTTACATTGCATTTTATTATAAAAGTTTGTTGCCAATTTTAAATGACCAAAAAAACCAGAACGCCGTTTCCCCGTAGGAATAGATAGAAATAATAAAACTCTACATAGCTCGTTTCTTCATACATACATTTCCTCATGCACGTACGTCGATTATTCCGACTTTTGACATTCCCATCTGAAAAATTGGTAATTCCAAACCATAATCGATCTTCGTCATTGTTTGCATCCATCAACATATTCTTCGTACATCTTTTGAGCCATTCTCTGCCCATTCGTTCTACACGTCCAGAGCTGGTATTCTGAATGCTCTCGCGAGAGAAGAGATCGCTTCGCTTGCACGTAATTTACATACTAATTACTAGTGATCGAGCGAGGTTTCGGTTTTCGCCAGTTTTGGCCAGTAAAAAATATACTAGAACCGCAGTT
Source organism: Micrasema longulum (assembly GCF_059751315.1). Taxonomy (NCBI): domain Eukaryota; kingdom Metazoa; phylum Arthropoda; class Insecta; order Trichoptera; family Brachycentridae; genus Micrasema; species Micrasema longulum. The sequence goes on from NW_028278020.1 coordinate 262,413, forward strand.
ATATAAAATAACAAAAATGCTCAATTTAGATGAATTGATTTTTAAGGAAAAGGTAAAGATGATATTTACGATGAAAAATAATAAAATAAAAAGACAAATATTAATTTGAATTTAATAACGTCAAATAATTAAACTTGCGAACAACCTAAAACTAACAGAAAAAGAAACAGTTTTGTGGATACAGCAATAAAGTTCTACAATTCACTTTCTAATGACCTAAAAAATATACAAAACATGTACACACATAAAAAAAACACCTAAATAAAACAGTTCTTACAGCCCGTGTGACGATGACGAGTGAAATGTTATGATACTCGTATTTTATCAACTTTTAAAACCATTGTATCGTAATATATTATATCCCCCCATACCAGCACTTTTGCTGATTGGAAATATTTCGTACAAATAAAATATGTAATATGCAAAGTTAAAAACGATTTATTTTGTCATAAATAAATCTAAATTTAAAATGAGTTTCAGCTACGGTTTCGGTTTCAGCGAAAAATCGGCCGAAACTTCAGGTCCGCCGAAATCTGCGGTCGGGGTGTGACGGATTACATTCGGCTCTACTTATGTGGAAAATCAGCACAGTTAGAGATATTGGATTGTTGTCTATTCAAATAATTAGTTATTGTATTGCTATTTTAAAAAATAAAAACTAGACTAATTTTAGATAGTTAATAGTTCTAAGATCTTTCGTATTTATATTTTTGTAAGTCTTTTAAATTAATAATTAAAAGTTCCTATAGCGTACATTGAAGAACTGTTACATATAAATTACACGTACAACATAACAACGAACCGAAAAGCGTAGTTATCGCATTTCAAATTTTTAAAATTTAACCTTTTTATAGCTTACGTAACTTTTTAAGACAATCGGCCCTTAAATGTAATTTTCCTCTACGATAAAATGGGCCACTGTGGCCTTATTCTGTAATTAATTCGTTCCGATAATTCATTCGCATCGTATAAGAGGAACCGAGAGCGAAATACGATTTTGATTGCGTTAGAGCGAGATGGATATATGACGAACGAACGAACTTTCGAAACGCGACAGAATAAGTCCACAGTTCTTCTGACTACAACACGGTTTATACATTTAAAATGAAAGCATTTAAGAGCTTACCGCTGAACTGTAATTTTTGTGATGCGCTTCGAAAATCATTTTGAATAATGTTAAGTCAACATACGTTCAACCTTTGTGACATTGAACCAACTAGTTGACATGGAGGTATGTATCGAATTTCACGGATCATTCATGCCTCCTTCTGAACAAAAGCCACAGCGGAGTATCGAGCTTGTGACCCACGGTTTAATACTTCTAAACCGAGTGTGTCGCTTCATTAGCATAATAAATTTAGATAAAGCTCCCATAACGTTAACGAGTGCTACAAATTCGTTTGTGCCATACTAGAACACAAAGGCCCTCAACGACAGTCAAAATCCATGAAGCACGATAAAACAACATAGGATGGATTAATAATTATTACAAGCATTTTCATGCAATTTTAATTTATTTAATGAGATGCTAACGCACTAAACCAGTACAACATGAGGCCGACTAATCTCCGCTTGATTTCCTTTTGCAGAATTTTTACGTGAGAGTAGTCGCTGAATCTTTTTTTTACAAAATAATATAGGAACTAAATGTCAATCCACCATAATTTTACCGTGCCGTGTGGATTTGATACGTATGAAATAGACCGAATCGCTTTCCGGTCACCAACATGCGTCAACAGGACATTACTATATTATAATGTATGCACGTTACATATTATATCATATTATCAGGTAGACTATGTTTACTTGTTACATAAGTGTCAATGCATTATGACGCTTCGCCTAAAAATAAACTATTGCTTGGTTAAAACAGTCAGGATTGTGTGTAGTTTTGTTGAATGGTTAAATATAAAATTAGAACTTACCAAAGTTCTGGTTTCTTCCATTTCCGACTGATCAAATCCGTGCGGAGAAATATTCCTATAGATGCAACTAAAGCTCTTGTAAATGCTCATGTCGTTTCGCGTCTAGATTACTATAATGGAATATACGCAAATCTCCCAAAATATCAAACTAACAAACTTCAATCTGTTTTCAATGCAGCAGCAAGGCTTATTACGGGAGTACAAAAATATTCTCACATCTCACAACATCTTCGAGATTTGCACTGGTTTAAAAGTCCAGAGAGAATAAAATACAAGCTTTGCTGGACAGTATTCAAATCCCTTCATGAAATGGCTCCTTAATACCTATCGGACCTTTGTATTAGGGAAAATACATGTCAAAGAAAATCTACTCTTAGGTCAGCATTTGATCCAGGAAGAGGAAAACTTGTCGAAATCCGGCGCTCCCCAAACAGACTTGAAATCTTCCATAGCTCTCAGATCATAGGTTGATTCATATGATCCAGTGACGTCATTCAAAGTAGTGCGTTTTTATTAAAATATTTATTTTTATTTTTTCCGTACATTTTCAAGAAACTTTGCGTTACAATGTAATGCTCTAATTTTTACCCCGCGCAAGAAAACTTTTCTTGTATTAATTTCCCGTAGGGCTCTAGTTCCTCATCCAACCTAACGAAGTATTTTGGGTAATGCTTAATGTCGCAATAATGGTCTCAGTGAAAATTTTCATATTTAGTTGCACGTGTACGAACACGTCAAACACATACGAATGTGTTTGACGTTCGATCGTTTGGCCATCATATGAAGCAAATTAAAAAAATTCAATCTTTAAATTAATCACTCTCTAGAGGGTAGAGAAGATCCAAAATACCACCCCCGGTATATTCGATTTACATTCTTATTATGTGCTTCAAAAAGTAAAGCAATATATTCAAAAAGTTGTTTTTTTTTTATACGGGTTAGTTCGGTTTTAGGAATTCGGTTTATTATTTTGAAACAAAGCCATAAAAAGTGGTCTTCCGAGAATGTGACTTAAACTCATAATATTCCGCCGCGTTACGCCCTAACGACCGCACGGCAACGCTGCACGGCCGCACGTGTGCTAACATGTGTGCAAGCACCACTGCGCATTTTATAATTGTTTAAAAATAGTGACGGGAACTATCGGTTATGAAAAATTGTTCGATTATTGAGATATGTAAATTAAGAACGTGTACGTTACTGCGTTTAAAACATAAAACCATTCGATTGTTATTTTGGACATTTTTTTATTTTTTTATTATTTATTTGTAAATCGCATAATATGAACAGAATCAATGAATAACATTCTCAGGAGTTACTGAAACTTAATCAGGGAATTAAATAAGACTAACTGAAAGTGCAATCATATGATTTGGCTTATTGAGTCCTGTAATAAAAAAATAAACATGTGTATATTAAATGTATATTTAAAATTGAATTTTTTGATTTACTTTGTTTTTTTTTTCTGTCTATCTTCTTAATACTATTTTTAGTACTAAAGCATCTAAAACAAAATAATATATGTTCATCATTTTATATGTGTACAAAATTATGGTACTATTTTACTTTTATTTTAATCTTAATCAAAACTAATGTCTGAGCACCCGATGAAAATATTTAATGGTTTATTGGGACAAAATTTGTTTATGTTTTTCTTTTTATAATTTATTTATATTGTGATAATGTGTGTATTTAATTCAATAAAGACTATTATTATTATAGTGTTAAATTTTTAAAAAATGACGCTTTTCGGTAGTCATACTTTTTAACAATTTCACTTTAAAAATTTAGTATAAAAACATTTCTCCGCACTATCCATATTGATTTCGAAATAGAATTTTTCTCAGTCAATTTCACATGTTTTTATCGGTATTCATAATATGTAATATTTCCCTTTTATTATACGCAAATGCTGCAAAAAGGTATTTTATCGTGTTTTTAATTGTGATATTGATAGTATAATATATATATTATGTACATATGCAGTAATATTTTTTTTATTAAAAACATTAAATTTACTTAAACTTAACGATAGAAGAAAAATTATAGACCTGTTAAATTTGTATAAAATTGTGCATTCTATATGGGATTGCCCAGAACTTTTGTCACTCGTCAACTTCAGGGTGCCTGGAAGGATAACTAGGCGGGTGCCACCGTTTTGCAGTGTAATATACCTACCATTTATTATCAGTCCCTTGTGAACGAATACAATCGAGCACGTAATCATGGTCCAAAGATGAAGCATTGGAAAGTTTCTGTTGGCCAGTATTTACATAGCCTCGACAAACACAGCCCTTATCTGACCAATATATATACTGGTACAGATTGGTCAAGATTATCACTACTCATTAAGAATTAGTTACGGACAGTTATTATCGTTGGGTTCACATCAATATTTTGTTCTGTATTTACCCACAAATAATTTTAATAAACTTAAATTAAATTCAAGAAAGTGTACGAGTTAATTCTAACCCATCCAACCCGTGCACGCATATTACAATGGTGTCAGAAGTTTGGATCCAGAACTATTGAAGAATTGAAAACTTGAAACCCAAGTCAGACGCTTCAATCATAACTCCAAGTAAAATATTACATGTACTAAGAAGAAAAGCATTGACTGTACGATTGGAACTGTCACAAAAGAAGACCCAATAGATCGCTGCCCTGTGTGTTTGAGTCTCCTCCGTCATCTTCCGTTCTGCAGAAAGAAGAATTCTCGATAGATCGCTGCCCTGTGTGTTCGAGTCTCCTTCGCCATCTTCCTGTTCAGAAGACAGAAGAATCGTCAGATCGCGGACCCTGTTGCCTGCGTGTTCGAGTACTTCGCCGTCTACTGGAAGAAAGAAGATGATGCTCGCCTTCTTCTTGTGAGTTGAAATAATTGAGAACTACCTAGCATAATTTAATAACTATCGTATTTTTTATAATTTTTTGAGTTAGTGATCATTTTATTTTATATTTTAAAGAAAATGTCTTTAAAAAGAGAAGATACCAACAAATCTTACACTATTGATTTAAATATAGCAGAAAAAATGTTAATCAGATTCGATGGTGAAAAATATAAACTTTTTGAATTCATTGATAACAGTGAAAAAGCCTTAAGCTTAGTAGATAATAACTTAAAAGATATCTTGTTTACATTAATTGAAAGTAAAATCACTGGTAATGCTAGAGCATTAATAAGAAATCGAAAATTTGATAATTTCAATATGTTAAAAACTCACCTTCTTAATGTTTATTCTGATAAACGGACAACAAGTAAATGGCATTTAGAACTAAATTCATGCAAACAAAAATTAACTGAAAACGTTATGCAATATTCTAGTAGAGTAGAGAACTGTTATATTCGACTGATTAATAGCTTAGACGATAACCTTTCTTGCGATCAAAGAGAAGCAAATATTAATTTATTGAAAAATTTAGCTAAAGATGTATTTATAACAGGCTTGAACGATGAATTAAACCTAATAGTAAAATCGCAAAAACCTGAAACACTAGAATCAGCTATTGCAATTGCTCTAACGGAAGAACAAGAAATTAAATCAAAACGAGAAATAAAAAAATATCAGAATATATCGTCGTACGAAAAATATTGTAAAATTTGTAAGAAAAATAACCATAACACTCATGAATGTAGGTTCAAATCCAAAAGTCCTCATGTTCGTTACGTAGTAAAACCACCTCCTGCAACTAATACTAATAATTTATTTTGCAAATATTGTAAGAAGAATAATCACATCATAGATAACTGTCGAAAATTGAAATTTAAAAATGAACAAAATACTAAGAAACCAGTTAACAATGATTTAAACGTGTAAGAGACTTTGGAACTGGCCATTCCAAAGGATCTCGCACGGGAAAATCGGGCCGAATTGGAACTTTAAATAACGCTTTTTTCTCATCATACATAAATTTAAAAATTAAAGACCAATGTGTAAAAGAAATTAACAATTTCTTAATAGATACTGGTGCTAACATCTCTTTAATAAAATCAAAGACTTTGAATAAAATTGTAAAATATAACAAAGAAGAAATTTTAACAATAAGAGGTATTGATTCCTCAAATGAAAAACCTAATAAAACTCTCGGTTATGTTTATTTGGAAATTTACATAAAAAACGAGATTATTAACCACTTATTTCATATAGTCAAAAATGACTTTCAAATTCCGTTTGATGGTATAATCGGAATAGATTTTCTCAAAAAGTTCAATTGTAAATTAGACTATTCTAGTCGAAATATAATTATGAAAAATGAGCAAATTCCTATATTTTATCACACTTCTCATGAATCGCCGATTCAGGAAGTTTTGGGTATGGATAGATCGTGTCTTTCATTGAACGTACCATACCAAGATAAAATTCCAAATAGTTTCAAAGAAAACAAAAATAAAAGTGGAAAAATATTAATTAAAACGCAAATTAATAACGCGGAAAATAAACAAAACGTATACGAAAATCAAACTCAAAGTTTGAATTATAAATCTCCAGAAATTAATGTTAACTTCAATGGAGAAAGCGAAAAATTAAATTCTAAAAATAATATAACTTGTGTACAAATAATTCCGCCACGAACGGAAAAAATAATAGAAATTTATATATTGAATCCTCAAATAAATGAAGGTATTTGCCCCGATACGGAAATCTTAGAAAAAGTTTATTTATGTCCGAGTATCGTTAAGGTAAATAATGATAACAAAGCGTATACTTCAATATTGAATTCTAGTGATAAGGAAATTAGAATTAACAAAATCGAAATAGCATTGGAACCGTTACCAAAGGTCAACAGGAATGCAAATGTACACATGGTATCGAAATCCGATAATTGTAATGCAAAAAGATTAGATTTTCTTCGAAACTCATTAAGAACGTCGCATTTAAATGATATAGAAAGAAATAGTTTACTCAATATTTGTGAAGAATTTAATAATATATTTTATATAGAGGGCGATACTCTAACTGCAACTGATGTTGTTATGCATAATATACCAACAACGTCACACCACCCGATTAACGTTAGATCTTATAGATATCCACATGTATTAAAAGAAGAAGTCGATAACCAAGTTGAAAAACTTTTAAAAGATGGAATTATAGTTCATTCGTCTTCTCCGTGGAATTCGCCAGTTTGGGTCGTTCCTAAAAAAGTCGACTCTTCCGGTAAAAAGAAATGGCGGATGGTAATTGACTATCGGAAACTTAATGAAATCACAATTGGTGATTCATACCCCTTGTCGCAAATTACTGAAATATTAGAACAACTAGGAAATTCCAAATACTTCACTACGTTAGACTTAACATCGGGATTCCATCAAATCAAAATGGATCCTAAGGATTCTGATAAAACTGGATTTAGTGTGCCTAGCGGTCACTACCAGTTCACCAGGATGCCTTTCGGATTGCGTAATGCTCCCTCAAGTTTTCAAAGATTAATGGATAATGTCTTATCAGGAATTAAAAACTATAGAGCCTTTGTTTACTTGGATGATATTTGTATACATGCGGATTCGTTAGAAACTCATAACATAAGATTAAGAGAAGTATTTGAAAGACTCTCAAAATTTAACTTAAAATTACAACCGGACAAATGCGAGTTTCTTCGCCCGGAAGTTATTTACTTAGGTCACTCTATTACAAGTGAAGGCGTTAAGCCAGATCATAAAAAAGTAGAATCATTAATAAAATATCCTGTTCCTAAAACACAAAAAGAAATAAAATCATTTTTAGGTATTGTCTCGTACTACAGAAGATTCATTCCATCGTGTAGTAAATTAACTCAACCTTTAACAAGACTATTAAAAAAGGATTCCGTATTTCAATGGACTAGTTCACAACAAGACGTTTTTGAAAAACTTAAAAATATTTTAGTATCAGACCCAATTTTACAATATCCAAATTTTTCTCAAGAATTTTTACTCACAACTGATGCTAGTAACTTTGCTGTCGGTGCCGTTCTTTCACAAGGGACGCCTCCAGATGACTTACCGATTGCATACGCTAGTCGTACTTTGAATCGTGCTGAATCAAACTACTCAACTATAGAACGAGAATTATTAGGAATAGTGTGGAGTATAAAACACTTCAGACATTATTTGTATGGTAGGAAATTTACTATCTTGACCGACCATCGACCTTTAGTTTGGTTGTTTAATGTAAAAGATCCTGGTTCACGTTTAGTCAGATGGCGTTTAGCTCTTGAAGAGTATGATTATAACCTTATTTACAAACCAGGAAAAGCAAACACTAATGCCGATGCATTAAGTAGAATAAAAATTTGTGACGAAGAACCATCAACATCACAAGATACAAAAATAAAATACGTAAATAATATAAAATCATCTCTCGAGTCTTACTCAGATTTCTTAGAGAAATATCAATCCACAATTCTAACAAATGATAACGTAGAAGAAATTTACGATAAATTAAACACTAAAAATAGTTTCGCTATTTGTTTAGGAGTAGATAAAGAATTTCGTAGTGACATCCAAAGAGAAATCGCAAATAATTTTGAAACACATGTTAGAAATATTAATAATAAAACCATAAAAATCTCTGACGTTATAGAATTTAGAGAAAATGATCGAAATGTATATTACCTAATAAACAAACAAAACTATTGGGAAAGAGCTGAATATGAAAATATATTTTTAACATTAGTTAAGTTAAGAAACCTATTGTATTTAGGAGATATAGAAGAAATTAATATTACTAATCTTATGGATAGTTACGATAAGCTTAAATGGTATAAGATACGCGCTATAGTAAGATACGTATTTAGAAATTCGAAAATTAAAGTAAAAATTTTCCATAATCAGATCATCACACCAGACGTTAACGAAATAAACAATATATTGATAGAAAATCATTCGAATCCGACATCGGGTCATTCAGGATTTTTCCGAACATACAATCGTATCAAGGAAAAATACAAATGGTCTAATATGAAAAAAGATATTAGAAAATATGTCGCGCAATGTGAATCTTGTCAAAAGAATAAACTAGTACGTAAGAAAAACAAAGAAGCAATGGAAATTACCACTACAGCAAATAAACCATTTGAAAAAATATTTTTAGATATTGTAGGTCCTCTCACGTTAACTCAAAATAATAATAAATATATACTTACACTTCAAGACGACTTATCAAAATTCTCTCAAGCTTATGCCTTACCAAATCATGAAGCCTTAACTGTTGCAAAAACTTTAACACAAAATTTTATTTGTAAATTCGGGATTCCAGAATCCATCTTAACAGACCAAGGTACTGAATTCACTTCTAATTTAATAAAGGAAATTGCTAAATTATTTAAAATAAAGAAAATACAAAGCACAAGTTTTCATCCACAAACAAACGGTGCGTTGGAACGAAGTCATCAAACTCTCGCCGACTACCTTAAACATTATATCCATCAAGAACAGTATGATTGGGATGAATGGATTGACTTTGCCATGTTTTCTTATAACACAAGCGTTCATAGTACAACAAAAATCTCTCCGTATGAATTGATATTTGGTTATAAAGCAACAATACCTTCTTCTTTAGTTAAAGAACCTGAATTTAAATACACTTATAGTAATTACATTGATGATCTTCGACTTAAATTACAATCTAGCCAGAAAATTGCCAGAGAAAATTGTATAAAAACTAAAGAATTAAATAAAAAATATTATGATAGAAATATTAAAATAGAAAAATATAAAATTGGTGAATTGGTTTACTTATTTAACGAAGTAGTTAAATCTGGGAAATCAAGGAAATTAACCAGTCGGTATACTGGACCGTTTAAAATAGAAGAAATCAACTCTCCTGTAAATTATACAATTAAAATTAGAAATAAGAATGTAATCGTTCATTCAAATAGATTAAAAAGATGTTTATCTTAAATTATTATAATAAAACGTTTTTTTTGTATACGAAAATTAAGATAATTTTGTAATTTATAAGAATATTATTTGAAACATGAAACACTCTGTTTCAGACTCTGTTTGATGTTCCCTGCTAGAGAAGCAGTTGACTTCACTTCGAGTCAGCACGTCAATACACCTCTCCTCAATTCTACAGGAATATTTTACGAATCATACAAAAATCTTTATTATTATGGAAGCACATGGAATTTAATATCATACATAGAACTCGGAAACTTCGAAAATAATTTGGCATTATTAAGAAACACCTTAAGTAAAACGAAATTAATTTGCAATGAACATATTCTTAAAAATTTATCAATGTGTGAAACATCGCTTAAAGTTTTAGATCAGATGTTACCAACCCTAGAGCAAAAGGATAAAACCTTGAAAGAACTTGTTGGGCATAGACGAATAAAACGAGCATGGTTAGATATAGTAGGATCAACATTTAAAGTTATTTTCGGAACTCTAGACCAAGATGACGCCGATCATTACAATAAAGCCATAAATGATGTTACAAAGGACGAAAAAATGTTAATAGAATTACTAAAGGAACAAACGCAAGTAGTTTAAACCACTATTGTGAATTTCAATAATACAATTACGAATGTAGCTAAAAATGAAAAGAAATTCAATGATAACTTCGTGAACTTAGAAAAATATACGAAGACACTAAATAATAACTATTTTAATTTGAATCTAAAGCAAGAAATTGAAGAACATCTAGCTGTACTTACGATAATATTTAGTGAAGTCCAAAATGAATATACAAACCTCATAAACGCTATATTATTTGCAAAAAGCAATTCCTTACACCCGTCAATAATGACGCCAGAACAGTATATTAATGAATTGACAAAAACTGTAGCTTATCTTCCCCCTTCAACTTCATATCCAATCTCTCTTACATTGGATAATGCTTTTAAATTATTATCTCTTGTGGAATTACAATGTTATTTTTCCGATGGTAAGATAATATTTGTTATTTCTAATCCATTAATAGACCTTGTAAATTATAATCTCTACAAATTAACTGCTTTACCTATTCAAAAGAAAGACGAAACATTTTTGTTTATATTGCCATCAATTAAATACCTTGCTATATCTGAAAATAGATTGTACTATTTAACATTTCAAAACCTTGATTCGTGCAAAAATTTTAATAATGAGATAATTTGTAAAAATGACAATCCTATTTATTCTGTACAAAATAGACCGATTTGTGAAACTGAATTATTATTTAGAAAGGATAGAATACCTGAAAATTGTCATATTAGAATAACCAAAACTATTAATGAAATTTGGCATAAATTAGAGACTACCAATAAATGGATTTATGTATTACCAAGACCAACAATAGTAACCTTGTTATGTAAATCAAAGATACCCAAGGAAATTAAATTAACTTCAACAGGAATTTTACAAATTGATAAAAATTGTAAAGTATATACAAGTGCAACAATTTTGTTGACTCTAGACAATAATTTTGAAAGTAAATTTGAATCTTTACATCCTCAGTTAGATTTAATGAAAGATGATTGCTGCCTAAAGAACTTACCTATTAATGACTCAATTAACTTTTTATATTTGAATCCAACCAACTTAGAACTTGAATCCTTAACTTTAGCAAGCCATAAATTAGATTATATTATTAAAAATACTAGAAAAATCCAAGATGGAAATTTGTTTGAGAAAGTTTCTAGTAATAATTATTTTGTTTATATATTTTTAACTTTAATAAAATTTCTTGGATTATTTTTAATTTATAAACTTTATAAAAAATGTAAAGGTAATAACTCTGTCCAACCAAGGAATTGTTGTAGCACTATTACGAACTGTTTAACCTTTAATGTAAAAAAGGATTCACCGAATTCAAATCAAATTTCCTTAGAATTAAGTGATGTTAACATAAATGAAAATACAAACCTACGTAGAAGTCCAAGGCTAGCCAAATTAAAAGATAAGGAGTAAATAAAACAAATGTTAATATTGTAATAAATTTTATATTGTATACATAATGTAAGTTAAGAAATCTTTATACATAATGTAATTTGAATTGTTATAATCTCTTTTGTAATTATTATTTTTTTTCTGTATGTAATTTGACGTGAAAACAATAACGATAGTGTCCATTTTTTTATTAACTAAAATCTACGTAATGTAAACTAATAATTTACCTTACCTATATTTTCGTTCTAAGGGTGATGGTGTAATATACCTACCATTTATTATCAGTCCCTTGTGAACGAATACAATCGAGCACGTAATCATGGTCCAAAGATGAAGCATTGGAAAGTTTCTGTTGGCCAGTATTTACATAGCCTCGACAAACACAGCCCTTATCTGACCAATATATATACTGGTACAGATTGGTCAAGATTATCACTACTCATTAAGAATTAGTTACGGACAGTTATTATCGTTGGGTTCACATCAATATTTTGTTCTGTATTTACCCACAAATAATTTTAATAAACTTAAATTAAATTCAAGAAAGTGTACGAGTTAATTCTAACCCATCCAACCCGTGCACGCATATTACAGCAGTAACAACTCACGCACAGTGTATAATTGTAATGCCGTATTAAGCCGACTTCATGAACTCGGCAATAGTTGTTCCCACATTTCGGATATATTTAATGTGGGGTATTGTTCTTATAGAACAAACCTTATAAACTTTTTCAAAGATGAGCAGTAATCATATTTAATGTAATTACTTCATATATGATTTTCTGTTTTTTTTTAATATATATTTTTATTATAAACCTTATTATGTTTAAAATTTGATTTACTTTTTATATTAATTTTTAAAGTTCTCGTATACTTTTTATTTCAAACTTTTGTTTTATTTAAACTTTTTTTTTTTTTTAAATATTATGTTATATAATTTTTAGGCTTGATTATTGTTCCTTAGTTTTGAGTTCAAATATGTAGTTTAAAAAATATCAAACCTTATATGTTTATATTATAAATTTGTAAAAGGCAATTATGCCGTGTATGTTAATAAAAATAAAAAGTAAAAATAAAAAATATTACACAGTTTTAGGTCAGAATAGCCATAAAGAAAACATGCAAGTTTTATGTTTAAAGTACTAGGTAAAATATTATCGCTTTACATCGAAATTGCATGCGGGTATTGCCACATAATAGGTAAGTATTCTATAGTTCTAGACGATACGATATACAGTACACAGCGCGGAAATACACGGAATATGTCGGAAGCGTTCAATTTTACGAGATACTAAATAAGGGCTAAATTTTAAGCCGGTAAAGATACGATATTGATACGTTTAAAGCCTCGGTGAAAGAATAAAATCAGTTTATTGAGCATCTGAATAATTTATTGCATAATGACATTTTCAGAAAAGTAGTTTTTAACTTTTTCGTTGTTCGAAAGGTTTTATAATCGAAAGTCAATAAAAAATCATTTCCACACCCTGACGGCTACGTAAGTAATCTTTTTTTAAGGAAAAAAAAAATATTTGCGTTTTTATGATTTACTCTAATACTTGTATTTTTTCGGGCCATTTTCAACGAGTTGTAAATAACCCACTTTTAAAAACCATATAATCCAACCAATGCAGATGTAACCATCGTATATTTCTATATTTCTATTTTATTATTAATATTTTGTTCGTAATATTAATAATAATAAAAAGACTTATATTTCGGTAAGACTCGGTTTCGGTTTCAGCCAAAACTAGAACAGAAGACAAATTTCGGTTTTGTTTTCAGTTTCGGCTGATAACTTTGTTTTAGTGGGTCACTATTTGTTTATTTATTTATTTCACTGTTTTTACCATGCACAGATACATTTTTTGTGAAATGCGTTTTTTTTATTGGATGATGCTAAAACAATTCAAATAAATCAATACTAATAATAACAAAAATTGAAAGATAGATTTGCCGGTTGATGCCGCCCGTCAGTTAATAAATGCGTTTGTAGTGTCTAGAGTCGATTATTGTAATGGTACGAGTATCTATGCGGGTCTACCAATGAACAAAATGACTCGCCTACAATCTGTATTGAATGCCGCAGCGAAACTTATTTTCACAATCTCTAAGTTCAGTCATATCACTCCACTACTTCGGGAACTACACTTGCTACGTTTTCCAGAGGGTCGAATACAAACTCTGTTGGCTTATGTATAAGTCACTGCACAACTCTGCTCCGGAATATCTAAGGGAACTATGCATTCCAGATGAACAAGCTGACAGGCGTCTCACGCTTAGATCAGCTACGAAAACGAAAAGTTATTATACCTCTATGCAAACAGCGCACTAAATTTAGTGAACGCGCATTTGCGGTCGCAGGCCCTATGGCATGGAATGCTTTCCGAGCGAAGGTGCGAGGCTGTGAAAGTGAAGTGATGTTTCGGAAAAAACCCACTTGTTCTCTAAATAATTTGAATTAATCTGTGGCATGTGACAGCAAAATAAATTGTTTTAATTAAATTACAAATTTAAAAGCTTCAATAAATTAATTCAACAATAGAATCACTATGTAAAGCGACCTTGAGGTATTTTATTACGAAAATGGCGCTATATAAGTTATCCACAATAATAATAATAATAATAATAATGATAAATTACTAAACACAAAAAAAGTAACACAAAATATAAAAACATAATTTAAATTAAAACAGACAGAATATTATGTTAAAGAAACAATTCAGATACAAAGATACATTTTTTATTTTTTGCGAGATCGTAAAACTGCACAGAATCTATCTATCCTTCAAGAGTCCATTTTTATTTTCAAAGCGCTATCCAAAATGGGGACGCAATCTGCGGAGAAATACGAGGCAATGTTTTCAAAAAGCGGAGCGAAGCGGATTTACGCTTCAGAACGAAATTCTACTGCATAACGTGGAATGCCTCGCCATGCGGTGTTTGTGTTTTATATCCGTTTGTGTGTGAATGCGAATGGTCGCAGGGAGATTCGAGCTTTTTATAGCTCCTAACCGTCGAACTATGATGGAATTAGTTTTTACAGCACAATGTATCATTAGTGAGCTCAATCCGCTAAGTAAGCACTCGGAGAGCAATACAATAAACAAAATACTCGTATCTTGGGGATAACATATTGCAGGCGGTTGCAGACATGGATACTTATTAATCAAACTTTTTATGAGTTTCAGAAAAAATCTCTTCATGAAAGACATCCGCGCGTTTAAACAGGCTTATATGATTACAAATACATTTCCAGATATGAGAAAATGGCGCTTTTACAAACAAACTATCGCGCCGTTTCCCTGTAGCGATAAGGCAGAGAGGATAAAATGTCACATCACTCTGTCTTTGCATACAAACCTCGCTTCCTTTACATTTATACATCTTCTCATGCACGCACGCCGATTATTCCTACTCTTGACATGTCCACCTTCAAGTATTTGATTGAATTGATCGAGCCATGTCTTTCTCGGTCTTTCTGATTTTCTGCATCCATCAACATTCACACCGTAGATCCGTTAAGCTGTTCTTTCGCTGTCCATTTGCTCTACATGTCCAAACCAACGCAGCACCCCTTCTTGATTATGTCGACAATGCGTGTCTGAGCCTTACATACTCATAGTTCACGGATCTCGACAGTTGTGCACCTTTCACACATCGTTTTACCACACATTCGCCTGAGAGATCGCGTTTCGACATCATTCAACCTATTTTCAGCATTATTTTTCCAATTCAATACTTCGCTCCCATACATTAGGGTTGGCACTAGAACTCCATTGTGAACTTTGCCTCCTGCGACTAACATTTCTTTGCCGAAGTAGATTTCAGTACACCGTTCACCTTGTTCCCGGCACTCACCCTCCTTTCAATATTTTTCTCAGTCTTCCCATCTGTAGTAAACATACTTCCCAGATATATAAATTATTCGTCCTGATTTAGAATATTTCCGTTCACACTGATTTCGCATTTAGTTATGTTTTCATTCCTTTCAAAAACCATTACTTTCGGTTTATATACATTCATTAGCAAATCGCTTTTCTTGCATAAATCGTAGACTTTTGTTACCAAGAATTGCAGGTCTTCTTTGCTGCTAGCGAGAAGCACGGCATCATCAGTATACATGGCGCTTTTAAATTAGTACATATTATAGTGGATTGTAATCTTTATTGTAATACTCACTACGAATTTATTATTCAGATTTTCACGATTGGAATATAATTGTAGGTATTCCTAGCTTAAATTGACTGTAAAAACGCATGTATCGGATATTTTATTAACATTTTGGGGAAATTTCAAGATTCGTACATTATGTAAGGCTGAGATAAACATTATCGGTGAGTTCTTCGTTGGTTCCGACATATAGAGCAAATGGACGGCGAAAGAACGGCTGGAAATGATAACAATGCGTATGTTGATGAATGCAGAAATCGAGCAAGTCCGAGAAAGACATGGCATGAACAAAACACATACGAGACATGTATGCAAATACAATGTTATGGTGTTCTTTCTTGTACGCTTACCCTTGCGGGCGTAATGGTTTGTTGTGTGCAAGCATTATTTACTGCGAAAATCGATACACGATAGTTAGAGTAAAAACTAAAAGGCTATCAACGAATTTAATTTATTTATAACAATATTGCCATGAAATAGAATGTTCGATTGTATCTCTCGCGTGCCGTATGCGAGATGAATGAAGAATGAACAGAATGCTTTAGTGAAGTGGATGGAAGATGAGCGTGGAAAGTGGGTCACCTTCCATTGTTAGGTCTGGTCCCTAGGACGTATGGTACCTACATATACCAAATATATTGCGCGATAGAACGAGTCTGCATAAAACAGTATAATTCTATAATCGTGTATGGGGCAAAGGAATGCGTCCCGAAACGGCTTGTACTTCTCTATTGGCTGTAGTGAATAGCATGCCGAAACTCTTTATCGCTTCAGCAGAGCTTTTTATTTAAACATAACACGAGAAATTAGTGCAATTTAATACAACCAACGTGGCATTAATAACTCTTGTGACAATAATCCACATTAATTTGAAGACATTGTTACTTAAAAAATATAATATATAGCATTTAACCAACCTGTTAAACCACAAAAAGTTTAGTCAAAAAAGTTTATAGTAAAATAATAATTGTGCGTTTTTGTCAACTTTGACGAAAACGCAACAATGATTTAATTTTGAACTCTATTTAGCTTATATTTTTTGGTGCACCTGGGCCTAAGTTGAGGTACATACTTCCAATGTCGATTTAAGATATGATGGGAATTACTTAATGATTTATAAATATTTTGAGCTTAACTTATTGATTTTGATTTAAGTGTTCTTGTAAAATAATTAAAAAAATTGTGTAACGCTAATAACAAAGTTTTATTTTCGTAATAATTAATAATGAAGTGTTACGAAATAAATGCCAATTCAATCAATAAAATTATTTTTTGACACTAAATGTCAAAACTCGATAAGTACAAAAATATATCCTTTGATCCTCGGGTAAGTTACATACATATATATATATATATATTAAATATATATATATATTTAAATATATATATATATATATTAAATATATATATATATTTAAATATATATATATATTTAAATCTAGAATTTAAGGTCTTTATAAAACTTTTTCAAGATCAAATTTAAATAAAAGTCAATGTCGCGTTTTTTGCAAATCCGTCGTTGTGAATTGCTCAGCTCGCACAGACAATAAACAATATTAAACCGATGAAACATGTTAATAAATAATCGCCAGTCAGTCGGGTTACTGTATACAGAACTCCGTTTATTAGTAATGTTTGAAGTTTACTTTTACAAAACAGATTTTTCAGTGGAGTAACAATTTGCAGCGAGACATAAAACTGTGGAAAATGAAAATTCGACAGTAAAACACAGAGTTTAGTTCCGGCTTATACGACCTGCAATAGGGTGTCTTCCCCGGTTGAAGGATATAAAGCATGAAGTAACTAGTGTATTATGTATGTAACCTGCATTGAAATACGGTAGTCGTAAAATAACATGTACCTGCGGGATCCGAGGAACACAGTATGTGTACAAATAATGGGGTGCCAACTAAGTGCCGTGGCCACTGAAGAGCAAATAGACACAGATCTATTTTCTTTATTTCGCTCTCTTTAAATACTAAATATTGCACGTGTAAGCATAACGTCGTTCGGCATGCAATACCGCGAATTCAACATTTTTTCAAAAGTGATTTTTTATACCATTCGATTCGTTATCTTTTTCTCCATAAATGTGCATACCCAGAATGTCAAATATTTTTATTAATCGTCATTTTTAAGGGCAAAATGTAACACCGCGTATGTTGTCTGCACTGCAACACCGCGAATGTGTCATGGCGGCCATAGTGTATTCACAGATTATATAGTACAAGAGTGTATTTTTGATAGCACACCTAACGTACGCCTCGCTGCTTAAGGTGAGCAGTTTTTTCATTGTAAATTGTGTTTAGGTCTCCAATTTAACAGTAATTAAAAATAAATAGTAATTATGATAAGTGAATTAATGAATGTGCAATTATTTGGCTTTAAAAAATGACACAACCGCGAATGTAAACGTAACAATTACAATACCCGGATAAAAATTATTTCTGAATTAAAAACCAATAAAATAAACATACAGGTATCTTAAAAACAAAAAAAAAAAATTTCATTCATTACTTATGTAAATAACAACTTTATTCGCTCTCCTGAACATTTTGTTTCATGTCGCTTACGCGGTGTTGCATGCCGAACGACGATATGTTGCATACGAAGGAAGGTGTTTTGATCAATTAAAATTGACTTTATTCTCATTCAGCCAAATTTGTATATTTAGGGCAAGATGTATAAAGCAAATAAAAAATAGATTTTATCAAATTACAGAAAACAAGAGCATTTTATTTATGCTCAGGAGTCCCGCTAAAAATGCAAATGAGCGCGCCAACAGTCATTATTTATATTAAACGAATATTTAGGTAAAGTAAAACTTTCGTTATGGAACCCATTATTTTTCATAAAAGGTTTATATCAGTTAAGTAGAGGGGATGAAAAGTTTCATTGTTAAATATGCATAGTTTAACAATTCTATTTGTTTATTTGTTGTTCTCAATATGTGTTATTTTCTAAATGTTAATATTATTTACGTCCCGAATTGAGTTATTGTAACTCCTGGGAATGTAATTCAATGTATTAAATTTGTAAAATACTTTATGTTATATGATTTATAAATAAAACAAATAAATATAATAAGGGAATTGGAAATAGTGTACGCAAGTGAATTGCCGCAAATTTCTCTGGCAATTACATCGCCATTCGCATGTTGTCAACATGTCAACACACGGTTGTAACTAATAGTAGGTACACCATGATGCTTTGTGGACTGAATTCAACAAAAAATTACAAAAGACCAGGGGTCGAAAATTGATTTAGGATAAAACTGGCAAAAAAATAAATGTTTGATTTTAATATACTTCAATTAAAAGAGTATTTCTCTTTTATATTTATGTGCTCATAAAATTGATAGATTTTTAGAGAGTTTCAAGTCAGTAATCGGGATATTGATGATCTTTTAATTATTTTTTGCAATAACTGCAATACTACGTGACTCTTTTTGAATATTTCTAAAATCAAAGACAGTATTTTTACACATAATTTATAAAATGTCATCCTAGAAACTTAACTTGTAATATTTAACGATTTAGTTAATATTACAGATTTGGCATTTTCTAAATAAACCAAAATAAATATAAATTACTACGCCAAATATTTTTTAAAAAGCAATTTAAATAGCCGTTAAGTTGATTATTCAGATATTACAATAGAGATGAAGAACATTAAAGAGAAGGTAATATAGAAGTCCAGGCATCTACAGTGCTCATGACCTATCAATGGCTGGATTAAGTGGCCACTTTACACACTGTGTAACATTCACCATTCTGCCCATATTTGAAGATCTATATTCCTTCAATTCTTTCATCTGTTGATGTTTGTGAAGTTAAAGAGCTGAAACCTTTATTTATGCGGGTGAGATTCGTCTAATTGAATTATTTCACCTACATGCTAGGCAACGCTTGAAAATATTATTTTTTCAATTTCTATACTTCTTCATGGACCAGGTGGATTTATCAACAATATTTTGAGTTTGTCAAAATTTTTGTAGACAAGGACTGGATTCAACTCCCTGGGGAGCTGTTTATATTAACATATTACAATGTTTTGGACAAACTCAAAATATTGTTGGTTAATAATTCAGGTTTTTTTTTGTATACCTATCGTCGGTACTCTGAATGCAAATAGGTTTTTAGATATGATAAACAAATTTGATATTAGGTGTATACTGTGTTCCTAATAATCACCTACTCTTTAATCTAGTAAAACAGTCATCAATCCAATAAACCAAATAAAAGTACTGAATGATTTATATCTCGATTGTGATTTATTGTTTTTATTCTTTCTAAGCCACGTTTTCAATGATGTTTTAAAATAACAAAATATGTAAAAGATTTAATGCTGATCACAAAGACGAATAGGGCGCATTGCTACGCGTTATCCACCCCTGAAATACGATATGATTGGTCCAAAGTTGATAGAAACATCTCATTCAAAGTTAATGGTCCGCATTGAGTTTTGAGGGTCGATATTGTTTTTTTATTTATCCCTACTAAAACTCTCGTACCAGGGTATAATAAGGATATAAAAGGATATACAATGCAACCTTTCTTATTGTAACATATATCTACTATTATTCAAGTTGACAAAGGCACTATACAAGTGATTCCGCAAAAGACATTCGATACTTTGGTGACTATCTATTGTTGGATAGTTACTTACCCAACTCTGGGAGGTTTGACAAACTGGTTTTAGAAAAAATATTGAACAAAATATTTTTTTTTAATTGGAAGCTTCAGCAACGCATCAGTTTTTTAAAACCTTTGAATGCAGTGCAGTTTATTGAAAATAAAATTCCAAATAAGAAAATATAAAAAAAATAATAGTGTACGTAAAATATAAATAAAAAAACATCAATTTTGTATTTGAAGCACTAACTTTGTGGTTATTCATGATAATTAAATAAATAAAACAACTTTGTTTTTAACCACTTATTTATTCTTTTTTCTATCGACCGGTTTCAAAGCTATACAAACTCCTTCATCAAGGTTTACGTAACTAATGAATTCTCTCTTATTTTATTCTAACGTTATTATGTTACATATATGGAACTAATAAATCAAGCCACGAATACCCGCAAAACTAGAAAGGAGTGGACTAGAGAAAGTATTGTTTTTTTTTCTTATTATGGAAGGAATTTATTAGTAAAGTAAACCTTGATAAGGAAGCTTTTATAGCTTTGAAACCGGTCGGTAGAAAAAATACGTGGTTAAAACAAGGAGGTTTTATTCATTTTATCAAAATAAATTACTTAAAAATAAAATTAACAAAATTAAAACGCACCTTTAATGATACAGTTGTGATGACCAAAAACTATCGTGGTAGGTATAGAGGCTAGAACGCCCCGTTACATTAATTTATTTTCTAATTCATAAGCTCGCCGATTATTCCGACTTCTGACATGTTCGAAGCTGACATGTTCAAATGCTTAAAAGTTAAAGCATTTTTTGTATTTTTTGGTCTGCCTAGCTTTTTCCATATATCAACATACTAATATTTTTAATAGTTCAATAATTATTAATAGATCACATTTTCTTATGATTGTACTTTTGCATACTATTTATGAAAGGTTATGCAATCTTTATTAAATTTATGTTAAATTGGAATAAATTTTCGATGACCTATAATTGACCTAAATATTAATAAATATTATTATTTTTGGATCTAGTTTCAATTAGTAAAATACCGTGCTAAGAAATTTGCGAAACTATCATGTGAGATATTCGTATGAAGTTAATACCTACTTTATTATAACGTAAATAAAATCCACCCGTATAAAAATGTGTCAAAATCTGTATTATAAAATTTAAAACAAGTGCGTATTTGTTTGTTTGTCCGTCACGGGAACTCCTACAAAACGGTAAGTCGTAACGTGAAATTCGGACAAGTTATTTAAGATGCAGTTTCTAAAATATGTTTAAAATATATTTTTTTAAATCTCACTTTCCTCGGCGCAGAATCAAACTTTTTAACGGCAAGTCTTAGAGACTAGAATCAATATGTAAGTCCCATTTCTAGATCAACGGTGTTGTTTACAAATTATTTTTTTCTTGGACGTCCTCGGTTGATATTATTATTGATTTCGTCATAAAATCAAATTTATGATCAGTAAATTCGTGAAATATAGAACCGATATTGAAAATACAATTTCTCATTTTTACACAGACATCTTTAGTATTAAATCGAACTTTTAAGCTGTAAGTGATGGCGGCGTAAAATTTAGAATCAGTCATGAAATTTAGACACAACATGCAAATTGGAAAGTTTACCACTCTTCTAATACGTAATTACAAAGCAAGGTACACTAAATTAAAAAAGACATTTTTAAAAAAACCAATGAAAATTTATTTAAAGTTGATCCAATGCAAAGCCGGGTACAAATTCTTGTGACTTTATACGTGCAATTAGTTTTCGGGGTTCAAGTCACGGAATCACAAAAATAAGGAAGTATATATCTAAAACAAAGCTAAGCGATGTAGTGTAAGGCGATGAAGATTGATGATCGAAAGAAGAAAATGACAAACTAAATTAAATAAAATTCTTAGGCTGTATAAAAAAATATAATTTAACACGCTATAAGATGCTTAGTATAACATTGATAAGGTTGATATTAAATACGTAGTAAATTGATGACAAGGTATAAACAAATTCGAACCGTATTACAAACATAATGTAGAAGGTTTGTTACTTAGGCGTAACTCTTACATTTTTTAAATGGTTAGATTCGAAAGCGAGAAAATAAATGGACTAAAATTATACAGTAAACTACCAGAAAAAAACAAACAAAAGACTCAGACAAACTTTTCAAAAGGCGTAAAATATACAATTATCAACAACAGAAGATAAATAAAAAAAATATATATTATTTTTGGAAAATAAGTGTTAATTATTATTTTATTAATTAAAATGAATTTGCTGTTAAAAAAAAGTTATACGAAGAATGTGAGCAAGTGGATAAAGGGTAGACTTTTTTACATCCTGTAAATTATTTTCATGACTAAAGATTGTGTTGCTTTTAATTGTCAAATATCTCCTTTTTGTTTCTATTTATATTTTATTTTTACTTTTTATGTTTATTCATTTACATTTGTTTTACTTTTCTTATTATTACTAGTGTTTACAAGTATGTTTAATTTTTTAATTATAAATGGTATATTCTCTAATTTATATTTGTTCTTCAATTTTTTTATTATTATCGGTACATTTTAGAATTTTTATATATGCTTCAGTTTTTACTATTATCGGTGTGTTTTCCAACTTATATTTATGTTTAATTTCTGAATTACTAATGCTTTGTTTTATAATTTGTATTTATGCTTCAATTTTTATTATTATCGGTATGTTTTCTAATTTATAATAATTATGTATCATTTTTTATCTATTAATGGTATATTTTCTAATTTATATTTATGATTCAATTTTTATTATTATTACCTGCATGTTTTCTAATTTATATTTATAATAAAATTTTATGTAATTATTATTCTTTGAATTAATTAAGCATCATTTATTGAAATAAAAAAAAATCATGTAAAAAAGAAGGTCCTTCCTGAGGAATTTCTTAGCTAGTCGGGACCTGAAACAAAGAAAATCTGTACGTTTTAAAATTGTGAAATACATAAATAAATAAATTGCAGCGTATCTAGATTGTTTATGTCTTAAATTTAAACAAAATGAAATAAAGTTTTCTGTACGAAAAATTGAAATTTCAAGCAATTTCTTTTCCTTAACATGTTTAATTACCGGTTACCGATGAAGAAACTTTATATTTTCATGCAAATAAACACACTTTCGTGCATAAATAATGATTTTACTTTATACCGCCTCTATATGTACCGATAAAGATAACGATTGTTATCGCAGCCCAGGGTAATGGTAGTATTTCACACACGGAACAACTTATTTTCGACAACCTCATCGTAGGCTTTTTAGTGTAATAAAATTATGAAAGATTATGAATAACAATGTCATCATACTTACCTACGTGAATTCAAAAATTAAGAAATAATACTTGTCCATATTCATTTAATAAAGGTAGCGTTATACTCATTCTGACAAAATAAAAAACAAGAACTTTATTAGGCGTTGAAATGATTTTTCTGACCGACACGAACGCATTATGTATAGAAAAAAAACAACTTTTATTCCAGTGTAGGAAATAAGAAGTCATTACCGGTACTATTCGGCTGACGTCCAACGGTAATATGTAATGTAATAACATATATAATTCTGTTATTTCAATTGCCGGTACCCGCAAATCCTCTAATAGAATATCTAGCCGAATTATCTTCTTATAAACGAAGAGCTATTTATGGGGAACAGGAGACGTACTTGTATGACCGTTAGCTTCAATTATCTATCTGAAATCTAATCACTCGATTTGTGTAATCAGTGAATTTAGCCGATCTTAGATTGAGACGTGTATCTCTTTGGGACGGAAATAGATTTATCGATTACTGTCGATAAAATTAAAATGAACTTTACCATCATCACACTCCTTTCAGTACCCGGTGATGCATAGGACACTAAAATGTAAAACTAAATGCAACGTGTAGAGATCATACAGGTGTTCTTTACATCCTGTTACATCCGAAACCACGATGATCAGAATGAGCAAGAAGACATATTAGCATATTAAAAAAATATTTAGATCAAAGAAAATTTAAAAAAATAAATTATTTAAAAAAACAAGTGGTTGGTTACTTCTGCAGGGGAGAAGTGAGGGGAGTGCGGCGCAGTATCAGACCTCCCCCTTCCCCCTTCCCCCATCATCGTTTCTTCCCTGCAGAAGTAAGCAACCATTCGCTTTTTTTGATATTTTATTTTATCAAATTTCATTCGTTCTAAAAAAATTTTTTTGTGTGCCAATATGTCTTCTTGCTCATACTGATCATCGTGGTTTTGAATGTGACAGGGTTTAATGAACATCCTGTATATTACAGGAAGGTGAGGCCACCAGTCTTACGCTTTAGGTGCCAATCCAGGGCCCGTGTCACAACGAGAAGTTTACAGTTATCTTCAATTCCATCTATTAAGTAAATTTAAGTTTTCAGTATGAAAAATACAATACGCATACATTTTAAAACTTGTTAAATTACAGGTTACCAACGAAGATACTTAAAATTTTCAAACAATTTTCAATTTTCAAATTTCAATTTTATTTTATAGACAGTCGAAGATAACTCTGTTAACTTCCCATTGTAATCGGAGCCATGGCACAATGAAATATTTTAGAGTAAAACTACCTTTAAAAACGAATATAATATTTTACGTCTCATTTCACAGAAATCGAAACGTGACATCAAGCATGGTAAGCGAACGCGCCGATTACTAAGCTTCGGTTTGCACTTTTCTCGTGAAAGCACTAGTTTTATTTCACCCACAGAACTGTATTATTTTTACCCGCTAGGACATAGAATTAAAATAAAAAAAAAGTGAAAAACTAATTTTGGCCTTCAAATCTCATGTTTGAAACGCCATATATTATTATGTTATCGGTTAATTTGATTGGGACTATGCAACCAACAAAGATAACTGAAAATTTTATACGATTATTTTACTGTTGACTTTTATCGTTTTATCGTAATCGTGAACTTGGAACCGCTATCATAACGATGCAAATAGGATAATGAGAATTAAAGATTCAAATGACCAATTTGGGTATCCGGGATAGGTATGTAATTTACCTGAGCAACTTTAGATAAGTACCTCGGTAATTTGGTTATCTCTCTAATAAGTTACCTACAAGATATTTCAACATTACGAATAAAATAGTATATATGTATTATGTACGTATTATCTAGTATCCAGTATCTACAAGAAATGCAAAAAAATAACATAAGCAAAAACTTCTCTGGCTAGTTTCACGAAACGTTTGAAACATTACTATACCTACGAGTATATATCCTTAGAACTCTTAACTTCTCTTCATTTTATATTTTATTCTTTCTCTTTCCTTGTTCCTTTTCCTGTCTCCTTCCAAACTCATTACCTGATTCCACATTCCTCATCCTTTCATATGCTTTTTAAAATTTTAAGGATTATTTGAAAAACTGTTTTTTATTTTATTTAATTACTCTGAGATAATTATTAATTATTTTTAGAATTGCTTTTAAAAATGCTTTTTTTACCGTGAAACATAATAATTTTTTAAGTTGATTTTAAATTAACTTAATTTATTGCCTTGATTTATTTTAGTGTTGCTTCTTAACTATTGTTTTTTAAATTCCTTAAAGTATATATTCTTTTTGAAAATGTTTTTTTGCATTTGAGCATTTTTTTTATTCTTATTTATTTAAATTATTGCTTTTTAATTACTTTTAGTAAGTTTTTTCATTTGAAATATTATTTCCACTTATGTGAATACTAATTAGTTCCGATGAAAATATTTTTTTTTACTTAGATTGAAATTTCAATTTAATTTTTAACTACTATCACTTATGTTTTTTTCCATTATAATATACTTTACTAGAATAAAATTAAAGCAGTTAATAGATAACCTTAGAATGTAATATAATATGGAAACTTCAGCGGTCCATTAGAATTAATTCTAATTTTGGGAACCATAAAACTATGTACTGTATGTTTCCTGAATAAAATAAAAAATTTAATATATATATATTAATGTGATTTTATTAAGTTAATATGTGCAACCCTTATCTCCCCATTATAAAACGGCTTTATTTTTTTTTATTTCATTACGTATATATATTTATTTTTTATTTACCTTCCTAGTATAAACATTTGATCAACTCTTCTTTTGACCACTCTGAAGTCCACCAAACCATATGTCTTTTGTACTTGAAGATCTAGATAAATAAATAAGCCTGTATATAGAGTGTGAGGCTCTATTAGTGATACAAATTGGCTTATAAAAGTAATTACATAACATAACAAGAAAACATATATAAAACAATTAATTTAAAAGGGGTTGTTTCACTGCAATGTTTTGAGGTCGTGTTTAAAAGTTTCTTTCTCAATATTTGAGATTTTCTTTATTTCTCGCTTCATTCATTATTTTTTATGTAATTTTATAACTCGCATGCTATTATGGTAGTTAGTTATAACGGATGACTAGCCCAGGGCCCCCATGACAATGGAAAGCTAAAAGAGTTATCTTCAATTGTCCATAACAAAAAATCGAAATTTCTTTTCGAAAATGGGTACATCTGTATAAAAATTGAAAACATCTTCGTTAGTAATTGAAGATGTTTCAATTTTTTTTTTTTTCAAAAAGTTTGCTTTTACTTTATCTAAAATTGAAGATAACTCTGTTAATAGGAAAGCGGTCTGACTTTTCTTCATACAAACGTATTGGCTCTAAAGCAGTGATATTACCATAGATATTTACCATTGGCGTGTCGTTTTGCTTTTTAAATAAATTATTTCTTATGAGAGCTAGAACTATCCAAAAACCCCTAAAGAGCCCTATTTTATCTGCCGTCTTTGGACGTACGTTACACAAATTTGATTAATAATTTTAAAAAACGAAAAAAGTACCGACACGGGATATTTCATTCTTTTCAAAAAAATACAAAATCGGTTCAGTTTTGAGGTACGGAAAACGGGACAGCAAAACCTCGATTTAAGTTAGACATAATCAGTCCGACGTGCAGTTGTCTTTTTTGCACAATATCGTGGAGGTATGTGAAATTTAAATGTGTGTGAGGGGGAGATATTTTGAAAAAGATGTTTTCTGAATGAACTTTTAAGAAATAATTATTTTTCATGATATTTTTATGATTAAATTGATGATTTACAAAACGCCATATCTGTGAAAAATCACCTCAAGAGCGCTTTCCAATTATTCTTAAAATAACAGATACAAGATTTAACAGATAATTTGAACAGCGCGTATTGAAGACGTGATAAGGAAACATATTTTTATTAAAAGGCTACAGCATAAATTATTGTAAATAGAAATCACAAGATACTAGTTTGGAATATTAATAAGGCGTAATTAATTGAATGGTGTCATTAGCTATAGTTTTGGGTAATCTGAGATTGTGTCTACTTTGTACATTTTTTTAGTATGAGAGTAATTGTATCCATATCGGAATACTTCAAAGGGTATTAAAATCATTTTTCTTGTAACAAAACACGCAACAACTGCCCAATCAAAATTCTTTAAGCTTGATTGATAACATTCGATTGGCTGATAGATTTTTCCTGGATACATTGAGTTGACAAACTACGAAACTGATATTATTACCACCTTGGGTGATGATTTTTCTGCTCATATCAATATTTCTTTACCAAGAAATAAATTATGATAATATCGGATTGAATGCAGGAGATAATAATATTATATTTGTATGACGGTAAAACGTAGAAAACATTCTAATTATTCTACCATTTATATTTTGTCTCTGATATTGTATTTCTTATTAAATTTTAAAAGTTTTTCTTTTTTCCACAATTATTTTTATACTGTGATTTAAAAATATATATAAATACATGTAATAAAGGAGCTGTAAATAAGTAGTCTAATGAGATTGAAATTATATATTTTACCAACCTATATACAATACTGTCATACGTATTATTATATAACTTTTCTACATTCAATTTTTCGAAATGTATAGATTTTTATTATTTATATTTTTCTATTAATATTTTGCATATTTTTCTATTATTATTTTGTATATTTGTATATTTTGGATATTGTTTTAATTACCTGTATATTGTTTTAATATGTAAATAAATATTTTTGATTTATATATCGAAGAGTCCCGACTTAACACGGAATTTTCTAACAAGTCGGGACATAAAAAACATATAATTGTGTCTATGTAAATTTGTGTGTTTTGTGCATTAAATAAATAAATAAAAATACATAATTCGTATTTTAAGAATCGGGTTGTGGTCCCGTGGCTAGTGGGACTCATGGATCAGAGATCTGAGGTTCGAACCCCACTCTGAGTGAGTTATTTAAAACTCGTTGAAAATGGCCACCAAAATTTAAATATTTGGGTAAATAATAAGAAATTATTATGAAAATAAAACTTTGTTATTAGTGTAACACAATTTTTATTATTTTACAAGAACACTACTACATTTTCGGGAGTGCACTTCTCCCATCGATGGGTGATATAAAACTAATATAGTAAACACAGAATATTGTTCACAATGTCATTGAATTTAAACAAAAATAAACAAATTAATCAGT
This sequence comes from Micrasema longulum, assembly GCF_059751315.1. Lineage (NCBI taxonomy): Eukaryota > Metazoa > Arthropoda > Insecta > Trichoptera > Brachycentridae > Micrasema > Micrasema longulum. Next base: position 291,541 of record NW_028278020.1, read on the forward strand.
GAAACTTAGAGCAGGGAGGTTTTTTCCCACTTATTTAAGGTGTTAGCATATAAATGGATAGTTATCTAAAGTACAGATATGAAAACATGATCAATGAGGGAAAGGACGTTAAGTAGAATTACACTAATAGCAAAGTTTTATTTTTATAATAATTTATAATGAAGTGTTAACAAATAATAAGAACGCTAAAATTTCTTTTTAAAAAAATATATAAGAAAATTTTATGTAAATATATATAATATATATATATTAATGTATTATAAGGAATTGTGTTTGCCATTGTTGAAATTATTTATTTATTTATTTAATGCACAAAATACACAATTTTACATAGACACAATTATATGTTTTTTATGTCCCGACTTGTTAGAAAATTCCGTGTTAAGTCGGGAATCTTCGATATATAAATCAAAAATATTTATTGAAATATTAAAACAATATACAGGTAATCAAAAAAAATATGCGAAATAATGAATGGACTGAATAAGTCCGTAAATAAATAAATAAGTACGTGAAGAAGTATGTTGAAGAAAAAAAGTATTAATTGAAAAATGGCGTTTAACTGGTTGCACTTGTCATGGTAAAGAAGTTTGCAAATCGAAAGAAGCGACGTAGTTTGGCTCGAAAAATCAATATAGAGAATCATCAAAGTTAATAAAAAGTCATATTAAAAAAGTTAAATAGTTGGAAGAGAAATAATGGAAATCTAAATGTACATATCAATAAAAAAATAAATTATCTAGTAGTTAATACAGAGAAATTGTAGGATAGTTATTTAGTTACGTCATTAAATACGCTCTTTACAAACGTTTAGAGCATCGTCCCACCTGCGTTTTGATTATATTTGTATTCATGAGGATATCAAATTCAGTAACGTTAGCGGGGGTGAGGCCTTTGCAAGCAAGAAATAAAAAGAAAACTACGATTTTGATAATACGTATTTTTTGTTTTTAGGAATGAAACATTGATTGCGGTTAAAATAGCGGTCTCACGTGACCGGCGGCATTGTCAAATGAAGTTTTTATTTGCCACTTAAACAAGTCATACTATAATTTTAACACGAGAAAAGTAAACGTGTGTGATTACATGTATTCAATTTTTAATGAGCAACGTAATAAAAGAAGAGTATTTCAGTAAAAAACTATTATTTGAATAACGGTACTAAGGGCAGCATATTTAAATTATACAAAATCTTCAATAATAACGCGAGGAAATAAAATAAATTCAAATTTACTCAAAAGATATAATATATTGAACGCAAACTATAGCAAATGGTTGTCCTACTTCCCACAACAGAGCAGACAGTAATTGCCGAGCTAATTTTAATAAAAGGGCTTATAAAGGATTCCGATATGATTGAATTCAAAGGTATGGTAAAAAGGGTCGGTCGTGAAATAAGTCATAGGGTGTAGTTTTACTAGGTACCTGTTTGTACAAAGTGTACCTGCAATTAACTACATTTTGGGAAGGTGTAATTTCGAAACCCACGAACCTGATTGCTCACGTGTGAAATAAAGAAGTATTCATTCATACGACTTAATTATACACACGGTATAGAATACGTAGTTAAATAATTACAGATTCGGGTCCTGGGTCCCGTGGAGAAGTAGTTAAAATAAATAATAGAGAAAGGAATAGTTTAAACATAATTTCAGAATTTATTATTTAGCAGTCTGAATACAGTGCGCAAGACTATTTAAAAAAAAACGTTGAATCTATTTTGATTTATCGTCAGTAATAAATAACGATGAAACATTTAAGTTTGTAAGTGAAAATTCTTGATGGAAGTTCATTGTAATTTATTATATAAATAAAACACGAGTGATACTTTAATCCACAAATTTGGAATATCCAGTGACCGGTTTCATCGCTTTCGCGACATCTTCGAGACTGGTATCTTTAACTTTAACTTTTTAATAAAGATACCAGTCTCGAAGATGTCGCGAAAGCGATGAAACCGGTCACTGGATATTCCAAATTTGTGGATTAAAGTATCACTCGTGTTTTATTTATATAATAACGATGAAGTTTGAGTTTTTTAATAATCTGGGCCCTGATTTTTTAATGTAATAAGGAATGAGTTATCTACAATTGTCTAAATAGTAAAATCGCATTTTTTGTAAAAAAAATCGTATTTTTTCTTTTGAAAATAAATATTTCCGTTCTTATGCTTTACCCATATATTTAAATTTTAGTGGCCATTTTCAACGAGTTGTAAGTAACTCTAAGACAATGGGAACCAAGTTGTAGTAGAGCGGGGTTTTAACTTCAGACCTCTGACTCGCGACACTCGCCACTGGACCACAACCCGGTTCAATATTCATTTATTTATTAACAGGTTCAATTGCAAGTTTCCAGCAAAGACTCTTCAAATTTTACACATGTACGAAAATGTGTATATTTGTATGAAAGTTAGTCATAAAAATCAACCAAAAAATACGATTTTTTATTTATTGAAATTCTTACTAATTTCAGTTCATTATTGTAATTATGGCACGGCAATGTGCAGTTATTACGTAACTACGGTATTTTTCAATAATAAAATATACGCAAGTAAAATAGCACTAAAGTAAAACAAAAACAAACAAAAAACAATCATTTTAAACTTATCGGGAATCAAATTCCAAGATCTGATGCATGCCAAACGCGGTTACGCTTTCACCACGAGACGGACATGAGACGAGTTTTGGTCCCGAGGAAATGTCGCGGTCTCACGGGTCAAATGTTCGAGGTTCAAAACCCGCTCTAGTAGAACTTGTGTCGCGTTTTCTAACACGGTTATTTAAGACAAAAATTATACCAAAATTCACGTATTTGGAAAAAGCATAAGAACGCAAATTTGTCTATTAAAAAACCATTTTCAATTAATCAATTATACCTTAGTATGTAGTAACATAATATAATATAAAAATGTGCTAATTACTAAGTAAATGCAACATATTAAACTCAATTTCTTCAGTACGAAAAAGAGAATGGTCAGTTATTTGAGACATGTATCTCTATGAAACATTGTTTCTCAAACTGTTGAGTACCTACCTATCGCGACCACCTAAAACGAAAAAATAATATTTTGGAATCCTCACATTATATATTTTCATATAGGTATGTTTACATTAAATCAAGTATGTCAATTACTAACAGGACATTACCAGTGATTATTTTATATGTGTATAGTATATTCATAGTTTTAAAAATACACAAGCAACTATCACGCCGGTTTTCCGTAAGGATAGGCAGAGATGATATAATGCCATATCACTATGTCATTGAATACAGATCTCGCTTTATCTACATTCATATCTACATCTTATCATCCACGCGCACCGATTACTCCGACTTTTGACCTGTCCATCTTCTTTCGCTGGTTCGCGGAATTTGGCGTTGCTATTATGATATGTTATTTTTAGTTACTTTGCCACCGAACCCCAATACAAATTAATGCAATTATCTACCATGTACAGGGATTCTTCCAAGCTTAATGTTCGAACTTCTGTCTCGCGGCAGGCTCTATCAGATCCTGTGGTGAGATCGGCACTTGTCGGTTCTTGACTATTGATTCATACGATAACTCGACACAGTGGATTGGAATGACTTAATGATAGCTAAAATAACTTGTTAGCAATTGCGCTGATAATATCAAAATCACATGTAAATTTGGTGAGAGTTAGTTGTTGTTTGGGCTAGAGAGAAAAATATTGTACCCACATTAGTATAATCGCAACATTCAAACAAGGGCTTAGGAGATAGCAATAAATTTAACGCCACAACCTAGTAAATGTGTAATACACAATACATATAGTAAATGTGGCGCAACCAATATACGTTATATGAGGGCATTGGAAGCAAAGATAGCAAACTCCCGTTTTGGTAAGTTCGAGAAAAATAACAAAACCTGCTACACTAATACCAAAGGGAGGCTTGATGTTAGAAATGTTATTTTCACTAAACTAAAACTTTAAGAAACTAATAAATTAGCTTTAATGGAAACAAGAATTTTAAAAAACTTTCTTAATATTTGTATGGCACGGTCATTTTGAAAATTGAAATCTCAAGCCTGACATTGGTCGAATAAAATGGCTGATGGATATTGCTATGTTTGCTTAACACTATTTTCAAACCATCAGAAGTATGATTTTAAACTATATTTGCAACTCAACTCATGTTTTTATAAAAATAAAGTTGATAAACTACAGAATGACACCATAACCAAAAAAACATTTTTTTGGGGTAGCTATCTTTGCTTCCAATGCCCTCGTATGTCCATGATTGCGAGCTCCCCTACGCCTGGTCGCGTTCCTAGGTTTGAGAAACGGCGTTAAGTTTTTTACTACGAAGCTGGATAAAAATATATTCTCAAGCCATTATCGTAAGTAGTTAGTTCAGTTGAGCGTATGAGATAGAATTAGAAATGATTGTTCCATAGTAGGCGAGGCAATTAAACTCCTTGTGGCCAACTCCACGTGTACTTGAGAACGATTTGAAGAGGGGAGGAACGCACTTAGAACACTGGAAATTACTGGCAGGTCTTGCGGATACCGTTAACACCAAATCTACGATCGGTTCACACTCACGCTCATCAACTCGAGTGCATTCCGAGGAGGATAACAAGTTGAAGTATCTTCAATACTGCCTAAACTCATTGGAACTTTCTTCACACACAATCATTTCTTGTCGGTTTTAAATAACGTGTTCTTTTAGGTAGCTAACAATGAAATAATCCTAACGATTAAAAAAGAAAAAAGTCCAGATGGATTTTTGTGTGAAATATGACAAGAATCCTCGGCGAACGTTTTCGTCTAAATGGCTGCTCACAGGAAAATATCCTAGAAAGGGAAATCGCGTGGGAAAATTCCACTTGTAGTGTAGAGGTTGAGACGTTTGCCTACCCGCTTGAGATTCCGATTCCGATTTCTGGAAGATCAACGTGATGTCTTCGTTTATAAGTTGTTGTTTGTAAACTGCAATATTTCTTCTTTCCTGGATTGGCTCCTAAAGTGTATGACTGATCACTTCAACTTCATGTAATATATAATCGAAATATGCTGTATTTGATGTACCACTTCAGCGCCATCGAGTGCGGATAGGGATGTGATGACGTAAACAATAACAAATTTAAAAAGGTATCAAGAAATTTCCTCTCGGCCACTTTTAGCATTATTTGCTTTTTCAACGTACCTACATATAATATGTATGTAAGTCTCTTTTTGCGATCTACTACCTAAGTAAAAAGTTAGTATGTACATATATATTTAAAGCACTTACCGAACCGACGAAACTTATCAAGGTGTTTTATTTAATATCATGTAAGCAGAACGAATTCTCTGGGGTGAAGAAAGTTTTACTCACCTGTAAGAAAAAACAGTTGAATTAGTAATGAAATTCACATTAAGAGAACATAAATAACAAGTGACTACAATATACGGTGTAAGAAGAATACTCTTGTGAACAAAATAGTTAAACAACAGTTAATAATAACATTAATTTGTTGAATACCATATAAATTGGTTATACTAACGTTATTTATCCTTCATTATTAGTTTTACCGAAAAAAAAAATTTCCTCATCTAAGGAATAGGAATTAATTATATCTATTAACATAAATGATTTTAAAAAAGCAGATCTTTTACGGGTTAAATTTGATCAACGAGGCTAAATGATCCTTTCAAGTAAATCAAATTATGTACATAATGAATGTTACATTATTAAAAATGAGGCAAATGTATTTGAATATCTACAAATTAGATGGAATATAACGTTATTTTTTATTAACAATAGGTCTTTAACTGATAATAAATCGACAATCTTTATCAAATATGTGGTATCCTACAATATAAGCTTAATTTTGTTGAAATATATTTCAAACATGCTTGAAATATAATTTTGATGGACGGCGGAATTCGCTCTAAAACAAACAAACCAGCCAGAAACTAGTTGTCAAACTAAAATACTAACTTATCTGTGTAATCCCAACACATAAGCAGAAAAAAAAAATACGTCTTTGGGATATCACCAATTAAAAATTAAACTCATTGCTTTTTAATTTAGGTAGGTATGCGAAGTAAATAAATCAATTCGTATTATACCTTACATCTTATAATATCAGGAAGCTCATTCATCCAGTCAAAACTTTAAAGCGTATTATTATGGCGTTGAAAAATACACAAATATTTTACATCAAATTCGAATAAATTTATATCGTAATAAAGCTCTGCGTTCTGCCTTGGCCGGAAAGTGAAACAATTTAAAAGGTTTAATTAGCAGGTAAACAAGAAATATGTATGTCAGATATAATGCGTGTGTAATGTTCAAGCATGATCGAGCCTAGTATCTTCGTATGTCTTATTGCTGCACAAAAGCAATAAATAACGAGCTTAATCGTCGTAACAAATATCGGTTATTTCTCAAAGCTCCCTACTCGACGACTGATAATTGCTAACTACGATAAGAAAATAGAAGATACAATATGTAAATTAAATTTATAATCGGTTATTTTATTGTCGTTCGCGACTCGGAAATCGGAACGTTCTTGTTAAAATTTCAAACTCAATAAAAGTTCACGATTTTTACAACAGCTCCCGATCATTAATTTTTATTTTATTTTCCGTTTGTTTCAAAACTGAAATATTGGGATAACTTTATTTGATGGCGCAACGGGGAACTAACGATTATATCGATACACGACTTGGCAGGAGATAATATCTGAAATCCTAATGTGTTCGAACAATTCTATAACGAACCATTATGTACTTCAGTATGCCAATTGTCAAGAAAATCGGATACGTGTTTTCTAAAATCGACTAAATTGAAATTTGATGAGGCAATATTTTATTTTCTCTCTCGTTTATATTTCCTTATTGAAAATTTACAAAAGACAAAGAAACTGGGATAATAATGTAAACTTCGATGTGAGATTGGGATAGAAAAGTACTAAAAAGAAAATTAAATATAAATTTGTCTCTTTTGATCAGGCTTGCTACGTTAGAGGCAAATGCGAACAAAATGAGAATATAATTCATATTTGAAGCATAATGTTTATGATTTTCTTTGTTAAATAATTATCAAAAGTTATTATTTCATTTTTAATCCTGTCTAAGGAACAGTCGTGTTCTGAAACCGGTAGGCATATTAAATTGAAAATATAAATAAATATCAGCTTTGTTTAAAAATCACTAAACATAGCTGTTTCTTCGTCAAGGTAAAAAATAAAAATTAACCTTAAGTATTACTTACTTCTTTCAAAAAATAACAAGTAAGAATCTTAAATACATTATTTGGTAGCATTATGTGTTTAGTGTTTATTTTTGTACGTTTTTTTTGCACCACAACAGGTCAGGCTCAATAACAGTGATGAGTAACAGCACAGAACACACAGGCTTGAGAATGATCACGGTTAATTTTTGAGTTCACCGGGAATCGAACCAGGAACCTTCTTTGCGTGACTCGAGCGTCTTAACCTCTACACCACGGAGGTCGCCTTTATTAATATAACGTTAAAAATCACCTAGCTCTTTGATAATATTATTTATCTAGATATTATGAAAACAAAACTTTAACAAATAAGACACAAGTCGGTGTTTTAAATTTATGAACAAATTTTTGGGTATGATCCAAACTCTGCATTTGCACGGGCCGGATCAAAACGTCCTACGGGCTAGATCTGGCCCGCGTGCCTGGGGTTGCCCACATGTGATGTTAGCAATCATTATTACATACTCTAATTTAACGCTAAATTAGTCGTGTAAACGACAATGATAATTCCGTCAAATAAAAAAGAATGTCATTATTATTCGATTAGTTTGATGCTAAGTTCGGGCTTGTTCGACAAAAGTAGACCAAATTCAGGTGTCCGGATATCTTTGATTGATACATTTAACTTAATCTGATACTGATTGGTCTTTGCAAAGGATGATTAATATTAAGGTTTGTCAATTTGTCATAATGATAATTAGTTGGTAACCTAACAGCCTGACACGTACCAATTATCGAAGATTGACGACCGTAACTTATTCTGGGATGCAAAATGTAATCAATTAATTAAATTAAATTAATTCGTAATCATTTATAATGAACAAACGCTTGTCGCAGGGGGAGAAATTAGTAGTGACCAACCAAAACCGAATTTCGACTTCTGTCCTAGTTTCGGCCGAAACCGAAACTTGTTTAAATGAGTTATGTCACTTCAAAAAGCAAAAAAACTAGGCGTTTTTATTGTTAAACTTTACGAATTCATTTAAATAAGTGTAAAAATAAAATACACAATTAAAAAGTCACAAACTTGATGAGTAAAATTAATAACTAGTATCACTTTTTGTAAATTATTATTTATTTATTTTATTTATTTATTTATTTAAACGCCTTTTAGGCTTTTACGTGTTTTAGATACATATATACAAATAAAGACAGACATGTATTTTACAAAGAAGAAGCAAAAAATATATAAATGATTTTTAGAAGAAAAAGAAAAGTATCAAAAATATCATCTTTCCATATTAGTATCAAAGTGGAAAGAACAGAAGTGCATTTTTAATATGAAGACAGAAATGTATTTTACAAAAGAAAGGACCAAAAATGCGAATGTGCGGAAAAACAATGTATGATAGGTGCCCTAATGTCGAAATTAGAGCAGAATGCAAGGCTGAGTTAAGCATTATCGACAAAATTAAGAAAGGTCTTTTGCGATGGTTCGGTCATGTGGAGCGAATGAATGATGAAAGAACGGCTAAAAAGATTTATGATGCGAATGTGTCTGGTTGTAGAAGTCGAGGAAGGCCGAGAAAGACATGGCATGATCAAGTACAACAAATTCTTGAAAGTGGTCATGTGAAAAGTCGGAATAATCGACGTGCGTGCATGAGAAGATGGATGAATGTGAAGGAAGCAAAGGAAGTGTGCCAGGACAGAGTGGTGTGGCGTTCTATCCTGTCTGCCTACCCCTCCGGGGAAATGGCGTGATGGTTAGTTAGTTAGTTAGTTAGTTAAGGAGCAAAAATAAAAATGAATTAAGAAGAGAAAGAAAAATAAAAATTGAATTAAAAAAAAATTTTAAAAAAATCATTGCATATTAGTAGAAAATATATGAGGATACATAATAATAAATCATTTGAATAAATCCGTAGCATGTGTCAACAAAATAAATTATTTTAATTAAATTACAAATTTAAAAGAATCACTATGTAAAGTGCCCTTGACGTATTTTATTACGAAAATGGCGCTATATAAGTTATCAATAATAATAAAAATACATACATATATTGCAGTGGAGAATAGGAGTACATTTTTGCGTATAAGTTATACATATAACTTATATGTAACAGTTATTCGACGCAAGCTATAGGAACTTTAACATATTAATTATAAAGGAATTACAAAAATAATTACGAAAGATCTTAACTATAGTCAACAAATCACGAATCATTATAGTTTTTGTTTTTTACATTAGTCAATGGCAATTGGCAATACAATTACTAATTATTTAAATAGACAACAATCCAATATATACAGCCGAACGTAATTTATCACATTCCGACTGCAGATTTCGTCTAAGCCAAAGTTTCGGCCAATATGTATTTGAAGAAAACAACATCAATTATCACAAATATAAACACTATGTTTACAAATGCCAAAAAAACAAGAAAAAATGCGAATTAAAAATATTACAATAATAATGAAAAAGAACATGTAAAAAGAAAAATATAATATTTAAGAAGTAGAAAATAACTAACGTACCTACAATACAATTTGTGAACAAGTTTTTTTGTTTAATAAGGAAGTTCAGTTGTTTTTTTATTTGTTAATAGACTATTGAACTAAGCAAAAAAAGTAATAAAATTTTGAGGTATCGTAGTATCAGCGCTTCAATTTTTAAAAGTTTTGTATTTCTGAAATTACTTCGAGTGTGACGGTACATGTTCTCTTCTACTTCTTCTCGGTCAGTTCTGCCGATTGGTTCGTTGTCGGTAAATAAACCGGAAATCTTCCACCTCTCTCTTATCATTGATTGATTCATATGAACAGAGACGTCGTTCAAAGTGGTTAGTTTTCATTAAAATATTTTTTCGTACATTTTCAAGAAACTCTACCATACAATTTAATACTCCAATTCTTTCCGCGCGTCAGAATTTTGTTTTCGTATCCAATTTCCAGTAGGGCTGAAGATTCTTATTATGCATTGTTATCGATTGAAATATACATTAAATATAATATAAGGATTTATCTTTAAAAATTGTCAGTTAATTGAACCAGGATCTTTGCATATTTACCCAAGAAAAAATAGTGTACTTTGATACTCAACGCGGAAAATACTAAGCGCATCGGTGATTCAATTTCACACAAGACTTTATTCAAAGAAATTTCTGTACTTATCGACTGTCAAAAACCGTGGGAATTATCCTCTCTTCCAATAACGCTGTAATATTTCATTCTTTATTCTTGATCAAATAAATTAAAACACACACATAAAAAGAGTGAACGCGTAGTACGCCTCACACAAAAAATACATAAACCTTCTTTGTATCTTTTCACTAATGTTATTGACATTGACTGGGTTGAGTTAACTAGTCGGGTTTCTCTGAGAAGTCAATTCACTGCAATTTGATTACTTAGTTGAGCTAAGGTGATAAAATAAGTATTAGAATTTAGACATTGCACGTAATAAAATGTATTTCTGCTTTCGTTACATTCTGCTTTATATTAATGCAATATAGTTATTATTATTATTATGGATAACTTATATAGCGCCATTTTCTTAACAAAATACCTCAAGGGCGCTTTACAAAGTGATTCTTTTAAATTTGTAATTTAATTTAAATAATTTATTTTGTTGTCACATGCTACGGATTTATTCAAATGCTTTAGAGAACAAGTGGGTTTTAAGTTTTTTCCGAAACATCACTTCACTTTCACAGCCTCGCACCTCTGCTGGGAGAGCATTCCATGCCATAGGGCCTGCGACCGCAAATGCGCGTTCTCTGAGGTATACATATAGACACGTTATTGCCTTACCAACCGCATCTCATATTTAGCTTATATTCCGTTGCCCTCAATAATTAGAAATAAAAAGACAGCAAGTCAGGATAAACATGAAAACGGTCGTGTAAGGAAGGGGTATACATATTTCCTTAGTTTGAAATTTTGCGTAACTCGTTACCATAGCAACGACCCTGGCTGTTGGTGGAATATTTGTCTATGTACATAAAAATTGTGAAAATGTAATCAAACATCACTTATTATCTACTTATTCCAGAAATTTTATTGTATTTTCAAATAAAACGACGTATCTGAAATGTTTTTTTTAGTAACATTGTAATTGAAGAATTTACGCATCACACATGACGAAATTTTTAAGCGTAGTATCACATCTTATCACGATAAAGGTCCGTTAGAGAATGAAATGAAGGCAAGGATGGTCATTACTCACGAATTAAAATAACAGTTTCTTCGCGTTTGTAATTTGTAACGTGTTTATTTAATATAATCGTTTAAAATCACTTACTTAAACGGCATTGATATACAAAGTTCTTAAAAAGCCGTTGATATTTAAACATTGAAGACATAATTAAATTTAAAAAGGAGTAGCCGCTCTCAACATCAGTAAACTGATTAATGGCATTAAAAAAATGTTTCATACTTTTTCCTTGTAGGTAATAAGTACGAATGAAATCCAGTGTTGAGCAGAAAAACTTAGGAAGAGAAAAAATAAAAAGGAATACCAACCAACCCTTTTTCCTAAACTTTGTCAACTAGTAACGGCCAACGAAAATGACAACAGTTTTAAAAGCAGAAAGCAACCAGTGAGAAAAATATTGACATACAGATGAAATGAAATAAAATAAATAAAGTCGACATAACATATCTGGCACAAATTACCACATGCATCACCACCATTATAAATTAACTTAGATTGATCGATAAAAACCAATTTAAAAAATCCTTTGTTATAAATTAGAAAATAAATGGAATCGTTTAAAATCACTTACAAATTACGTCAGTTGTAGTTTTGATCATATAATATTGTTATTTAATATTAGGAATAAGATTGATAAATAAGAATTTAGCGATTATACTTAATCGAAAAAACAATAATTACACCATTTAATTAAGTGATAAATACGCATTAGACCGATTATTAAATACATAATAATATGTTATTTTATCTGTAGACTTTTTGTCGTAAACAAAGCCACTGGTATATTTTGTCTTAGGTACTCTCAAAAGGAAGCTGCGTATTGTGTCAACATACAAACCTATATATTTGTTCGATTCTGTATTTCTTAGTCAAACAATAAGTTATCCCCGCTACGTGTTAAAAGATAAAACTATGACTACCTAAGGGCCTCTGGGGTAGCTACTTTTATGAATAAAGCTCTTAAGGGAGCCATGTTTGAATCCAGTACCTACCTGTCAACAAAAGAAGGCTTGAAATCAGTTATCAGACTAGAACTGATAAATTAATATAAACAACTTTAACCTTTCACTTTAAACATTATCACAACGGAGCAAACAAGTTTTATTTTATTTATTACCGAGGTAATTTTTCATCATTAATTTGTTTAAATACAATAACTAATAATTACAATGAGAAAAATCTAAATTTGGCTTATTAGACTTTCAGCTATTTTTGGCAACAAACTTTTCTATAATATTATGCTCTCAAAACTCTGAAATCAAACGTATAAAAATATATTTATTTATAACAACAACGACAAACCATCACACCGTTTCAGAGGATAGAACAGCACATAACTCTATCTTTGCATTTTGCATACAGATCTCGTTTCTTCTACATTCATAAATCTTCTCATGCAGCGCGCCGATTATTCCGACTTTTGACATGTCGATCTTAAAGTATTTGTTGGATTTGGTCATGCCATGTCTTTCTCGGTCTTTCTCGGTCTTCCTCTATTTCTGCATCCATCAACGTTTGCATTGTAAATATTCTAGCCGCTCTTCCGCTGTCCATTCGTCTACATGTCCAAACCAGCGCAGAGCTCCTTTCTTGATTTTGTCGACAATGCAAGTCTCAGCCTTACATTTACGGATCTCGACATTTGTGCACCTATCATACATCGTTTTACCACACATTTTCCCGAGAGATCGCATTTCGACAGCATTCAGGCTACTTCCATCCCCATTTTTCATTTTTCAAGTCCATACTTCGCTCCCATACATCAGAGTCGGGTCTAGAGTATTGTGAACTGCTAATTTTGCCTCTTGCGACAAACATTTATTTGCCAAGGTTGATTTGAGCGCACCGTTAACTCTGTTTCTGACACTCACTTTCCTTTTTATATATTTCTCAGTCATTCCATTCCTAGTAAACATACTTCCCAGAAACACCTTTTTATTTATACATTTTTTCCGCTTTTCCGTTCAATAAATGCAGTGGGCATGTTATGTTTTAATTTAGATCAAAAGCTTTTTGTTTTATTCAAAAGTTCATTGGTAAAACATAACATTTCGTCATGAGCATGGAACAACGACGCATGTGATTTTCTTCAACTTTACATGAAATTGATAGGACAAAAGTATATAATTTGATACTTGGGTTAGTTATATCATATATATATATTTTAAACCTGTAATATAAAGCTTTTATTTGTTATTTTCTAGATTAAATATAAAAGAAAGTCAATGTCGCATTTTTCGTACATCCGTCGTTCTACGATCACGAAGATTTGTTTATTTTAGCAATAGCTTAAAAAACATATTTCTTAGCGTGCATGAACTCATAATGAGCTTGACCCTGATTTTCAATACAGTTGGTTTCAGATAAAGCATATCCAAGAATAGACGAAAATACTGCTTTGTAACGAATCCGCGCACGAAAATTAGATAATATTATTGCTCATACATTATACGATTATTCCATAATAGGTATTGCGGAGAAATGAGCTCAGCTCCACGTACATATTTGTATTATGCACGGGTATTGGAAGAAGACACTCGCATGTGGTAAAGTACAAGATTTATGACTAAACCGTTCATCATCTTTCTCACGATGATTTTTTATATGAAATTAGAAATGTTTTCGCCAAACACGATTTACATGCTGCCGTGTTTTACCGTAGTCGTGCGGGAAGGGCCTAATCAAATATTGTGTTCATTTACCCTAACCCCGCAAAAAGGTGAAGAGAAATCTGACTTCTTTCTTATCTCGCCATGTTCTCTTACTCGATCTTTTTACTCGGTCTCACCCGCTCGTAACACGTGCTTGAAATGGGCATATGTAGCGTCTCGAGAATTTCAAATTAAATCATAAATACCTAATATCCGGGTATGTTTAGTAAACCCACTAATTTTACAACACGGATGATTGACATGAATTCTTTATAAGATACACAGTATCGAGTATAATTTAAGCCAGTTTTGCAAAGATCCAGCTGTAGTCATTTTTAAAACGTAATGATCAATAAAAAAAATTGACATGCCGCTTGGTAGGATGAATAATCATGTAGGGATTACATTCAACGTTTATACATGGTCAAAATGTTTTTTTTAACATTCTATATATGTTTAGATAATTTATATAGCGCCATTTTTGTGAAAATCACCTCAAGGGCGGTGTAATATGTAGACCATTTGTGGAATTATTCGACCTTTTATTTAAATATAACTCCCATTGTTCCACATTTTGGTAAAACGTGTTCAGTATAAAATACTTATCATAAAACCGCCTGTCCCTAAATCAAACGCACGTCCAACAATAACCAGCACGCATTGTGATGTCGTTCCAAAGAGGATCGAGAAATAAGAAGAATTTATACCATGCGCATAGATAACATTCGGCCGGCCCATAGAAAGGGTGATAGAATAAATTACACTTTATTACAAATTAAAGCGAGAGGGGTCCAACTCCAGCGAAGGAGGCTTTAAATTGACCGTTGGGAACGAGACCCGCGGAGGAACAGTGGTGCAAGAATTCCAAGTCTTTAACTAGAAATCCCACTCGCACAATACTGACGCTACGTGTCACGTTTTCATCTTTTTCAAAAACGGAATTCTCGCCCGTGACGTATCGATAGGTCATAAAAGGTAGGATACTCGGGAAAAGCTTTTGAAGATCTCATTGTTAGCACAATCGTCTGCCTTGGGACGGGAATGCCGCGTGAATAAAAGCGTGTTTAATTGCCGAAGCCAAGGATTAGTGCCATGTTTTTTTCTCTATTCTAATTTTTCCTACCAGAACCGACAACCGTTTGGCAACTGCCCGCAATAAAAATCACTAAAAGCTCCGTCCGTGCGAACGTTACATTTTATGGCGTTATAAATCCAAATCTCTTTAACACCCAATCAGATACATTATCCTAAAATGAACTACACTTTACGAGCTGAGAACTTATTTTTTAGGGTATAAGATACCTACATTCTGTTTCATTTACCGGCTGTCGTTAGTCACATTATGTGTGGTAATTTATTAACGATTATTTACCAATATTGATATATGTACTGAGATTTTGATATCACGAGCGATGTAATATTTCCAAAAAAAATTACATTGTTCAACAGCAAACGAGTTTGATACAAACTTAAAATTTTTTGGTTTTGTCACAATTTAAAGAGACCCTTTTACTGTACAACAAATTGTCTTTAGAACTCAAAAAGTTATTCAAAATTTAATCAAATTAAAGGAACACTTAATAAATAAAAAAACTAGATAATATACAAAGGACAATGATTTAAAAATGACATTGATTTATACTTTTCACTATACGAATTTTATTATACTCATTTTAATGGTAATTCAATACAAGTCCCTCTCCAAGCACAAAAATTTACCTCTTTTTTTGGGACCGAAAAGTATTAACTCTTGTGTGGCTGTGATGTCACACTAGTCGACATAGGACACAAGACTTGATATATATCTCTCTTATTTTTTTAAATGATGAATTCGTATTTTTTGTAATCTTCAAATGGACATTTTCACACCGGATTTGGAAAGTGAATTTTGTATAACTATGCTGGATGTTAATACAAAAAAATATTTATCCTCGCTACGCGAAAAAAGAGTGTCCGCTAATTCAGCAACACATAAAAAAACTGTAAAGGTAAACTGTATGATGAGATTCCTGAAAGTATGAAGAATGAAAGAAAACTTACGGATTTAAAAAAAAATGTTATGTTTATTGTTATAATGTAGTTATGTAAGAAATATTTAATAAGTATTTGTTATAATTGTAAATATATTAGTTAATATACAATGTAATATTAACTAACTTAAGTAAATAAAAAAATAAAAAAATAAATATGTATAAGAAAGAGCACGAAGATAGAACTCATCACAAGGAAGACAGAAACGCTGTTCTATGGCAGGTGAAAGTGTGAAAGACACAAAAACAAAAGTAAGTTAAGTGTAAAATAGATACAGATTTCAGCCGCTTGATAACAGTGATGGGAAACGCACGCGCGTAATCTGAGCGGCGTATTTATGATTATTAATGGAAAAGGGATTATTAAACAGTATGTCTCCATGTTTTTTTTTTTCAATTTTTGAACTTTAAATTATTCCGTCTTTTGCTAGTGGTAACACGATGTTACATCACCGCGCGCAAAGGTATTATTTACCACAGTGTTTTAAGAGTTAAAAACAAAACCCTGATTTATAATTAAATACTCATTAAAACTGAAGTGTACTGCCTAAATTATATTAAATTAAAATAAACACATATAGGTATTTGAAAATAAGACTTAATGTCCAGTTCTGTATAAACTTCAGAAAAACGTTTTGGAATTGATTTTGTATAAGACACAAAATGTTTAAATTCTAGATAAATATTGTGTGCTTTCGAACTTTTTATAAGTTAGGTCGTTTCATTAGAATTTTATGAAAAAATAAAGAAGTGGTAGTATCGTAGTGTCCGAATTTAGAGGTTAGCGCTTTAGTCTACGATGGTTATGTTCCCAGGTTCAATTGCCTAAATGGTTGATATAAAATAATAATATGCAAACGTGTCATTGCACCACAATATTTCCCTGGACTATCACCTAAAGCGTTAGACCAGCATCGTAGCTAGGGGCTGGCCGAGTGGGCGGCTGCCAGGAGTTGCACTTTGCAGATCCACAGCCTTTTTTTCTCCGTCTCTTCCTAGAAAATAAGTCTTGCGGGGCGCGAAATTCAAATCTCGCCAGGGTCGCTCGTGACCCTAGCTTTGACGCTGCGTAAGACGTAAGATTGATAATCTTGCCTCAATGTAACAGAAAATGATTGAGATACGCGACAATTAAATACGGATAAAGAAAAGACGATGATGATGAATATTGGAATTTAAAAAAAACTTCAAGTAACCAATATCCTAGATATACAAAACGTCAGTGGAAAAAAACGAGGAATATTTTATTCACATTGTTCTATGCCGGATAACCATGCACTCTTTTTTCTCTTACGAGTGAATTAAATAAAGAAAAAAAAGGTTTTTATGATCCACCACAATCTGGTGTCACAAATCAGCGCAACAGACAGACGATAAATTATAAAAAAAGAACAGGTTGACGGGGCACGACACCCTTCGTGTGAAACAATATTATTTATTCAACCCCATAAAATAAAATGTCTTAATAAGAGAACCCACAAGATGGTACGGGGCGATAGCTGGTTTAGTGCCCTTCATCAAGGGAAGTTTCACCATCTATTATTTGGGGAATTAACCTGTATATGAATAAAAAGCTAAACGAAAAGGGATGACAAGGAATGCATCTACACCTGTCGTTCAAGAAGCGTGAGTTTGGGCACTACATCAAAACTATCTATTCGACTCCTGCCCCATTTGAACAGCCAGATACAAAAAAAATTACTTTTTGATAAGATGTGAATTTAAGTTTGTTTACATTTTCGTATCTCTTTTTTTTACTAGATTGTTATTCCCTGACTAAACCTAACTTTTTTACTTCAAAGCATAATCAAATAATGTAGGTAACATCATATTTTATTCAAATACAAAACCAGGAGTAGGTTTAAATGGTAAAAAAACAAATAAATAAAAAAAATCGTTTGAAATGTGTGTAAGAATAGTATATAGAAGTAATTGAGAAAAAAACACCCTTACTTTACGTTTTATTCCAATTGAGATCACAAATGTAACTATGTATCAAATAAATAATATTAGATGATGTACATCATTATTTTTTTTTTTAGCATGTTCACATTATTATTGTTATGGATAACTTATATAGCGTCATTTTCGTAATATAATACTTCAAGGACGCTTTACAAAGTGATTATATCAAGATATAAAATTAATTTATTTCTTTTAATTTGTACAATAGCAATTGACTTGTTTTATTTTTTTACTTCACAATTAACTTTTGCCATCGAACAAGTGGGTTTTAAGTTTTTTCCGAAACATCACTTCACTCTTACATTTTCACACATATATCCTTTCATTAAATTTAATAATAAGATAGTAATTTATTACTGTTTTCACATACGAAAAAAAACTATGAAATCAAAAGAAAACATAATATTCGGAGGGGGAATAGCTATCCTAATTTTTATTTTGTTTCCTGTTAATCTTAACCCTAACGATGGTGCTTAGGTTACTGTAATCGAAGCGTATTCCAAGTATATTATGATACAAAAAGAAAAACTAATAATATATTGTAGCGGGAAATCATAAATTAAAATTACGCTTCCAGATGACCGCGACTTCGTTGAGAATCGATCACAAAACCTCGTGCATGTTTGTCAAACGCATTTAACCACAACAAGAGACTAACAAAGAAATATACCTAATACAAGCAGACAATCTTGCGACATTTATTTATGATGGCAGATTTAGACGCCGTTAAAGCATTAAATTGCGTTTTTTTAACCGATGCGTGAAGTCACATTTGATATTAATTAAAATAACTAGACATTGCTGTTATTAAAAATTTATGGGATTTGACTAGACATGATGCTGAGACGGTATTACAAAATCGTCAGATCTAGATAATCCGTGATGCATTATATTGCTTTTGTTAATTTTATAAGTACATAGATGTTGAATGTATATGTGCTTGAGAAGAGGTAGATTCGTAGATTTAAATATAAACTATTTTTTTAAGGAAAATGTACGAGTATATAGTATAACCTATAGCCGAATTAAAAAAATACATTTAGGCATACCACAAAATTATAGCAGGTACGTTAGCCGAATTATGGTGAGATTCGCTTGGCTTCCACGACCATTTCTCTAAGAATTTCTTTGTTTCAATGAAGAAATAACACATTTATGTATTTGTTGTGCTACGGAGCAAGAACATACCTAAATATGAGTGATACGATATTTTTTTGTTAAATTAAATGAGTTATTTTTTTTAATATTATGAACCGTATCAAATAGTGCAGATCGATATGCCTTAACATAATATTAAACACCTCTTTGACAACTTGCATTCAGGTCAGCACCTTATGGTGTGAATAAGTTTCCTCCCGACTCCTTCTTGTCTTACAGGCGTGGTTTTCTGAACGCAAAAGCGCCTAAAGAAAAAACATTTTTAACGCGTATTTACGTACTAAATACACGCTAACAGAGCGATCTCTTCGCGCTCAATTCCGTTCAGAATACTAGCCCAGGAGTGATATTCCAAACGCTATCGCGGCCGTAGAAAACACTTTTATCTCGCGTATTTACAATCAAAATATGAGAGTGGTTCAGAATAGCAATGCAGGTCAGATTCGCGTCTAGTAGTTGAGACAAGAACGGCTGACGAACTGCAGATGCCGTGTAAAATGCGACGTAACCTGGCGTGGTCGAGCCTTTTGTGAGCCTACCTATCCATAGTAAATGGCCTGACCAACCGAATCGCTTTTGCATGATGGCAGTTGACTTCAAAGGTTGTTTTGTCAATTATCTTATTTCTACATTCTTTGCAAAGTCAAACTACAAATTAAGAAGCATTTTAATTGCATAACGCTCTAACTACACGGGTCATTACATTTCTACAGTTTAACATTGTTGGTGGTTATTCTAGACTTGAACTTATTACACCAATTTGTTAGTTTTTTAAGCTCGTCGTTCCTTCGTAATATTTTCTTAGCCTCGCTTAATCTTTCCTTTTATAATTACCCTAATTAACTTACGTAACTGGCTTATGGATTCGTTTTCGTACGACGATTAAGGTTATAATGTGGAGTCTTTAGAAAAACGTAGGAGGTATAAAATACTTTTCAATTATACTACTACGGTTGATGGGAATTTTTAAATGGTATTCACCAGAAACATAAACATATTAATACAAACTAACGATTTACAGAGTAAAACTAGGTACTATAATATTTACTCTGTAAATCGTTAGTTCGACCAAAGTTGTATCCACGAGAAAATACGTAAATTGAAAGATACCTACTAAATCAATATAAAATGCGGTACATAAATGAGTGATTTTTGAAAACAAAAAATTAAATTGGAGTTGCAGTATTATTGACCTTGCTTTTATAATGCAGGAGGTTTATATTTCACAAGTAAGTTTTGTTTCCTGGAGGGCAATCACAGTCAGAAGTTAACAAAGTTATCTTCGACTGTCTATAAAGTAAAATCGACATTCATATAGGGAAATGTGCAGGTATATTTGTATAAAATTTAAAGTAACTACGTCGGTAACCTATGAACGAGCCTAGAAAAAAAAATTGTGCGCGTATTCTACTTTTCAAACAGAAAACTAAATTTTACTTTGCAGATAGAATTTAAGATAAATTTGAACTTCCCATTGTAATACAGGCCCTGGTTGTAATCTTTCGTTTGGTACTTTGATCACGTTACAAGGCTGGCAGAAACGATAGAGAAATTAGTGGTACAGGAACAAATCGAAGGATCTCGATCCTGTAGAAGTCCAATTTAATGTACCGACTGGCGACTATCGTCTATTTTCAGGAAGCATTCAGAAATTTCGGAGACGTAGGCGGATGGAGGCACATCCGGGAGACGTGCTTTCCCCCAACCACTCTGACCATGACTGCTCTGACAAGAGTAAACGACTAAGAGTGTAAACTAATAGGAAACATATTAACGAACCAACATACTACTGATTATTTTCATCATAATCAAGTGTTAATATCAAATCTGCCAAGAGCATTTGGAAAAAAGACTAATCCTTCTGAATAACCTTAATCATGTTTATTTTTTTTTAAAAAAACGTCGACAAAGAACGTTAGACTCGTAATTTCTACGTAGAAACAATAATTTGAGCTGCTAAATCATTTTGTAAATGAAAAACAATGCAAATATTATTAAATACACATTTTTTTATGAAACCTAACAAATCACTCATAATTTATCCTAAATATACAAATGGTCAAATAATTAGCTGTCCTGTACATTTATTTGGTAATTTCAGTTATTTCGTTTTTTTTTTCTAATTGTATCCATATTGAAGAAGTACCTAGTACCTATAATTATATTTAGTGGGTTCTGAAAGGTTTTTGTAAGTATAAACGTATTATAAGAGTTTCTGAGTTAATTTATCTAAAACAAAGTGGTTTGAGAATCAATTCGTAAAAGTCTTACGTGAGAGAGTTAAAAGGCATGCCTTAGTACTTTGTACGTGGGAAGATGAACTACATAGATGACTTTTCAAATTCACTTTCAACGAGCGGTAAAGTTTACCGATAACCAACAGCTATTTTAATGTTTGCTCTCTGAACAGAATAAGAAATAACATTTCAATAAATTTAAAGCAGTAACAAAAAGTGTCTTCGCTATTTATTTACATATATTTTCAATTTAAAATATACTAGACATTCCGGAACGTGCCGGAATGAGCCAGTGGAATGGCTACATCTGCAAAAAAGTCAATTATACAAAATATACATACTACTCAATTTAATAAAATTGTAAAAAATGGTTACTGGGTTTAGGTTGAGAAAAATCGGAAAATTTACTCAAAATACATTCTTGAATAATAAATTAATATTGTATAACCGAATAGTAAATTAACTAGTAGGTAGTAATGATAATGTTTATTTCTGCATAAAAATGTCTGCCTTAAAACAGGATGTACCTAATTAGGCAGACTAGACATGATCCAGATAAATATATTACCTTAGTGTGCATGTAGTAGCTAAAATAATAATTATTTTTGTTAATGAACTATGATTATTATTATTATTTTCAATACAAATTTATGAAAAATACGAATTTCGTAAACTTTGTATACACGTTATTTGATTTTTTTTTTATTAATAAAACATATTTATAATACATATTTTACTCCCTGTAGTAATTAAAAAAAACTTATTTGGGACCGAACTTTTGTGACAATACATAATATCACACATAGTTAATACATCCGAAATAGTAAGAAAACATTATATAAAAAACATAACACACAGTACTTTACACCATATATATAAATTACATTAATAACTATCACTATCAAAAAGATTTAAGTGATATTTTTTAAATTGCGACACTTTTAGATTTTCTATTTGACTTTTCGTGTTTATGCTCATCGGGCAGTTTATTGAATTCGGAATGGCCAGTATTTTCTAGACCTTCTGCCGAACTTCGTTGAGCGAAACTTAGTCACATGAAGATTTCCTGAGTAACTGACGCGTATTGTAATTGTGAATATCATGACTAAATGCGTATTTTAAATTTGTGAGAGCAGAAAAGTTTATGCTATTATATGTTTATTTATGTTTTGTTATTGGATAATTAAAATAAAAATAAAAATATTCGGTTAGTTAAAAAAATGTCGAAGGTGGTGATCGTTGAATGAAGCCTTTAAGACTAAATAAAATCGTTATAAATTAAAATGCTTCCATTTTTTTGAGTGCTTAACACTACTGAATTATCACATTCTGCGGATATCTTATCTGAAAAGTTGTAACTTCCTTGGTTCAATTGTGTTGTTTTCTTATTTTTAGCAACTAATTTTAATACCTAGATCTTGGGTTTTGAAAGGACTTTCTTTTTTAGTATTTAAACTCTGATTTAAAAAACATTTGAAACAAACCAACTTTTAAAGCAGCGATAAGTTGTCACTTCATCAAAGTTGTGATCTGCGGGTGCCGAAGATCACATCACATAAAAATCATCCGTCAAATCAAATCATTGACTTATTACATGTCATTAATAGACCCTTTAACGATATAAATCGACTCAGTTAGTCAAACTGATCTTTTAATTGGTGACACACGACAAGTTGTGGCGATAAATTGATAAAAGCACTCCGTTAACGGATATTGAGAGGAAGCTGCGCACATAATTGGGAAGAGTTATCCCCTGCAGAATAAAAGCAATCAAGCCATCTACTTCAATCAATCAATTTCCCGCTTATTATTTCAATTGATACCCAATTTACTAATTAAATCATACAGGACACTAGAAATAAACAACGAACACGACTATTCATTTATTTATTTATTCATATTTTTTGCTTACAAACTAAAATTAATAATAAAAATAATTTGTCCTGACTGGGGTTTCCCGTGCTGAGGACACTTAACAATTTACTTTTTTTAATTACATTTGAGAATACACAAAGAAGACTAACTTTAAAAAAACGAAGATAATAAACCAATATTCAGACAATTTAAAAACAAGGAATTTATGTACATCTATATTATTTATATTACAAAACACACAATAAAAATAATAACAAAAACCTAACATAAGCTATACACTTGTAGAGTAGTTGGTTCAATATTGGTATGGGCGAATGAGACAATCCATTTTACTTCAACCCTTTTCTTCTATTAAGAGTTGTTATTTTTTATTCCGCGAAATACTACAAAATATTGCAAAACCGTCGAAAATACGTAAAATGATTATTAAATTATCAATTTTGAACATTAATTTCTTATGAATAATTTTCAAATAACTTAAACCATTGTAAATAATAATAGTAGAAGTTACTTGAAAGTAAGGTAAATTGATTAAGCCCAATCACTTTTGTAAGACAATTTTTCTAGGTTTAAGTATATTTATAAGTAAACCATACTATTAAAATGACCTAGAAATTATGCATTATTGGTATAGTCACAAAAAAGACGTTTTCACAAAAGGAAAGATACCTGAATGGACTACTAATGGTATCTACTTTATGTGTTAAAAAATACAGCAAATCAAATTTCAGAAGGCTTAGGATGTGGTTTACAAAAACAAACCCCCCTTAAAGATAATCGCAGGATCTAGCTATATAGAATGATGGCAGAACAAATTAAAGTGAATGGTCCATTACTTGGCTCTGTAGACAAATTGCAGCGCGCTTCATTTCTTTCCCTCCTCTTTTCCCAGCATAAGACGCGCGTAATATTACATCGGTACTCGGAACATCACATGTGCGGAGGATTAATGGCTGATTGCTTTCTAAGAAGTACCTCTGCACTTTTGTCGGAGGTACTGTGGTTTTAGCCGAG